>NC_132876.1:46447181-46754819 GCF_048164855.1 Canis lupus baileyi | reverse complement strand
ACCCTCAAAACTATAGAACATTTCTGAAAGAAATTGAGGAAGGCACAAAGAGATGGAAAAATATTCCATGCTCATGGATTGGCAGAATTAATATTGTGAAAATGTCAATGTTACCCAGGGCAATTTACACTTTTAATGCAATCCCTATCAAAATACCATGGACTTTCTTCAGAGAGTTGAAACAAATTATCTTAAGATTTGTGTGGAATCAGAAAAGACCCCGAATAGCCAAGGGAATTTTACAAAAGAAAACCATAGCTGGGGGCATCACAATGCCAGATTTCAGGTTGTACTACAAAGCTGTGGTCATCAAGACAGTGTGGTACTGGCACAAAAACAGACACATAGATCAATGGAACAGAATAGAGAACCCAGAAGTGGACCCTGAACTTTATGGCCAACTAATATTCGATAAAGGAGGAAAGACTATCCATTGGAAGAAAGACAGTCTCTTCAATAGATGGTGCTGGGAAAATTGGACATCCACATGCAGAAGAATGAAACTAGACCACTCTCTTTCACCATACACAGAGATAAACTCAAAATGGATGAAAGATCTAAATGTGAGACAAGAGTCCATCAAAATCCTAGAGAACACAGGCAACACCCTTTTTGAACTCAGCCACAGTAACTTCTTGCAAGATACATCCACGAAGGCAAAAGAAACAAAAGCAAAAATGAACTATTGGGACTTCATAAAGATAAGAAGCTTTTGCACAGCAAAGGATACAGTCAACAAAACTAAAAGACAACCTACAGAATGGGAGAAGATATTTGCAAATGACCTATCAGATAAAGGGCTAGTTTCCAAGATCTATAAAGAACTTATTAAACTCAACACCAAAGAAACATGAAATGGGCAAAAGACATGAACAGAAATCTCACAGAGGAAGACATAGACATGGCCAACAAGCACATGAGAAAATGCTCTGCATCCCTTGCCATCAGGGAAATACAAATCAAAACCACAATGAGATCCCACCTCACACCAGTGAAGATGGGGAAAATTAACAAGGCAGGAAACCACAAATATTGGAGAGGATGCGGAGAAAAGGGAACCCTCTTACACTGTTGGTCAGAATGTGAACTGGTGCAGCCACTCTGGAAAACTGTGTGGAGGTTCCTCAAAGAGTTAAAAATAGACCTGCCCTACAACCCAGAAATTGCACTGCTGGGGATTTACCCCAAAGATACAGATGCAATGAAACACCGGGACACCTGCACCCTGATGTTTCTAGCAGCAATGTCCACAATAGCCAAACTGTGGAAGGAGTCTCGGTGTCCATCGAAATATGAATGGATAAAGAAGATGTGGTTTATGTATACAATGGAATATTACTCAGCCTTTAGAAACGACAAATACCCACCATTTGCTTCGACGTGGATGGAACTGGAGGGTATTATAGTGAGGGAAATGAGTGAATCTGAGAAGAACAAACATTATATGTTCTCATTTATTTGGGGAATATAAATAATAGTGAAAAGGAATATAAGGGAAGGGAGAAGAATTGGGTAGGAAATATCAGAAAGGGAGACAGAACATAAAGACTCCTAACTCTGGGAAATGAACTAGGGGTGGTGGAAGGGTAGGAGGGCGGGGGTTGGGGGTGAGTGGGTGACGGGCACTGAGGGGGGCACTTGACGGGATGAGCACTGGGTGTCATTCTGTATGTTGGCAAATTGAACACCAATAAAAAATAAATTTATTATAAAAATTAAAATAAAATAAAATGGAAAATAGTTTTAAATTAAAAGCATTTTTTTCAATAATATTGGAAACAAACACTTAGCATGTATTCATGAAAAAAAATCAATAACTGAAATTGAACTCCCCCCCCCCCTGCCGTGGAACAAAGGGAGTTAAGAAGCATCAAAGAAATGCAAGCATCAAAGAAATGCAGGCAATCAATTAACTATTGTCCAGATGGCAAGGTTTTCAAGGTTGTTTTCTGTGAGAACTTTAAGGAATGGTAGATGCTATTGTTAATAAAAAGAAAACCAATTATGAAGGGAAAATATGTCATTTTTATTACTAGAAAAAATACGATGATAAAAGGAGTTATAAACCTTACTAAACAGATCTGATCATTCCCATTTACATGTGAGGATACCAAAGTCACACTTGAGAAATTAGCAATCAAACCTTTTGATGAATGATGCAAGAGATACATCATTTTCTCTGTACTCCTATCATTAAGTCGTCATGATTACAAAGAAGCTAGCAAGCAAACAAAAGCCGGGGAAAGGACCACACCAATTTCTCCCTCCAATTCTACAGCTTATATCCCAGAAATGTAATCCTGGGTCATCTACTCAGCCAGTAGCCTCCATTTCCTCCACTGACTAAGCCAGTGAAGAGTGGGATATGAGCTGCCCTCCTTGTGCTCTCCCATTATCCAAGTGATGCATACTTGTTAGTATTTAGTTATGGCTTGTGTACTTGGATCATCAAAGTAGCTGTAGTCATGATTACCACTGTTTTATATATACCCTGTTTGTCATTTACCCCTGTTGGCCAATTCATTCTATTACCTTTTCTATTTGCATCTTAGATCATGTTCTATTTTCCTAAGTTACATTCTTGAGACATTCCTTTAATATGGTATCTTTTATTGGAAACACACAACTTATGACTTTTCTCATGTGTCTGTATTTTGGAGTTAAGACCTTAGGGTAGCCAGCATTTAGATGCGGTTCAGTGCACAGGGAATTTAATCAGGATTAATGGCTGAGGAAGGGACCAGACATATATTATTCGACTCCCATCGATCGATCAGACTTTGGACGTGGCTATCAAGGCAAGTCCCTGAGCTCAGGCAAGGCAGTTCTCTATAGCTGAGGTAATGACTGAAAAGGCTAATGGCTGAGGACTGCCAGCTGAATGCACTCTAAGCTGCTGAAGCAGAGTCTGTCTTTAAGGGAGATTCCAGGTGGTCAGTCTCTATGTCCATCACAGCCTTGTTATCAAATGATACTCTGGCCAAGTAGGCGACTTTGGTCGACTGTAATTTTTCCCCTCAGCACTTGCTTTTGGCTTCCATTTCTTGATGAAAAGAGGGATGCTGTCACACTATTTGGTTTTCTGTTTTTAGGCATCATGCCCTTTTGTCTGCTATTATGCTCTCTATGCTTACATCACAGCTTTACTATAATGTGTTCACATGGCTTCTTGGATCTAGAATTTCATGGCTTCCCTGAATTTGGAGAAATTACCAGACATTCTCATTTGACTGTTATTTTCCCCAAATTCACCAGAGTTTGTGATTCTGGAATGCCTATGAGATGTACATAATAACTAATTACTGAAATCTCTTTGCCTTACTTTCATTCTATTTCTCTATGTTATGAGGAGCTGTTCTGTATTATTTCTTTTACCCGAGTTCCAGCTCACAATGCTCTATCCAGCTATATCTCAGTTGTGTAAAATTTCTTTAATCTTATGTTCTAGTGATTACAATGATCAACTCTAGAAAACTCATTTAGTGTTTTTGTGTTGATTACCTGTATCTTTCTCATATTTCATTTGTCCTGTCATTTATATAAATGTGTTAAGCACATTTATTTTGTAAGCTTGGCGTTTCGTGATAATTCTGGAGTTTTCCATTCTCTAATTTGATTTTGCTGAGGGAGGCTTGTTTTTGGATTATGTGCTTGTATAAGAAGACTTCTGCAGGAATTTTGCAAAAGTCTCAATAAAGATTAAGCCCCTCCAGAAAGGATTAGATATGAATTAGGCATGTGTCTGGGTGAACAACCAGGAATTATCTGGATCATGCTGATAGTGTTAATTTGAACCTGAGAGCTATACCAAGACACTCACATGATTGCAACTTCTCACAGAGACCTTCCCCCTGCCCCCTGCCCTCTGCCCCCCCCGCCCCGCCCCCCGCCAGACCTAAGGACTGGGAATAGGATTTTCCTTGGCATCTCCTTCTCCCAGGAGGAAAAAAGCCCAGTTTTCACAAAGATTGTAGTTATTCAAGAACCGCTTCAAAAAAAAAAAAAAAAAGAACCGCTTCAAGCAAATCTGAGTATGTAATGCCGTGGGTCTTATTTGGTCAGTCCATGTGTCTCGAGATAAAAACAAACAAAAAATATGGAACATTCAAATAGCCTGAGTGATAATACAAGGTCATGGTCAAGGGAAATCATTTTGTACAAGTCTTCTGTTACTTGACGCAAGCATGGGGAGGTATGTCCACTCACAGGTCTGGGTTCATATCCTCATCATGATTAAAAACATACAACTAATCAAACAAAGAAGCAAACAGCAGGTAAAGTATGATACCCATTTCTCCCTCATTCTCAGAGTCTGAGTACCCAATAAGACTCTTACGGATTCAGCCTGACACATCTACCTGCACATTGGCCCAATAGCTATGAGTCAGCAGCTCCATGTCCCTGTTTGGCTAACTCAGAGTTGAGCAATGCCTGTGCTACTTTGGCTGGATACTTCCGTTATCTTCATGATGCTGATGTGCAAGTCATGAAGGCTTGCATTTTCCAGGAGAAAAGTTTACAGATCTTGAAGAAGTAGGATCAGATATATCTGAGTGTCTTAAGGTAGTAACTCCAGTTACTAGGGAGTCTTCTAAGCTGTTCTTTCTTGAACTCTTTATGCAGAAACTTCTATACCGAGTTTAGGTTCTCCCTTCTGTTTTTGAATGAATTCTATAACAAGGCTAATGTTGAGTAAGTTTCAGTGGGGTATAATTGACTTATTAATACTATTTTCCCAGGGTTGTTGCTTATAATTTGTTAAGTAATAAAACCTTTTCCCTCAATTAGTCATTACCATTAACTGCACTATTAGAGAATGAATTCTCACCAGATGTCCTTTGTCCTCAATCATCTTCCGAAGTGAACAATCAGATGTACTCCTCTTTTCTGTCAACTTCAAAACCCATTTTTCCTTGGTCTATCTTGGATTTCATATTGGTCACTCCCCCTTACACTCTCCTTTAGAGACTATGTGGTGCATTTTCAACATTGTTTTACTCATGCTCCTATTTGATTCCTGAAATTATAGATGCAAAAAAAAAAAACCTTTTGATTTTTGTAGATTATCCACATTTGTCTCTTTCTTTGGATGAAACTGTTATCATGCACGGGAACATTAAAGATTATTTTAAAGGTACAATGTCATTCTTAATCTATTGACTAAATATCAGTCCCTAAAGGAAATCCTAATTAATATCTAAGGATTAAAATCAGAGTATCTTCTTTTATCACAGAGATAGGAAGCCAGAAAAATTAAAAATACAATAAAATTAAGCAACATTCAAATAATTTTAATAGAAACCTTAGTTCTCTAATGGGACCCCTTATAATGAATATAATGGAAGAGGCAGCACATGTGCCCATGTACAATTCAGGTTTCGCATCTCATGTGAGTTGAATTATGTTCCCACAAGTTCATCTGAGGAAGTCCTAATTTCAAAGAGGACCATATTTGGAGGTAAGGTCTATAATGAGGCCATTGAGTTAAAATACATTCTTTAACATAGGCCCTAATCTAAATCACTGTTGTCTATATAAAAAGGGGAAATGTGGACACTGAGATATGCATTCAAAGAAGACAATGTGAAGACAGCGGGGGAAGTCAACCATGTAAGAGTTTAGGAGAGAGGCCAGGAATACATCCTTCCCTGACACATTTCAGAAGAAATCAACCTGACTCCCAGACACTGGGTTTGGATTTCTAGCCTCCAGAACTGCAAGACAATATACATTTCTGTAGTTTATGTTCCCCTGTCTGTAGTACTTTGTAAGGATAGCCCCAGCACAATAACACATATTTAGGTTTTGGAGGTAGGATGATGTTGTGACAAACACTTAATACATTGAGACTGGCTCTGAATGGGTAATGGGTATGAGTGGTAGAGTTTTGAGGTGTGTGACAGAACAAGCTGAGATTGTTTCAAGGGACTGCTGGGTGAAATATGGACAATAAATGTACTTTGGGTAAGAGCTCATACAGAAAAGACCAGAGCTGTAGACAAAGACTCTATCATCTTGGAGAATACAAAGAGCATCCTGAAAAAATATGTTGCTAGAAATGTGAATGACAAAGATGCTCTGATGAGATAGAGGTTGGAAATTAGAAGCCTGTTATTGGAGACTAGAGAAATGGCCATCCTTATTGTCGAGTGGCAGAACATTTGGCTGAACTGCATTCCAGTGTTTGATGAAGAGTAGAAATTTTACATGATAAGCTGGGACAGTAAGCCAAGATTTCTAAGCACACATAGTGTTGAAGGCATGGCTTGGTTTCTACTTGCTGCTCATAGTAAATGCCAGAGGAGACACAATAATTAAAGAACATAGTGTGAAACCAAGACAAAATAGCACATGATGGTTTGAACTTCCTCCAACCTATCCAGATAGCCTGCTTTAAAAAAGGGCCAAGGGGGCAGCCTGGGTGGCTCAGCAGTTTAGTGCTGCCTTCAGCCCAGGCCTGATCCTGGAGACCTGGGATTGAGTCCCATGTCAGGCTCCCTGCATGGAGCCTGCTTCTCCCTCTGCCTGTGTATCTGCCTGTGTCTCTGTCTCTGTCTCTCTCTCATTCTGTGTGTCTCAAATAAATAAATAAATAAATAAATAAATAAATAAATAAATAAATAAAATCTTTAAAAAAAATAAAAAGGGCCAAGGGTGTGCCTGGAAAACCATTAGTTGGGAGCTTAGGCATGTGACACATGGGTCCAATCAACCATCACAACAGAATCCAGGAATAGAGATATGGTTGTCCAAGAAAGATATGTGGAGGACCCTCCTGTGTGATGGTTTGAATCCTCTGAATTGCAAAAGAAGCCAACAAGTGTTTTTATTCTGAGATTTTTATATTGGCAGAAATGTGGCAAGTTTGGATTAAAGGAGAAACAGATGGGACAAAATGAAGGAAGACTATTTTACTACTGGGATTCTACAAACAAGAAGAGGGCCTACAGTTGTATGTGGCTGGGAACATGCATTATCCTTCAAGACAGGGGGCAAGTGACCCCACAGGAGGTTCAGAGACTGGCAGGACTGTGACTATCACTGTGGACCCAGAGGCACAATGCCAGGCGATACAGCCATCTCCTCCTCCATTCCTGAGACGAACATCACCCCATTTTCCTTTCTCCTTCCCAGATTTCATGTGTGTCACTCAAACTTGCATTTCCAGTCTTCCATTCGCAGCCCAATTTAGGTGCATTTTAACATTGATTTCATAGTGCTCCCATTTGATTTGGAAATTACACAGGCAAAACACCCACAGCTCACACACACACACACACACACCCTCAGTAATTCATATTCTTAAAATGACTGTTTACATAATAAGACATGTATGAGACCAATGTGCATGAATAACATTGAAAAACATCAGTATGTCATATTGAAAAACACAGGCATTCTGAACCAGCAGCAGTTAGCACATTAGAAATTAAGTGACTGGGTGAAATAAAATTTTAGTTTTCCAAATGGTACACAGTTCTTTCTCTGAAAAGGCATATGGCTCTGCAAAAGGCTTATACTTCCAAAAGTTTGCTCCCAATGTATATATGGCATTTTTTAGGTACCACGCCCAAGATTTCCTTGCATTGGCTTTGTGGTAGATTTTCTTGAGTATTTATGCAGCAAGCCCCCACTTTTGTCACAACCCTTTTGCTTTATCTCTCTACCGAGGGGCAAAAAAAAAAAAAAAGTTGGGTTTCCATAACTTTTGTCTCACTGTTTGATTAAGCAACACCTTTCACAGGTTTCTACATTCAAATCAAAGGTTATTTAGAATTTATTTTAAAAGTTCACACGGAACACATAGCAAACATGATAAAATAGTGAGTTTTAATGCAACTCCTAACAAATTTCAAAGGATTGAATTCTGCCCCCTCCCAACTCCCCGTGGGTTCTGTCTCCACAGATATAGGAAGCTAGAAATTAATTAAATGAAATGTACTTGGATAATCACGAACTGTTTTGAAATTCATCATGTACCTATAGGAAAAGGAAAGGGGGGGCATGCACTAAGAAAAAAACACAGTGGGCAGTAAGGTGCATTACCATTATCCTAAGTTCTCATACCCATCAGATCACTTGAGGTAGAGGAAGGAATCATCTTAGTTCCCTTAATTCCCAAACAGCCTCTGCTTATCTGGATGCAAAAAAACGATAGGGACTTGTCCCACCGTGACATCTGGATGCTTATACTCCAACCACCCTTTTTCAAAGCAAGAGCTTGAACAGAAATCCCCAGGCAATCATGCCACCTTCCCCCTTCAATCTCCAGGCTGGGTATCCCAGGAAGGCTGTTATTGGTTCAGCCCTGGTCACCACACCACCCTTTGGGCCAATGGCCACGGATCATGTGCTGCCAGTTGCTGACTGGCTGCTGCTAGCAGAGGCTGGGAGCACAGCTGCTCTCATTGGGCGATCCCATCAGCCATGCATAGTCGTGGTTCAGGAAGATTTGGGGTCAAAAGTGCAAGAGTATAGGCTACCAAAGAACGGAATCCGATAAATGTGAATGCAGTAAAATCGGCCTTTCCCAAGGTGGGGAGCTCGAGTAGGCCACGATTCGAGGTCGTTTGACTGAGTTTTCGGCACAGTGTTTGGGTCCTCTTGCATGTGTGTAGTTGAATTTGGACGAGAGGCTCTGTTGGGGGAGTGTGAATGCACTATGTGTCAGTTCGGGATCTGCTACAGCACTTCACTCATTGCTGTATCACACACTCAAATCTCTAGATGATACCACTCGACACAAGAGGGAGAAGGAGAATATTTAAGACAAGTCAAATCACTGTGGACACGCAGCTGTGACCAAAAAGATGCCTGAAGAGGCTGACCTGAAGGAACGGGCCATTTAGGAAAGTGACAAAATGCAACCCAGCCAAGGGAAATCCTAACGGTCCACACCACACACGTATATTAAAGTGGACTTGACAACATTTTGTCATGTTCTGCCCGCGGTGAACATGCATTAAGGATGGGCAGCATGGCATAGGGCCAAACTCTGGAGTAAGTGGCTTTGTGGAGAGCTACAGGTCTTTTCCAGACAAGTGAGGTAGCTCTGAAAAGAGCCTTTGTTTTGTGGGGTGGTCAGAAGGTAGCTGAGGCAGCTGTTCATTGGCGTCTGGTGTACCGGATGAAGGCCTCAGAGGCCTCGGACACAATGTGCTTGCCAATCTCCCCTGGCAGCAACAAGTGCATGGCGGTCTGGCTCTCCCTGGAGGTAATGGTGGAGCGAGCCAGGCGAGAGGCCTCGTAGGCGATGCGCTCGAAGATGTCCTTAACGGTCAAATGCATGACACTCACAGCCTTCTGCAAGAGGCTCAGGCCCTTCTGTACCTGTTCAGAGCCCTGGGGATGTTGGTGGCAAAACTGTTGGGTCAGTGGTGGCTGCACTATTGCCTTGGATGCTTCTGCTTTGGGCTCTTTGTTTCTGTTGCTGTGATAACCTTCCTGCCCAGGCATTCCTTAGAATAGGTCTCACAGCTAGGTTCAGCCATGTTGGGCTCACCTTCCCAACTGCTTGGATTGAAGAACCATGGCGGCTGCTGAGGGGCACTGTGCTTCAGTTCCTGATGTCACATGCAACCTCAATATCTGATTGTACAAAATGCAACAGGGGGAAATTGGAGATTTATGCCAGGCTGTCACCTGTGATTGCATACCCTCGAGCTTGATATCCCATCAGAGAATCAGAAAGGGAAATCTGGAGCCCTTTAAACTTCTTGGGACGTCATTTAGAAAATCTTTGTAAGATGCCACAAATAGCAAAAGGTCTTCTGAGAATAGCAGCTGACAGATACCTATATGAAAACTTTAAAATATATCACTCAGGGTGGCCTGGTTAGTTCTGTGGGTTAAGCGTCTGGCTCTTGATTTTGCTCAGGTCATGATCTTAGGGTCCTGAAATCTAGCCTCTTGTGGAGCTCCCCTCATTAGGAATTGGCTTGAACTGGGTGTTATTCTGTATGTTGGCAAATTGAACACCAATAAAAAATAAATTTATTTTTTTTTAAAAAAAGGAATTGGCTTGAGATTCTTTCTCTCCCTCTCCTTCTGTTCCTCCCTCCTGTGCTGTCTCTCTCTTTCAAATAAATAAGTAAATATTTTAAAAAATATATTACTCAAATCACCTAAATTGTGGAATGTCAAATTTAGTCCCTTAGGAGACTGTGACCTTCATAACCAAATTATAACACTAGCACAATGACTGTTCCACAAGTGGGCCAGTTCACCTCTAATCCATAATCTACTGGATGGCCACTATGGCTGGAGTAGAAACTCTGATATAGCGACCAGAGTTCTCCAACAGTCAAGGAACCCTGCTTACTAACTAGTGTCTTCAGTTCTGATAAAAACTCTCCATGATTTGGGAAAGAAGTGGCAAAACCACAGTATCCAAAATCAGAACACCTACAGAAATGAAAATACTTACAGACACAGTTTTAAATCCTTAAACATGTACCAAGTTTAAAATTTTCTTATCAATGGGACCCCTGGGTGGCTTAGTGGTTAAGTGCCTGCCTTTTGCTCAGGGTGTGATCCTAGAATCCTGGGATGAAGTCCCAGATCAGGCTCCCTCCATGGAGCCTGCTTCTCCCTCTGCCTATGTCTCTGCCTCTCTCTGTCTCTCATGAGTAAATAAATAGAATCTTTAAAAAAAAATTCTTATCAATATTTAGATCCTAAAAGTACTTTAAATGTTAATATTGATTAATATATATTAGAGCTATTGGATGAAAAATATATATTAACCTAATCCTCTAAGAAACCTCCTTAAGGAGAGCAAAGTTAACAATAAAATTGGAAAAATCTTTTTTTTAAGATTTTATTTATTTATTCATGAGAGACACAGAGAGGCAGAGACACAGGCAGAGGGAGAAGCAGGCTCCATGCAGGGAGGCTGATGCAGGACTCGATCCCAGGATTCCAGGATCATGCCCTGAGCCAAAGGCAGATGCTCAATGGCTAAGCCACCCAGGTATCCCAAAATGGGAAATATCTTAATATTAAAAGCTCAACTCTTTCAATATTTTTAATGATACATGCAAACATATTTCTACATGTATGAATGCAAAACAGCTTACAATTTGAGCCAAATTATAACACCAAATCAATTATTGAAATTTAATCAAAGAAAAATTGAATAAATAGAGGTCATCAATGGGCTGTGATCCCAGGTGGCCTGGCTTCCAAGGGTGTATCTTGTAAGACCTTCAAGGATCAGGTAATTCTACTGCTAATAAATAGTTCCAGATAATGAAGAAAAAAACTCTCTTTTTTATTTCAAGAAACTATAATACCAAGAAAAAAAACCTATTGAAGAAAGCATACTAAACAAATTTCTGAGAAGTCTCACTTATAAAGAAGGATGCAAAAATTCTACTTCCAATATTATTAATGAATTTGGTATCACATTGCAGAAAAGACTTCTTAAAGAAAATAAGCAGCTTTACTGCTGTAAATAATAAATTACAAGCATCAAACGGGGGGGAATTATTCATAAAACAAAATATCACATACAGACTTCTTTCAACATGACCCCTACTGTGGAATTCTTTTAAATAAATAACCAAGGATCCAAACACATTACAGAAAGAGCTAAATCAAAAAGTTCATAAAATAGTACATTTTTCAAGCTTCCTAGAACTGAAGTAAGTAGTCTAACTAGCTCAGATTTATCTGATTCTATTGCTTTCTCATCTATACACTTTTGGGGTTGTTATGCTCTTGTTTATTAAAGTGCAAAGCTTCAGAACCTGTGCTTATGCCTCATGGGATGATGGGAACATCCAGTCAGAGTAGCCCAAGACCCACCCTCCACTGGTTCAGCCAATGAAGAACCTGCAGACCCTGTACCACAGCCATTGGCTCAAAATGGGAGCAGGTGATAAGTGTGAACCAGTAAGTGTTTCTGGGTATTCATTCTTAGAGACTGAGAAGTAAATGGGTGTGTCATATATTTTTGGTCCCTTGTTTGTTCAGGGCCCCAAATCTCAATCCCTACTAATAGTTGGCTTATTGGGGGAAAACCATGGCTCTGGTTAAACAGGCAAGTGAATCTACTAGCTGGAAGGATAGCCCCACATTATATCTTTAAGAAATGCTAAGAGGCACTTGGGTGGTTAAGTTGGTTAAGCATCCCACTCTTGATCTCAGCTCAGATCTTGATCTCAGGGTCCTGAGTTCAGGCCCCATTCTGGGCCCCACAATGGGCATTGAGCCTACTTTAAAAAAAAAAAGGAAAATGAAAAAAATGCTGAGTAAAACTACTGTATGTGAGCAATTGTTTTTCCCATCTGTCTGTATGAGTACTCACTTAGCAGCAATGTCTTTCACTTTCCATCATATACCTCTCATCTCAGCTTAATACACTGCTCAGGATGGAATCAATGTTAATGAAACTATTATTAACAGATGCAACTGAACAATGGGTTATTATCTAATCCCAGCTCACCTGAAAAAATTCATTGTCAGGCCCTTTGAAATAATGCTAATCTTGTGCAAATTCAGCCTAAATGATATGCAAATGCAGAGGTTGCTGAATCTATCATAGATGTACAATGTTTCTCAAATTTGTAAATAGCAATGTTGAAAGGAAAGCAAATGTATTGAATGACAGAATCAGGATGTAGAGATCTGATCATGAGCAAACTTGAGCACATCAGTAACCAGGTTCCCCATTCATGTAAATTGGATCCAAACGATCAGGAAGTGTCATCAGGAGAAGCCTTGAAGGTATAGAGGCAAGCATACAATAGCTAACTTCAAATATTGAAAGAGGGACAACTACATTGTTTGAGGCTCCGGTATGCAGTCCTAGGACTACTGGATAGAAGGTATAGGATGGCAGGTTTGGGCACAGTGTAAGCAGTCTGTCACAGCAAGAAGCTGAGTGACTGCCAGTAATCATTTCAGGCAAGAGGTAAGGTATTGATAACTAACATGGTTATTTCAAACTCTCAAATCTTCTGGCTACACTAAGCCTGGTGATTGTATTACCTAACTGAAATTTGATCAGAGTTGACCCAACTACTGTTTTACTTTTTGAAGTTTATGTTTTTGCAGACAAAATAACTTCCACTTTCTGTAAACCCAGTGATTATTTAAGGATATCAGCCCTTAGAAGGAGATCAAGATAATACTTGATGTTGCAAATAGGTACAGACTACATAATCCCTTTTTGTAGGAAAATATATGAATATTAATAGACCACAGTCTGGATTGTCATACATTCAAATGCAGTGTATGACATCTTCTAATAATTAGAGATTATAGGTGAATGGTTCTTATAAATTTTAAGCGATGAAAGTATTGTTTAAGGGCAGGTATCAGAGCTTGCCTATTTTTTTTAAAGATTTTATTTATTCATGAGAGACAGAGAGAGAGAGGCAAAGGCACAGGCAGAGGGAGAAGCAGGCTCCTTGTGAGGAACCTGATGCAGGACTTGATCCCAGGACTCCGAGATCACGCCCTGAGCCAAAGGCAGATGCTCAACTGCTGAGCCACCCAGGCATCCCTTTCTCTCTTTTTTTTTTTTTGAGCTTGCCTATTTATAGGTATTATTTTATTAGTCAGTTTGAGTTGCCATAACAAAATACCAGACTGAGTGGCATAAACAATAACGATTTATTTTCTCAGAGTTCTGAAGGATAGAAGTCCCAGAACAAAGTCCTACAGAATCAGTTTCTGCTGACAAATCTCTTCCTGTCTCGCAGATGGCCACTCCCTCATGTCCTGACATGGCAGGGAGAGAGAGAGATCTCTGGTGTTTCTTCCTCTTCTTTTAAAACCACAGTTCTACCAGATTAGGGCCTCACCCCTAGGACCTCAATTAACCTTAATTACCTCCTAAATACCCTATCCCTAGATGCAGTCACATTGGGGGTTAGGGCTTCAGCATAGGAATTTTTTTGGATGTGGGGGGAGAACAATTCAAGCCATAACATTTATGCTCACCATGAATACCAAATATGTGGTTTATTAAGAGAGTGAATTCTGTTCAGGACAAGGAGACCAGAGGTTCGATGCTGTGGATCATCAGCAGATACTAGATATCTGAGTTTCTGCTCAATAAGATGTGATGTGCTTAGCACAGTGTGTGCTAGTGTGCTAGCATATACCTCCTATGCCCTTCTTCATCCATTACCAGCCTTGGGCATCTCTTTCCATTAAGTTTAAAAGCACATTCAAGAAAGCAAGAGAGCTAAATTTCCAGCTCTTATTCACCTTAGATCATCACTTCAGATGTTCTTATTTTTTCATTTCTGAGATAAGGGGGTTAGTCCACATGACCTCTTCTTCCAAGGTTCTTGAATCGTATGATTCCAACTGTAAGGAAAAAGCACCTACCATCACTAAGTCAGGACCCACTGCACCTGGACAGTAGAGAGCCTATTCCATGTGAATGATCTGCCAAAGTGTCTTTCCTGCAACCATTTTGTTTGGCTGAAAATAGTACCCTTGGTACTTTCATTCCTTAGAAGACCACAAGGAATGTACCACAGGAGGCTTAACATATTGACTGTATTTATTATTTTATTGCTACATTTGAAGTGAAAATAAACTGTGAGAAGCTGCAAACGCATGCCACTTCATGAAGATTATGGAGCAATGGAGGCACCCATTGTAGAAGGTTAAAAGTAACTTATCCCTTAGGGGGTGAAAGGACTTCATACACTAAGGTCATCAATGGTGCGATTATTCTCAATGTTTGCCACCTGGAATCTATGCATTAATGAAAGGTTTAAAAATGTATATAAGGGAAGATTGGCTACTCCTGACCTCTTAGCCAGGGAGCATAGGTGTGAAGACATCAGAAGATGCCTAAAATCTCTACAAGCACATAGGTTTAGAAAAGAAAAAGCCTCAAACTGAGACACTCAGGAAATGTTGAAATCTGCTCTTGGGAGGAAATTCCCATTTTATGAAGTTTGAACACACTCCTTCTGCTGGATGGCTGGGGGAAAAAAGAAAACAAACATAAAAAAATCATTAAGAAGGTACTTTCCTAAGATTAAGTTCAATTTCTTCCCCAAAAGCACTTTCCCAAGTCACTAAAGGCTGCCATACCGAGTGTGTGTGTGTCTGTGTGCCTGTGTGTAACACCTGAATGTTCATTAAAATCTACAACTGCAGAGTCTTTCCCATTTAAGAGGTAAATCTATGCTGTTGCCATTTTCCCCCCATAGATTATTTTAAGAATGAGGAGGAACTGAAGCATTTTCTTCAGATTTATCTATCCTTATACAATTAGAAAGTTATACCATTTCAGATAATTTTGACTGACTTTGGAACTTCCAAATAATGCTGACATGAAAAAATGTGACTAAGGATCCCTGGGTGGCGCAGCGGTTTAGCGCCTGCCTTTGGCCCAGGGCGCGATCCTGGAGACCCAGGATCGAATCCCACGTCGGGCTCCCGGTGCATGGAGCCTGCTTCTCCCTCTGCCTATGTCTCTGCCTCTCTCGCTCTCTCACTGTGTGCCTATCATAAATAAAAAAAAAATGTGACTCTTGGTTTGGAGTTTCTCCAGCAGACTAAGTCAGGAAATCAAAACTGATCCCTTGATCCCTGAGACACTTGAGTATACTCAAGAGCTAACCTGGTTATCCCACCTCATCTTGTCATCAGGTAGAGAAGGCCAAAACCACAACGTTAATATGGCTCTTTAGGGATGAGATCACAGACCCAAATTGTTAGATGCATAAATATGGCAAATAACCAAAAACTGGACAAAACTAAAATGTTTTTAATACTGAGTCCAATATCTCAAGATTGGTTTTAATGTGGCTCTTAGTAATTTTTTCAACCAAAAAAAAAAAAACAGTTTTTTTTTAATTCTCCCATTACTACTAGGGTCTGTTTTGTGAGAACCACTTATATAAGCCAGGTAAGAAGCAACTATTTGATATTTTTAGATGCTGCATTAAATACATTGGCATTTTAATTGCTTATTCTGTGGCAAAGTTTACAAGAGTTTGTTTACTGACTTACAAACTTTCACCATTGTTTGTCTCAACTAGAAAGTCCCCATAACTTACTTTCCTTTGAAGGAAGAGTATTCTTTTCTTTAGTATTAGTTCAGTTTTGACCTGTCAAACTTCTCCACTTCAGACAAATCTGGCTTATCACTCATTTTGACTAAAAGAAAGACTGGGGAAAAAAACTTTTAACAAACCTATCTGGTAGAACTATTTTCAGACTAAGGAGTAACAGCCAAAATTCTCACATTTAATATTAATGTGTATTTTACCCGCTGATTTTCAACAGGAAACAAGCAGATCTTAGAAAAGTCGTATTTTTATTAGAATACTTTTTATTCCATGTCATTACCCTATTTCTGATAAGCAGTAAATACCACTGAATCAGGATGCACCAGAAACCAAGATGCTCTAGAGACTGGAGTCAATATGTCTGACTCTTAAAATCACAGCAAAGATAAAATGAAGGTGATAGAAACACATGAGCAGATAGGTATAGAAGAAAAAAATTAGGACTATTTTTAACCAGCTGATGAATTTGTAACAGGAGATAGCAGTATTTGAACATCTTCACTTTCTAGTCAATTACTTTTGGGGGCATTTTTCTTGGGGGATAGGAGCAGCACACAAAAGAGCGTGGCATAAGTTGTATTAGTTTCTTTCCACTTTATCTGCCCAAAGATAGCAGATTCAGGAGCTACAATAAGAGAGGGAGGGTATTTAATCCAGCTGTAACTAATTACATGTCTCATAATAGCTCCTTATGGCCCCGGTTTGTAAATGCTGTAAGAAGGCACAGCTAATTAGGATCAGACCAAATGACTTCAGCAGAATAGGATAAGCCAAATAGAGTTGATTTTATTACATCATGTTTTCTTTGAAAAAGGAGAGGTTAGGAAATGAGGCGCCCTGTGACCATCCTGGATTTTTCCGAGCCGAGACAACAGAAGACCCCAGAGATTGGAAAACGAGCTGTCCAGTACGTGCCTGGTCCCATCCTGGTAGGGGTAAGGCACATCTAGTGCCCAGAGCAGAATGGTGAGGCCCCCAAGCAGCCAGAAGTCCTGAATATGCCTCCCTTCCATCAAGGTCACCCTAAGACCCTCCCCTAACGAGCTGTCAGATGCCCATCTCCAGAGGGAGGGAAACAGGGACCAACAAATCAGAAAAGGCTTGGTGCATGGGCCTGTTTGTCCGGAGCAGTTTGCTTACATTTTAAGGTAACTATCATTGTTGTCAGGTGCGAAGCCCACCTTTTGACCACAAGAAGGAAAAGCACGAAGGGCCGGGCCCCAGACGGCCCATTCCGGGCACCCCCCAAACTCCTCGTCCTCCCATCCTCCAGTTGGCAGCCACAGTGTACCGGCAGTTCTGAGGGGCCGCCCTTTTGGGCCTTCCAAGGACCCACCCAGCGAGGACTCTGTAAAGCGCAGAAGGCGGCGCTGCAGAAAACAAAAACGTGGACTCTCCAGGAGGCGCAGTCACAAAACGCTAGTCCCAACCCGATTCCTCCAGTTCCTGAGAGACTGTCAGCTCCGGCCCCGCAGCCACTGCGCCCTCCTGTCCCCATAGTCTTCTGGCTCCAGCAGGACCACATGTCCTCCTCACCTGATGGCCTGAAGACAAAAGAAAGCCGAACTTCGGACCCACGCGGCTCCACACACAGGACGAGGTTAGCCTTCCCACCTGGGACCCTGCGGTGATAAGCTGTGGGTCAGGCCACGCCCCAGCCATCTATGATTGGCTGATGGATCCCAGGCCCGCCCCTTCGCCCCTACCCCCTGCTTTGTCTTGTAGGCTTGAGCCCTTGGTCTCACCTCTACTCAAGACCTCTCCCCTGCCTCAGTATCTTGATGATGTCATAACAGAGCCGCCTACATAGACCCTGGTCTCTCCCATTATTCTTGTGCTGAGGATCCACTTCCCTTCTTCCCAAGTTTTCTCACTTCTCCAAGGTAACTGGGACCTCTAAATAAGCAAACACTTCTTTCCCCAGTTAGCTTCCAACGTGCAGAACTGGCTTTTTATAGCCAGAGAGCCTAAGTACGCTGTGATAACCACACAATGGTTTGGAAGCAACACTCAGTGGCATCTGTTCTAATCCTTGGCCAGGTCATGGAGGAGAGTTGCTCATAGAGAGGGTGGGCAGTTCAGAGTCATTCATCCCCACAGCTGAGCATTTCTGTTACAGTGGTGCTCTCCTATGTAAAAGTCACATTTTCAATTTTCTCAGCCATTGAACATGGCAGTAGTCAGTTTAGGGTGATCACAGGAGGATCTACTGAACCTATCCATCTTTATCTCCCCAATCCTTAGCACTTTGCTTGGCCCACAGGAGACACTGGATAAATACCAATCTATAGATTGAGGTAATACATCTGTGATAGAGCAGAAATTTTGGACGGCAGCCCCACCCAGTGTCCATGTTGGGGGAGAAAAGTAAGGATCTAGCAGTTACTTGAAAGGACTAAATGTTCAAGGTCACTTTCTGGATCCTCACCCAGAACCTTAGAGTATTAAAGTAATAGGGAGATAGGACTATGTCTTTACCTCACACCCTATATTTTCCATGTGGCTCATGTATGGTGGTACTACATTATCAGCTAGCTACCACTCTTTCCACAAGGATTTCTCAAGCCCTCCCCACCTCTCTCCATTCATTCCCTTTTGTATGCTCTTGTGTTCATTTGAGAGTTTTGCATGTTTGTTGGAGAAACTTTTAAAGCAGAAAGCCACCCTCATTCAAATATTTATAGAGTACGTACAGTGTCCCAGGCATTAAATATAATAAACATCTATGTTTCTACCACTCAGATTTGAATATTGCTAACATTTGGGTATATTTACTGTCTCTCTCTTTTTTTAAGATTTTATTTATTCATGAGAAACACAGAGAGAGAGAGACAGAGACACAGGCGGAGGGAGAAGCAGGCTCCACCCAGGGAGCCCGAGTGGGACTCGATCCCGGGTCTCCAGGATCATGCCCCAGGATGAATGCTGCGCTAAACCACTGAGCCACCCAGGCTGTCCTACTGTCTCTTTTTTAAAGAATAAAGACGGTAAAAAAAAAATTGAGGTTCCCTTGACCCTCACCACATGTCCATTCACCTTCCCACTTCCCTACGGGTAGTCCTATCCTGAATGTGAAGTGTAGTTTCTAGATCATTTTTTTATCATTACAGATTTATGTGGCCTCTATTCCTAGGAACTATATGGAGCATTGTATGGACCAGTGCTCTAGTATTACACTGAATTTCTACATTGCTTGGGGTAAACAGGAAGTCCCAGGCACCCACTCACCCCTCTGTAGCCCAGACTTCAAAATCTATCTTGAATCTAACTACCTTGAATCCATCAGAACTCATTTAATAATGATTTTATCCCCATTTGTAGCTAGTCACCAAAAGAACTCCAAGATCCCCACAACACCCTTCAACTCCTGCATTTTAATCTCCATAAGGCTGTGACCGCATCCCCTCTTTAGTTTACTTCTCACACCCCTCTTCTACTCCTAAAACACAATGCACCCTCAGAAATTCCTCTATAACTACGATTTCTTCTCTGAATGTGCCCATCATTGTCTTCCCTTAACAGAAATCAATCTTTCCTGAGTATTCTATGTCCCCTGAAGCCCACTCAAGAGGAGCAGATGATTTTTCTTTCCCAACACCTTTACACTAGTCTGAAGGTCAAGTCTTTCTTGGTTGTCCTTCTCATTGCTGCCTTTAGCCGTTCCTCTCCCACATCCCTGAAAACATCTAGTTTTTGACAGCTTGTCACCAACTTGCCTTCATTTTTGTTGTCATCTACCAAACTTCACCCCCCTCCCCAATTTCTCAAAAGTTTTAGCACCTGGAGCACAGTCACTCTCAATGGTAGTAGTCCCATCTTAATTCCCAGTGAGCTCAAGAATGATCATTCTGTCACACTGACACCTTTAGTTCCTTGAACATTTCTCCTTTGTGACATTGTCCTTGACCCTATCTCAGCTACTCACTCACATGGCCATACCCTAGGCCTTGTCATAGCAATTTTAGCAACCCCTCTGTAATCTCAATGTCAAACATCCCTCTCAATGACCATCACTTCCTCTTTTTCTAGCTCACTCCCTTTGGTATCCAGACCCCACTATCCTTCAACCTCACCAGAATCTCCAGTCCAGTGGCCTTACTGTATTTTCACCATCTCTTGCTCCCTTATTGTCTTCTGTCCCCTCCTTCTGTAGTTCAGATGTCATGCCTTGTTTTTATAATCACTGATTTACATATGCCCTCTACTCTCCTAACCCTCTCTCACTTTGTGTTACTTCCCTGGGAAAATCATAACTCTGGCTAAGTCCAAATACACTTCAAGAAGCCTAAACCCACACAGCTAAACCTAGTTGGAGGAAAATATACAACCATATGACTAATTTCAGTTTAAATGCATGACCACAAATGTTAATCAGACCCTGAATGCTACCAAGCAATCACTCTATAATTATTCCGTCCCTTATTTCCAGCACCACCTCAACATCCCAACTCTTCACATGCTTCTTATTTCACTAGAAAATTTAAGCCATAATTCCACAGAATCCTATCACCATATTGCTTCATTCACCAGTACCTGCATCTGTAAATATGGCCTTCCTGTTGATATCATATATGATTGTTATGGGCTGATTATATCCCCCCAAATCCATATGTTGAAGTCCTAAACCCTAGTACCTCAGAATGTGACTCAATTACCTCTTTTAAGAAGTAATTAGGGTGAAATGAGATCCTATGGGTAGACCCTAATCCAATATAGCTGGTATCTCTCTAAGGAGAGACTAGGACACAGATAACACAGACTGAAGACACAGTCCTGATAGCCAAGGAGAAAGGTCTCCCTAGAAACCAAACCTGCAGTTATCTTGATCTCAGAGCTCTAGTTTCAGTAATTGTGAGAAAATTAATTTCTGTTGTTTAGGGGTGCCTGGGTGGCACAGTCAGTTGAGTGGCCAACTCTTGCTTTTGGCTCAGGTCATGATCTCAGGGTCCTGGGATTGAGCCCTGCATCAGGCTACATGCTCAGTGCAGAGCCTGCTTGAGACTCTTTCTCCCTCTCACTCTGCCCCCTGCCTCTCTCTAAAATAAATAAAATATTTTTAAAAAATATTTTTAAAAATTAATTTCTGTTGTTTAAACCACCCAGTCTATGGTCCTTTGTTTTTTGTTTGTTTGTTTTGTTCTTTGTTTTGTTTTTTTTTTTGGTCCTTTGTTTTGACAGCCCTAGCAAACTAATATAACATTTTCCAGATTCTCCTCTAAAGCCAGCCCCTCTCTTTTCCCACTAGATTTCTTTCTTTCACAAGTCCACAATACCATTACCATATTTTTCCCTTTATCTCCAATATCATCAATATTGTGCTCTATACTAAATCATTTCTATCAGGATACAGTCATGCAATTATTTCTTATCTTTACACAATACATACATTTTCATCATTATATATGCATTTTTATATATTCATTCTCTTGACTCCACTCCCCCACCTATGACCCCATTTCTTTGCTCTCTTTTGATGCAAATCTCTTTACAGCATATATACATTTCCATGTGCAATATTTGAATGAATCATTTGAACCAATGTTCCTGGTCTAAAACTGCATTCCTCATTCTACCTACCTCAATCGGGTGTCAAGAGGGAGCCCCAGTTGACCATCCTTTCCTAGCCCACTACCCTCTCTGCCTGCTCTCCACCTCACTCACTCTGTCCCAGCTATTGCTTCTCTACCGTTCCTCAAACAAGCCACATTCACTGTTGCCTAGGGCCTTTTCAATGTCTGTTCCATCTGTCAGGAATGTTCTTACCACAGATATCCACTTAGACTACTCCATCACTCATTTGTAATAGCTGTATCTATTTACTGTTACCAATTTTTCACCTGCTATTATCATTGGAACACATTCCAGTCAGGAATCCACCTCTACCAATCTACTGAAATTTATCTTGTCAAGGTCATGAATAATGTTCACATTGTTCAACCCAATGGTCAGTTCTTAGTCCTTGTCTTGACCTATCAGCAGCACCTGGCACAGCTGGTGAGCCCCTCCTCCTTGGTTCACTGTCTTCACTTAGCTTCTAGAACCCCACACTCCCCTATTCTCCTTTAATCTCACTGGCTGCTCCTTCTCAGTCTCCTTTACTTGCTTCCCCTCTTCTCCAAAACCTCTTAATATGAGAGTGCCTCCAGGCAAGGTCTCAATTCCTATTCTTTCCAACCTACTCACATTCCCTTGGTGGTCTTTTTCAGTCCAATGTCTATAGATCCATTTCTGTGCTGACAACCCCCAAATTCATGCCTGCAGACCAGGTCTGTATCCCAGACTACAGTCTAGTATATTCAACTACCTACTTAGCACCTCCACACAGATGTCTAACAGACATCTCAAACTCAAAATGTCCACTACAGGGGTGCCTGGTGGTTCAGTCAGTTAGGCATCTGACTCTTGATCTCAACTCAGACCTTAATCTCACAGTGGTGAGTTCAAGCCCAGTGTGGAGCCTACATTAAAAAAATGTCCCAGGCTGAATTCCTAATCTTTTTATCCTATAGCCTTCTCTATCTCAATTGACGGCAATTCCATCAGCCCTTCTGCTCAGGCCAGAAATCTTGACATCATTTCAATTCCTCTCTTTCTCTCCAACGACACATCCATTCCATCAGGAAGGGGGAGGAGGGGCAAGATGGCTGAAGAGTAGGGTCCCCAAATCACCTGTCTCCACCAAATTACCTAGATAACCTTCAAATCATCCTGAAAATCTACGAATTCGGCCTGAGATTTAAAGAGAGACCAGGGATCCCTGGGTGGCGCAGCGGTTTGGCGCCTGCCTTTGGCCCAGGGCGCGATCCTGGAGACCCGGGATTGAATCCCACGTCGGGCTCCCGGTGCATAGAGCCTGCTTCTCCCTCTGCCTGTGTCTCTGCCTCTCTCTCTCTCTCTCTGTGACTATCACAAATAAATAAAAATTAAAAAAAAATAAAAAAAATAAAGAGAGACCAGCTGGAATGCTACAGTGAGAAGAGTTCGCGCTTCTATCAAGGTAGGAAGACGGGGGGGGGGGGAAAAGAAATAAAGAAACAAAAGGCATCCAAGGGGGAGGGGCCCGCGAGGAGCCGGGCTAAGGCCAGGGCGAGTGCCCTCAGGACAGGAAAGCTCCGTCCTGGAGAAGCAGGAGCTTCACCAATCTTCCTGGGCGGAAAGGCGCCCGCAGGGAGTTAGAGCAGGACCTCAGGAGGGCGGGGATGCCCTCAGGCTCCCTGGGACACTAACAGACACCTGCGCGCCCAGGAGAGTACCCCATATCCCGCGGGTGAGCTCCCTAAAAGACTGCAGCGCGCACGGCTGGACCCGGAGCAGCTCGGAGGGGCTCGGGCGGCGGCTCCGCGGAGGGGGCTGCGCGGCCCCGGGAGCAGCTCGGCCGGGCTCGGGCAGAGGAAGAGGCTCCGTGCAGAGGGGCCTGCGCGGTTCCAGGAGCAGCTCGGAGGGGCTCGGGCGGCGGCTCCGCGGAGGGGGCTGCGCGGCCCGGGAGCGCGATTCCACCAGCGCAGGCTCCGGAGCACAGGGCGCCGGGACACAGCCCAGGATCCCGCCTCCCCCGGAACAGGCAGAGGCCGGGAGGGCCCAGGACAGCAAGGACGCTCCTGCCCCGAGCTGAGCAGATCAGCGGCCCTGCCCCGGAGCCTCCAGGCCCTGCAGGCGGAGAGCTCTGTAGATACTGCGGGAGCTGAAGCCAGGGCTCCAGAGCTGGCCGCCACCACTGTGGTTATTCCTCCTGGGGCCTCACGGGGTAAACAGCCCCCACTGAGCCCTGCACCAGGCAGGGGGCAGAGCAGCTCCCCCAAGCGCTAACACCTGAAAATCAGCACAACAGGCCCCTCCCCCAGAAGACCAACTAGACGGACAAGTTCCAGGGGAAGTCAAGGGACTTAAAGTATACAGAATCAGAAGATACTCCCCCGTGTTTTTTTTTTTTTTTTTTGATTTCTGATTGCTTCCCCCACCCTTTTATCCCCCTTTCTTTCTTTTTCTTTCTCTTTTTCTTCTTTTTCCTTTTTTTCTTCCTTTTTTCTTTTTCTCTTTTCTTTCCTTCTTTCTCCTCTCTTTTTCTCCTTTTCCCAATACAACTTGTTTTTGGCCATTCTGCACTGAGCAAAATGACTAGAAGGAAAACCTCACCTCAATCCATCAGGAAGTCATTTTGGTTGTACTTCAGAATGCATCCAAAATCCAATCACTTCTCATTATCTCCATTGCTACACATAAGGTCTAATCCACCATCATATATCATCTGAATAGCAGCAATAGCCTTATAAAAAGTTTATTTGTTTTCATCCTCAATACCCTATGGTGCATCTTAGTACAAAAATGAAGGTGATAATTTTAAAATATAAATCATATCATTGTACTTCTGTGCTGAAAATCCTGCAAAGGTACCCAATTCCACTCAGAGGGAGAGCCAAAGTCGTTACAAAAGCCCTACACTTTCTGGCTCTCCATCATATCTCTGATCTTTCCATCTGCTCACTTCATCATGTTACACCTGTGGTCTCCTTACTGTTCCTCAAACAAGCCAGGCTCATTGTTGCAATAAGTCCTTTGCAATATACCTCTGGAAGGAGTACTCTTTTCCAAAGGGGTTAAACTTTCTCACCCCCTTCAAGGCTCAAATCTCTCCGTTTCAATGAGGCCTACCTGAACTATCCTATTTAATACTGCAAACTGTCCATCCCTATTCTATCTGCCTTACTCTGCTCTGCATTCATCACCAACACACTATGTAACTTATTTACTTACTATGTTTATTGCTTTATTTCAGTCTTCCCCCATTGAAATGTAAAGTCCATAAAGGCAAAGATCTCTATTTCGCTCACTGATCCCAAGTAACTAGAATTGTGCACAAAATGAAGATTTACTAGATGAATTATTTGCTGTTTTTTTCTCCTTTCCTGCCATGCTCCAAGAAACTGTTCACAACCTGAGATGATTACAATATTTACTCATTTTCTTTTAGTTCTTTTTTGTTTTTATTATTTATATTTAAATATTTGATCCTTCTGGGGCACCTGGCTGGCTTGGTTTGATGAGCATGTGGTTCTTGATCTTGATCTTTTCACCTGCTATTGGGTCATTAGTTCAAGCCCTAAGTTAGGTGTACTAAATATTATTACTAAAATAATATTTTTACAAGTTAAAAAAATTGATTATTCTGGAATTTACACTACAAGTTGTTATATAAAAATCAGCTTGGAGCACCTGGGTGCCTCAATCAGTTAAGCATCTGACTTGATTTCAGCTGATCCCAGGGTCATGAGATCGAGCCCTATGACAGGCTCTGTGCTAAGCAGAGAGTCCGTTTGAGATTCTCTCTCTCCCTCTCCCCTGCCCCTCGCCCTTGATGCTCTCCCTCTCTAAAATAAATAAATCAATCTTTTAAAAAAATCAGCATTTATTTAATAGTTTTTTCTATTTTCTGGTGATTTTTGCATCACAATAAATTATATCTCACTGTGTATAATCTTCTACAACTCACTCTTTTCACTCAATATTATGGTAGTTTAAACTTACCCATGGTTATACTGTAAGATATATACAACCATTTTAACTGATATATAATATTCCATTTAATGAATATCCTATAGTTTATTTATATATTGACATTTTTGTGCACACTTAGGTTGTTTCCCTTTTTTCTATACAATCAATGCTCCAATTGATATTATTGCTATAGCTTCCTATTATTTCTAAAGACGCATCTCCTGGAAGTGAAATTGCTAAATGACAGAATATGTGCATCTTCAACCTGGCTACATTGCCAAATAGCTTGCTACAGTAATTGAACTAATCTACATGCATATCTGCAATGTAGAAGAGTTTCCACTTTCCCCACATTCTTGCAAATAAGTATTTCCTGATTTCTTTTTACCCATCTAATGGGTGAAAATGAGCATTTCCCTGGTGCTTGAATGCATTTTCCAGATTATTTCATGAGGTTAGCATGTTTTTATAGGTTTTCTGGGCATACATATTTCCTCATATGAATTGCCTTCTGATATCCTTTACCCATTTTTCTTGTGTCTGTCTTTTAGTATTGCCTCTTATGTGTGCTTTACATATTCTATAGCCTAAATATTGGTCTATAGTGTATCTTGCAAATTTTTTTCTGCATTCATATTTTGTTGGTTTACAACAAGTGTGTGTAAATGGAATAAACCTATTTGAGGAAAAAATGACTTTTGGTACTCATGCAACTGGTGGGGGAACCATGTGTATGTAAGAAAGTATACTATTAGGTTTTCAAAACATTTTATCTAAGTGTAATATGCATACAGAAGAAAATGGACATATATACTTAAGATATACCTCTTCATGGATATTCACAAAATGAAGACACCCATATAAACAGCCTTCAGATCAAGACACAGAACATGACCAGCCCCCTAGAAGCCTCTCTTGTGTCCCCTTTCAGTGACTATGCCCAAGGATGGTAACCACTCTCCTGACAGTTTTGCCTCTTTTGTATTTTAAGTACATGAAATCATTCTGCATATACTTCTGTGTGTCTGGCTTCTTTTGCTCAATATTAGTTTTGTGAGATTCATCTACATTGTCATGTGTATTTGTAGTTAGTTTTTTCTCTTTTATGTGCCATATTTCAATATAACACTTTATTAATGCTAATATTGATGCACATTTGGGTTTTTATAACAGTTTTAGAACAATTATTATAAATAGTGAGTTATTATAAATAGTGCTGTTACAAGCATACTCACCCATGCCTTTTAATAAACATACATACGCATTTTTCTTGAGCATATATCTAGATGCGGAGTTTCTGGTCATAGAACATGCATATGTTCACCTTTAGTAGATATAGCCAACTAATTTTCAAAAAAATATATACCAATTGTTGCTTGTCTTTTGACTATAACTTTATGTCTTTTATTACACAATTTTTATGAAACCAAATATGTCAACCTTTTTCTTCAAAAGTTGTCTTGCTCAGGAAACTCTTCTCTGGACAAACTGTATGTTCTCATTCATTTGGGGAATATAAATAATAGTGAAAGAGAATATAAGGGAAGGGAGAAGAAATGTGTGGGAAATATCAGAAAGGGAGACAGAACATAAAGACTTCTAACTCAAAAAAAAAAGACTTCTAACTCTGGGAAACGAACTAGGGGTGGTGGAAGGGGAGGAGGGCAGGGGGTGGGGGTGAGTGGGTGACGGGCACTGAGGGGGACACTTGACGGGATGAGCACTGGGTATTATTCTGTATGTTGGTAAATTGAACACCAATAAAAAATTAATTTATAAAAAAAAGGAAACTCTTCTCTGCTATGAGGACATATGATTTTTGCCTATATTTTTAATTGACTTTAAATTTTTGGTTGTATATTTTAGGTTTTTTTTATACATCTAGACTTTGTTTTGTGTAAGGCATGGATCTAGATTTTTCCCATAAGGGACGCCAATTGTCAATCATATCTATTATCCATCCTTTATTCACCCCTTTGCAATATCACATCTTTCATATACCAATTTCTCATATCTGCCTTTTCCAAATTTATACTCAATTTGTCAAGTCTGACAAAAAAATGAACCTTTTAATTTTGATTGGAATATTATCGGATTTATGGATTAATTTGAGAAGAATTGCTAATTTCCTGACACTAAGTCTTCCCATGCATGAATGCAGTATTGTTGAGAGAGACAATCCATCATGGGCCCTGAGCATCCCTACATGTTCTTGCTGAATATACAAAAAATGCAAGTCCTTGAGCTCTTTATCTGAGTTGCTTGCTGTAAACAATCTTGACGGATGAGGAAACATCTCTCCACAGACAAAGAGTAGGCTTGCTTTTCCTTTGTACAAAAGCAAACTCATTTTTCCTCTCCTGTAATGCAATTCATTATATGTACAGTGATCCATCATGGCTCCTGTACGAGTCCCTCATGGGACTTGGAGGATATTGGGAACAGGCACAAACTAGCATGAAGCTCTGACTACTGCTTTTGCTGTGAGTAATAGACATCCTTCATCTCTCACCCAAGATTCTCATGTCTTATGTCAGAATTAATAAAACTATGACAAGTTCATGTGTTAGCTTATATATAGGGTGAAATCCCAGATTCTGTGTAGTTCTTAACAAACATATTTCTCTACCTTCAGATATTTCAAAAGTTTTGCTTTAGTGTAATTTTACACTTTTATGCATAATGGCTTGTCCATCTTTGTAAGTTATCTTCCTAGCTGCCTTATAGATTTGGGGACTACTGTGAATGGACTTCTTTTCTATTGAATTTCCCAGTTGATTTTGAATTCTACATCCCTGTTACATGTCACTAGTGTAGCTACTCAAATGTGTTGTTTCCCTCAATAGACTGTTGACTTCTCTTAAGGGCAGAAACTATGCCTTATTCATGTCTATATTCTTCCAGTGAAACATTTAATTCAATTAACATTTATTGAATATCTACTATCCATTAGTTCCTAAATAAGGAATGAGAGGCATATAATCGTAAATTAAATAGGGTGCCTGCTCTAAAGGAATTTACAAAATGTGAAGAAGAGAGACACATCCACAAAATATTACCATTAAGAAAGTAATATCGGAGCAGCCCCAGTGGCTTAGCAGTTTAGCGCCACCTTCAGCCTGGGGCCTGATCCTGGAGACTCAGGATCAAGTCCCATGTCCGGCTCCCAGCATGGAGCCTGCTTCTCCCTCCCTCTTTCTCTCTCTCTCTCTCTCTGTGTCTCTAATAAATAAATAAAATCTTTAAAAGATATATTTAAAAAAAAAGAAAGTAATATCATGTATCACAGATATATAAACAAAGTACTATGGAGTAAGCGGCAATTCATTGTGATTTGGAAGATTCTGGAAGTTCTCACAATAAATAGTGTTTGAGTTGGGCCTCAAAATATAATTAGGATCAAAACTGGTACAAATGGAAAACAGGGAAAAGGAGATGACTTCTCATACCATGCCTGGCATTCAAGGCCTTACGCAATTCAGCTCCAAGCTACCTTTCTAAACTCAGCTGTTAATTTCTTCAAAAATTAAAAATTAGCCTCTCATCCATTAACCATCTTCCAGATTCATATTGTTTGAGTTTCCACCATGTTGCTTTGCATTATAGCACAATAATTATAAGTGAAAGATCTAGAATCAGACAAATTTGGATTCTGGCCCAGGGACTACAGCTTACTGGCTATGATATTTGGGACAAATGAAAATTAGTCATGGTACTTATCTCATAGGACTGAGTTATAAGTGAGATAATTTTTGTAAAGCTTTGGTATAGTAGCTGGCATAGAGCATGCACTCAATAAACATGAACTATTATGAGTGCTACCTCTACTTTAACCATCTCCCTGGAATTAATTCTCAAGTCAATTAAAACACACTTATTACATACCCACCATGTGTAATAGGTAGTATTAGGTATCATGAAGAACACAAAGATGAATAAGACCCTATCTCTGCCCCCATTGACCTGTCAAGTAGAAGATATAAAATAGGTACACAAAAAAATCATGAGGCAAGCCAAATTAAAAGTCTTGGATTCTCACTCTGGCCTTCTATAGCATTAAGAAGGTGGGCCACATGATCACCAAGACTATTTCCAAGTCTAATATTACGATTCCGTGACTTCTATGATTGTAAGTGATACACCAAGGTTACTAAATACCAGGGAAAAGTGAAAAGGAGATTAAACAAAATTCTACCTGGAAGAGTCGAGGGTACCTGCATAGAGGAAATGACATTGAGTTGTGTCATGGTATATGGGTATCACTTGGTGAATGAAGAAATGAGGCAGTGGAATTCCAGGCAGAGGGTAAATAAGAACAAAGGTAAGTATAGGGCATACACAGGGAATTCTCAGCAGTCTTGTGTGGTTAGAACATCAGGATTTATAATGTTTAAGTTGGAAGATATAAAGTGGAAACTGATGTAAGATCATGGAGAACCTGGAATGTCATGTTAAGTGGTTTGGATTTTATCCTATAAGTTGTTCACATTGGAAGGTGATAAGGAGTCCTGTTAAAAAGAGTTGTGGCAGTTGTTTAGGTATAAAATAATGAAGACTTAAGCAAGGCCTGTGGGTCTAACAGTAGAAAAAAAAAGGATAGAGATCTTTTGGCTTTTCTATATACTATTATGTATTGTTGAATCATTTTTAATCAAACATTTCTTGAGGGCAGGGACCATTCATTCATTCCACAAACATTTATTGAGCACCTACTATGTGTAAGACACTCTTCTGGGCACTGAAAATACAGTGGTGAATAAAAGGATCAAGATCCTTATATGTCTGACATTTCAATTAGCATAATACCCTGTAGGTCTATCCATCTTGTTGCAAATAGCAAGATTTTAATATTCTATGGCTGAATAATTTTCCATTGTACATATACCACATCTTCTTTTCCATTCACCTATCAACACATACTTAGATTGTTTCCATAGCTATTGTAAATAATGCTGCTGTTAACATATATTAGGACTCTTGGTGCTGAAAGTATCAAAAAATGATGATACTACTGGAAGTGGAAACACTAGGGATAGGTTGGTAGAGGAAATAGCGAGTTTGATCTTTGACATATTAACTTTGGGATGCCAATAAGATACCTCTAGAAATGTCAAGTAGGCACTTGCAAATGGATGTCTTGAGCTTTTTTTTTTTGTGCTCGATCCCACAGTTCTCAATTAACATAATAATTTGCTTTAGGTGTACTGTTTATTTTATTTATTCATTCATGAGAGACACAGTGAGAAAGAGGCAGAGACACAGGCAGAGAGAGAAGCAGGCTCCATGCAGGGAGCCCAATGCGAGACTCATCCCAGGACTCCAGAATCACTCCCTGGGCGGAAGGCAAACGCTCAACCGCTGAGCCACCCAGGTCCTCCTTTTTTTAAAAAATATTTTTTGAAAACTTAGTAAAGTATTGGCATCTGTATAGATAATGGCATATTATATTAATTGGTATATACCATGTTAAGAATGTCAACATGAGGGATCAACACATAGAAGCTATTAATACAAGATATGTAGCCTCTTTTAAAACAAAACAGAAAAAAAATAAAACAAAAGAGTATTACCTGTAAGAAACTCATTATAATCCCATTCCTGAGAATTCTCTTTACTGTTAGCAATTCTTTAAAACTTCAGCAACTAATAAAAATCCAACGTGGGCCATCAGGGAGGTTCGGTCAGTTGGCCCTCTGCCTTTGGCTCAGGTCATGATCCCGGGGCCCTGGAATCGAACCCCACATTGGACTCCCTGCTCAACAGGGAGCCTGCTTCTCCCTCTCCCTCTGGCTGCCACTTGCCATGCTTGTGTGCTCTCTCTGTCAAATGAATAGATAAAATCTTTTTTAAAAAATCCAACAAAAGATATGCTAGACACTATGAAAAATGTGAAACTTTGAGAAACATTAGAATTGGAATATCAACCATAATTTTTGCTTGCATTAAAACTCAACAGTTACTTTTGATAAAATTAAAATCTCAATGATAATTTTTATAGAAAATAAAATCTAAGCATCTATCTTGTAGATATTGATAAGAACTATTAAGAAACTCTTAAAGAATAAGCAGGAGGTAGGAAGACTTTCCCTAGCAGGTATCAAGACTTATTACAAAACTACAATAATTAAAGCAATGTAATATTTGCATAGGATTAGAAAAAATAGATCAACGGATTAGAATAGCGAGGTCTCAAATAGTACTAAGAGTATATGAACACTTGATGTTTCACAGAGTTGGCACTGTGAATGAGGAAAGGAGAGATTTTTCAACAAATGATAATTGGGGCAATAAGGAAAAATAAAATTGGGCCTATATTCTTACACCCTGCACAAAAAATAATTCCATGTATATTAAAAAACCTAAGGTAAGAATTTAGAAATTTTCAATGTTAATATAGAGAAAATATATTCATATTCATATCAGAATATCTTCTGTTGGGGATAGAGAATGATTTCTTTGAAAAGACACAAAGAAAGCACTATATATTAAAAAAAAAGGTTGTTAACTTTGACTATACTATAATTAAGAACCCCTTCTTATTGCAAGAAACCATCAAGAAAGTTATCAAAACATAGATGTAAAGTGGGGAAAGATATATGCAACACATATAAAGAACAAAGGACTAAAGTAAAGATCTATGAATAACTCCTATAAATGAATTTTAAAAAGACACACTACCCAATAGAAAAAAATTGGCAAATGTCTTGAACAGCTGATTCACAAAATAATAACCCTAATGTCCAATAGGCATATGAAAAGATACACAACATCATTAATAATCAGGAGAGATAAATTATGAGAGGCCATTTTATACTTAACAGATCGGTAAAAATTAAAATTTGATAATACCCAATGTTGGTCAGCAGGGGGAGCAATAGGAAATCGTAAATATGGCTGGTAAGGGTGTAAACTGGTACACGCCATTAGGAAAAATGAGGCACAATCCACCAACGTTGAAGGTGACCATACTCTATAAACCAGCAATTCCATTCTTAGGTAAATATCCTGGAGATGCTTGTGTTTATGTATACTACCAAGAGTATTCATGGTAGCACTGTTTTTCAACAGTCAAAAACTAGAAACAATCAGAATGCCCCTCAAAGTTATCATGGATAAGTTGTGGTATATTCACACAATGGTACATACAACAATAAAAATGAAGTAACCGAACAACAAGATACCACTACACACCTATTAGAATGACTAAAATTCAAAACACTGATAATACCAAATGTAGATGAGGATGTGGAGCAGCAGGAGCTCTCTTTTTTTTTTAAGAGCTCTCATTTTTTGCTAGTAAGAATGCAAAATGGTACAGCCACTTTGGAAGACAGTTTGACAATTTCTTATAATATTAAAGATATGCTTACATAAAATCCAGCAGTTGTTTTTCTTGGTATTTATCAAAAGGAGATGAAATCTTATGTTCACACGAAAACCCACATGTGGATGTCTATAACAGTTTTATTCATAACTTTCAAAACTTGGAAGCAACCTAGGTGTACTTCAGTAGATTAATAGATAAGTATACTGACATATCCAGACAATGGAATATTATTCAGCATTAAAAAGAAGTGAACTGTCAAGCCACAAAAACACATGGAGGAAACTTACATGAACATTACTAAGTGAAAGAAGTCAGTCTAGACAATCCCCAAGATGGTGGAGTCCTCTCCACCATCCCCCTAGAGTCCTCTTGTGCCATGAACTCAACTAGATAACTATCAAATTATCCTAAATGCCCCAGAAATCAGTCTGAAGACTGAACAAATTCCACAACTAAAGAAATAGAAGAGGCCACATCAAAGAAGGTAGGAAGTGCTAATAAATGGTTTAAGGGAGAAACGGATCATGGTTGCTACAGAGGGGAAGGAGCCATGGTTGAGGAGAAGGGCTAGAGAGGAGCACACAGGAAAACACACAAGGAGAACATTTTCTCAAAGCTATTGGCTTGGAAAATGAGAGGGGCTGAATTTCGTGTGTTCTTGCAAATAGGTTTAAAGCCTAGAATTTTAAAGGTCAGTAGGTTTGGCTGGGATAGAACTAGGGTTGGGCATTGCCCAACCTGGAGACAAACAACCTGGGAGTAGACAGTGTAGAAACAGTTATCTGGATGGGGCACACAGTGGGGAGGTTATTCACTAATCTTGGAAAGAATTCCTGGGAGGCAGGATTCACAGAGCTACCTTTCTAGGGACAGGGAAGCTGGCCAGTGTCATTTCCCTCCCTTGCTCTTCAACATAAACAAAGACCCACCCATGGGAGGCAGTGCAGCATGGGCTGGCTGCCTAACTTGCTAGCACCAAACCCCATCCTTCTGTGGTCTGACAGGATTGCCCTTCTCAATCAAGCTTGACTCAGTGCCAGTGCAGTGGGTTCCTCCCCCAGAAGACCAGCACAAACCCCTGCTACACCATGTCTCCCAACCAGAAAGTAGTACAGGGCCTCAGTTCTGGTGCAGTTGGTGTCAGGTCTCATTTCACAAGTAGACCAGAGCATACCTAGTTAAAATTTGCCACCTTCAGGCCAAGGAGCAAATACTGCCCACAGCAGGCAAAAAGAGCCTCTACAGATGACTGGCCTGAAGGATAGAGCAACCATAATGGAACAACAGAGTCCATAAAACACACACCAGAGACATTCACTGAAGCTCCAGGCCCTGGGCACTACATGACTTCTTCATGAAGCCATTATTTTCAGGAGCAGAAGATATAACTGGTTTTTCTAACACAGAGAAGAAGGTAGAAACTTAGGCAAAATGTCAAGACAAAGGAATTTACCCCAAGTGAAAGAATAAGATAAGTTCATGGCCAGAGGTCTGATCAAAACAGATACAAGGGATCCCTGGGTGGCGCAGCGGTTTGGCGCCTGCCTTTGGCCCAGGGTGCGATCCTGGAGACCCAGGATCGAGTCCCACATCGGGCTCCCGGTGCATGGAGCCTGCTTCTCCCTCTGCCGGTGTCTCTGCCTCTCTCTCTCTCTCTGTGACTATCATAAATAAAAAAAAAAAAAACAGATACAAGTAACATGTCAGAGAGAACTTAGAGCAACAATCATAAGGGCTCACTGGGCTTGAGAAAAGAATAGAAGACATCAGTGAGACCCTTACCACTGAGATAAGAGTAAAAAAAAAGTAAAAAAGATAAGAGTTTAAAAAAAAAAGAAACAAGCTTGATGCAATGAATAGCAGGCTGGAAAAAGCAGAAGAATGAATTAGTGACCTAGAAGACAAAATAATGGAAAATAATGAAGCTGAACAAAAGAGAGAAAGAATTATGCAACAAGAGAATACACTTTGGGAACTCAGTGACTCCATCAAACATAATAACATTTATATTGTAGGAGTCCCAGAAGAAGAAGAGAGGGTAAAGAGGGCAGAAAATTTATTTCAATAAATAATAGCAGAAAACTTCCCTAATATGGGGAAGGAAACGGACATTCCAGATCCAGGAGGCAGAGGACTCCCAACAAAATCAACAAAAACTGGCCAATACCAAGACATATCGTAATTAAATTTGCAAAATATAGTGATAAAGAAAAAAATTTTAAAGCAGCAAGACAAAAGAAGTCCTTAACTTACAAGGGAAAATCCATAAGGCTACCTGGAGATTTCCCAACAGAACCTTGGCAAGCCAGAAGGAACTGGCATGATATATTCAAAGTGCTGAATGGGAAAAATCTGCAACCAAGAATATTCTATCCAGCAAGGCTATCATTCAGAATAGAAGGAGAGATAAAGAGTTTCCCAGACTCCTTTAGAAAAACTAAAGGAGTTTATGACCACTAAACTAGCCCTGCAAGTAATATTAAAGGGAACTCTGAGTGGAAAGGAGAGACCAAAAGTGACAAAGACAAGAAAAGATTAGAGAAAATCTCCAGAAACAATTACAAAACAAGTAATAAAATAATTATATATCTAACAATAATTACTCTGAATGTAAATGGACTAAATGCTCCAATCAAAAGACACACGGTGTCAGAATGGTTAAAAAAACAAGACCCCTATCTATATTTTAGACCTAAGACACTGCAGATTGAAAATGAAGGGGTGGAGAAACATTTATCACACAAATGGATGTTAGAAGAAAGCCAGAGTATCAATACTTCCATCAGACAAACTAGACATTTTTGTTCTTGTATTGTTTTTATCCTGCTTTGGTATCAGGGTAATACTGGCCTCATGGAATGATTTTGTATGTGTTCCTTCTATTTCATTATTTTTAAGATTTTGATAAAGATTGTCATTAATCTTTTTTTTTAATGTTTGGTAGAATTCACCAATGAAACCATGTGGTCCTGGGCTTTTCTGTTTTGGGAGACTTTTGATTCCTAATTCAACTTTCACTCGTATTATTCATTTAAGGAGATTTCCTATTTCTTGGATTGAAGATTCATGATTCAATCTTGGTATCTTGTGCTTTTTAAAGAATTATTTGGTTTTTTTCCTAAGTTATCTGGATTATTAGTATATAATTGTTCATAGTAACCTATTATCACACTGTATTTTTGTGGTTATCTGTTGCATTGCTTTCCATTTCTCATTTCGGGTTTTGAGTCTTCTTTTTTTTTCTTACTAAATGTAACTAAACTATTGCCAAGTTTGTTTTGTTTGTTTTCTTGGAAAAACTGGTCATTACATTCAATATTATGTTATTGTTTATTCTGGTCTCTATTTTATTTTTGATTTTTCTTTGTGATTTCCTTCCTCTACTAAATTTCTGCTAAGATTTTTCTTTTTCTATTTACTTGTGTTATTTAAGTTGTTTATTTGAAACTTTTCTCTTAATGCATGCATTTATAGCACAAATTTCACTCTAACTTCTGCTTTTGCTGCATCCCATAGGTTTTGGAATATTATATTTTCTTTTTCTTTTGTTTTGAGATACATTTTGATTTGCCATTTGATTTTTTATTTGGCCCATTGTGCAGTAATGTGTTTTTTAATATTTACATATTAAATATAATATTTTTTAAAGGAAGTCAATCTTAAAAAGCTACATATTGTATGATTTCAACTATGTGACATTCTGGAAAAGGCAAAGCTATAGAGATAGTAAAAAGATCAGTGGTTGCCAGAAGTTGGTGGATGTGGAGGGTGAGTAGGTGAATCACAGAAGATTTTAGGGACAGTGAAACTACTCTGTATGATACTATAATGGTCAGTATATGTCATTATACATTTGTCCAAACCCATAGAAAATACAACAAGTATAAATCCTAAGGTAAACTATGGACTTTGGGTGATAATGATATATCAATGTAGGTTCATCAATTGTAACAAATATACCACTCTTCTGTGAGATGTTGATAATAGCAGAGGCTATATATGTTTGGGAGCAGGGAGTATATTAGAACTCTCTGTGCCTTCCTCTCAAATTTGTTGAAAATCTAAAACTGCTCTAAGAAACAAAGATTTTTTAAAGTAAATGTATCACAATTTTTAAAGAAGAAATAACTTTACAAAACTACCGATAACAACATGGATGAATATCATAGATAATACGGAGTGAAAGAAAATAGTCATAATTCCAAATATATGTTATATTAAGTTCAAATATCTGTGAAACAAAGCTGCATTTAGAAAACCTGATATAGAAGATAAAACTATAAAGAAAAGCAAAGAAATGATATAACAATAGTCAAGGATTACCTCTAGGTTGGGGAGAGGAATGTCATCATTGGGGGGCCTGGAGGCAGGAAAAATGAGGGTGTTATCAAGATGTTCTATTTCTTGTCTTAGGTGATCATTACATGGGTGGTTATAAATGTTCTTTTAACTGGAAAGTCTCTTCTGAATGCTTCTCTTTTCTTAATGAAATGAAAAGCAAGGTCACCAACAGGGATTGAGAATGGGTGAGGAAGTGTTGAAGATTTGAGGAAAAGAAAGATGGTATGAAAGAAACAGAGAAGTTGGAGAATATAGGGAAATAGAATATTTTTAATTTATTCATTTATGAAAACTTTTCTTTCACCTTTTTCCTGATTTATTATGCTGCTTTTTCTCTCATATGGAACATTATTTTATTAGCTTGAATATACTATATGCAGTTGTTTCAAAAATGTAGATTACAATACTATTTAATGTTTAAAAATAAATTTTAAGAGCAAAATTAAGTCTTAATATATCACATAATAATAATAGTAATAATAGTAATACATTAATTATTTCACCTTAAGCTTTAGACTGATGTAGTTTATATTTAAGACAAAAATACCCAGAGCTCATATGGAGGTATTTACTCTTTTCTTTCAACTTTTTTTTTCTTTCAACTTTTTATACTAACTTTAGCATTAAATTCTACGTTTTGTAAGCTTAAACAGATGTAGGTATTTATTAACTCCTTATTTTATTGATCTCAAATCCAAAAGTTATATTTAAATGATAGAGAATATAACCACATTAACATCACAAAAATAAATATTGATATTTAAAATTACTAGAAAATTATTACACTCAAACTTTACTCAAGACTTAAATGGAAAAACTTGATAAGTCTATGTAATTTTGGTGAGGTTCTTACATGAAGTGATTTGTAAAAATCAGCTATTTGAATTATAACATTCTTTAGTTGTAAATTCATGTTAATATCATAATTGCATACCTTCAGGTATTAACATACATAATGTAAACCTAAAGTTTCTATAAGGGTGGGATGCTGGAGTGGCTCAGTGGTTGGCGTTTGCCTTTGGCTCAGGACATGATCCTGGAGTCCTGGGATTGAGTCCCACATCAGACTCCCTGCATGGAGCCTGCTTCTTCTTCCTCTGGCTGTCTCTGCCTCTCTCTGTGTGTGTCTCTTGTGAAAAAATAAATCTTTAAAAAATAAAATTTCTATAAGGGCAAATATAGTAAGTTTAAACAATTACCACCAATGTAGATTTAAAATAGGTCATGAATTTTCATTTTCTAATATTCAATAGATCTTCCTCAATTTAACATGGGGTTATATCCTGATCAACCCATCATAAGCTAAAAATACTTTATGTCAAAAATGCATTTAATATACCTATATTATATTATATTTGGTAGTTTAACCAAACATTATAGCTTAATTTAGCCTACCTTAAACACTCACACTTACATTAGCTTATGGCTAGGCAAAATCATCTAACACAAAGCCTATTTCATAATAGAATGTTGAATATCTCATGTAATTTGTTGAATACTGTACTGAAAGTGAAAAACGTAATGGTTGTGTGAGTACAGAATGGTTGTCAGTGTATTGATTGTTTACCCTCGTGATCATGTGACTGACTGGGAGCCTCTGCTCTTTGCTGCTGCCCCCCTAGTGAGAGTATCTACCACATTATCTCTAGCCCCGGAAAAGATCAACATTCAAAAATCAAAGTGCAGTTTCTACTGAATACCTATTGCTTTCACACCATCGTTAAAGTCAAATAATCCTAAAACGAGCCACAGTTAATTTGGGGACCATCTATATAGTAACTGTGCCATTGTCATAGAGATAAAACATAATCTTTGAAAAGTAATTTGAATCTACAAATATTGAATCTAGAAATATTAAAATTGTAATTCCTTGGTAGTTCCTAGAAAAATATTGTGTGTGTGTAGCTACAGAATGAGTGCTCAATAAAGCAAATAGGCTAAAATGTTAACAGGTGAATTTGGGTAAAGAGTATATGTGCTCTTTATACTTGACTTATGCTGGCAACTTTTCTAGAAGTTTGAAATTATTTCTAAATTATAAGTTAAAATGAAGAAAGGGATATGGGCTGATACAGCGACATAAATGGAAATCCACAGCATAGTTGGAAATCAATGAATGCATGTCTTGGATTAAAATGTGGGGGGAGTATGGTAGTTTATCCCCTTTTCAGCTTAAAAATCACAGCTATAGGGATCCCTGGGTGGCGCAGCGGTTTGGCGCCTGCCTTTGGCCCAGGGCGCGATCCTGGAGACCCGGGATCGAGTCCCACGTCGGGCTCCCGGTGCATGGAGCCTGCTTCTCCCTCTGCCTGTGTCTCTGCCTCTCTCTCTCTATCTGTGTGTGACTATCATAAATAAATAAAAATTAAAAAAAAATCACAGCTATAAACTAAGTTATGAATTTTTGTAAATATTTTCTTCCTTATGAGTGTTAGCCTTAAATAGAACTAGCTACTGTTCTATTTTTCCTTTCCTTGTGCAGACCCTGTATTCCCTGTTCTTGAATCCACAGAGTATCATCCTACCCCATCCAAGTCTGCACAAGGATCAGACATGGGAACTCATCTGCAGCTATTCTGGACCAGCCATTCTCTTTTGACCTTGCAGGCAAACACATTCTGATCTCATATTGCCTACTGCTGTGTCTTTAATTTCTGTGTTATTAAGTGAGGAATTCTCATTGCTAGGATCTATAATCAGGTCATTTTAAACAAATTCAGTCTGGTATGGAGGTGTAAGTGGAGGTCATTATCATATCATATACAAGGGGGGAAACTGCAACATATATCATCTTAGAACTCTTCAAAATTCCAGAGTTGAAATGAATGGGACAGTTATGCAATGTGCTTCTGTTTGTGAAAATTTAGTTCCTGTGATGTTGCTAATAGCAAACATGCCATCAATAACACAAACTCATCAAATTTTCCAGTTGAAAGTCATTTATTATTATTATTAGCAGCATCATTATCATTAGCACAAAACTAAATCCACTAATAAAAGAAAACAAAACCACACCCCAAAGGCATGTGTCTTGCTGACAACGGATCAATAACATTATTTTCATGTACAAGGGACAGCACCCTGAGGATAGAGATCGTATCACAGCTTGATAATCAATTCAATAATTCAGCCAACATTATTGAGCACCTAGACACAAGGGGAGATTTTAAAATGCATACAAGAATCCCTGCTTTCAAGGAGTTTTACAGTCTAGTAGGAGGTATTGAAGAACACCAATAGGAACACAGGGCCACATGAAATCAGTGACATAATGGAATCAGTGCCATGTATGAAGTGTTCTTGAAAGGGGCATCACAAGATACTAACATCACATTCAGTTGTGGGAAATCAGAAGAGTCTCCATAGAGAAGGTGGCATCTGAGCTAGGCTTTGAGGAACTGCAAGGATTTTGGCAGACTGGCATGTGAGGAAGGGGCACTGTAGGTGGAGAAATAGTGTGGTCCGAAGCATGGCCATGCAAAAGTTCAAGGCATGTTTGGAAAGAGAATAGTCCAGTTTAGCTGGTTGAATGGGATCTATGTAAGTGGTAGTGGTGTGATAAAATGCTCTAAGTTATATCGGGACCGTATTTTGAATGGCCCTGAATGGCGGGCTAAGATTCCTGATCTTTTTGTCACAGTAACTGCATTTATCCCCAGCAATAAAATACACAATCATTTATGAAGAGATATGAACATTTCACGTGCAGATTTCTTAGGCAAACTCAAATGGTTTCTAGGCAATGTGATTGCCTTGCTATCAAAAATATCTTGGCAGATAACACCAAGCAATTGATAGTAAATTTTTCTCATGCAACTAAATCTCTTCCCTCAAAGTCTGTTCTTTCCACTCATCCAGTGACATCTCTTCCCACTCCCATATCCAGGCCCATAAGTTCTTGTGACATCTGATCAGTTGAGGCAAGTCTAATTTAGGATTTGCAGCCACAACTGCCAGCCTGAATGGAACTAGAACCCACAGCCCTGAGAAGTGAGAGTAAGGGTGGTAGGGGTAGCAAACAATATCTTGAAAATGTAGCCATCTGAGAAGTTCTATGGAATTCATATCCTAAGAGTCAAGCTTAGTTCTTTGATATTGGAGTCCCTGGTCCTCCACTAAGTTTGGTCCAAAGGATAGCTGGAGGGATCCCAGAACTCAGTGCCTAACTAAGGTCATCTTTGAATGTTTCCTCTTATTGTCAAGGAATTCCTTTAAGGAATGACATTTCATCTAGGTTACATGTTTTTTAAGGGCCTCCTAGGTCTGAGGCTATTGAATCTGTGGAGAGACTGGAGTGGCTTTCTTTCTGTTGGGCTTTGTCTGTGCCCAAAAGGCTGGTAGTTGGTAACTTCTCCCATGCACTGGCAGTTCAAAGATGCTAAAGAACGGTTGTATCAGGGAACCAAGCCAAAGATGTAAGCTATTTAGACTGACCTGGGAAAGCTTAAGATAACAAACTTGCCATGGCCACGCTTTCTGCAGCTCGTCAGTCTTTCAGCTCTTTCCTGGAACGAGACTTCCTCTGCAGGAAGTCATGGATAGCAGTGGTGAGGCCCCATGTCACGCTGGACCTTAGGATGACTAGGGAGCCTCCACGGTAGATCAGGAACACCTTTCGGCCCCGAGTGTCCCACACATCCTGGGCAGAGGCCCACAGGCTCGGCATGCTTTGCCAGCCAATATGAGACTGCATGTTGGCCACCAGCACAATCAGAGGATACAGAACTAGGCACGTGATTGTTCCATTGACACTCCCAGACACTAAGGCAGGAACCCAGTGGGGCAGGCCTTGCTCTGCCAAGCCATCCTGGATGGGGTCCTTGAAGGAAAAATACAGAGCACTCCCCAGGCTGTTCCTGAGAAGGACAGGCCAGAAACCACGATAGTAGCCCAGTGACAGCCGCCCCCAAAGCCCATAAGAGTTGAATTCCTTGAGAATGCTGAACGTGCTGGGGAAGCGAGCTTGCTTGCGACCATCCTGGAGCACATTTTGCACCCTTTCAAAGGGGCTCAAGGCCACAGCCTCCACCACACCAGACATAAGCCCTGCAGCCCAGCGGTGTCCCAGGGAGTGTGGCCCAACAGGAGAGAGAGAACACAGGAGGCTATCATAAGTCCCAAACAACAGAGTCCCTTGCAATGTCTTGGAGAGAAGTGGTGGGTATATTCCCCGGTAGAAGTATTGAGGGCCTTCATGCCAAAGCTGTCGCACAGCCTCTGACACCGCCACAGCATGGATCTGTTGCCGGAACACAACCTTATAGATAGGGAAGGTCAGAAACGTAGACATAAAGTTGGAAACGGCCCCAAGGGCATATGCCTGGGAATGCCAGGTTTTCTTTCCTGGAGACTCTGTTCGTGTCCGGTGCTGAAGCTCCTTTCCAGAAGAGTGGTTCTGTTCCTCCATGCTGAAGACAACTGGGTACAGATGGAAGAAAATGGTAGGAGTGAGGGAGGGCAGGAGACGTTAGACTGACCAATTCAATCTGTTGGTGGCATTTTCACTGCCTAGTTAGAAACAGAGACCCCAAGAAACTCAGCTCTAAGAAAAACAGCAACACTTTGGGCCAGTTTCTGAGAAATAGGCACACTCTTAAGAAGTCATCCACCTCAAATTAAAACAAAGGTAGTTTTGGTTTTCTTTTTCTGAAAAGAGTCACCTTTACCATGTTTTACCAACAAATCAAATACTCTAATATTCAAAGAAACTTTTTTTAAGATCTTATTTATTTATTCATGAGAGACAAAGAAAGAGGCAGAGACATAGGCAGAGTGAGAAGCAGGCTTCCTGCGGGATGCCTGATGCAGAACTTGAGCCCAGGACGACCCAAGCCGAAGTCAGACACACTACCACTGAGCCACTCAGGCACTCCTCAAAGAAGCTTTGTGATTGAAGAAAATAAAATTGGGGAGAGAGAGCTTCAGAAGCTATTGCACTCAATGTTCACCACTTGAAGTTTTGCATTTGATAAACTGCTAGAATTAATAAGTTGCTGCTCTCTTTCCAAAGAGTGGCACAATCTCATAGAGGCAGGAAGGCATTCAGAAGTTGTATTCCAATACTTTCTCTAAGAGCTGGTAGTAAATTTGGGGAATGAGGAATCTCTCTCATCTTCTGTCTGCAGATTCCTGACAGTGTCTTGGTTGTTTCATGGCAATGCTCTGCACCCCCACTTCCACCCAAATGAGGAACAGAAAGAGTAGCTGTTCCTGGAAGGTCAGCACCAAAAGGCTCCATACCTGGCAATTTCTAAGCCTATCCTTGTAGACCTGTGGCTACACAAGAGAGCAGGGATTTTCAACCTGGACACATGTGATATTTTTGGCCAGACAATTCTTTTTAAAAGAAAAGATTTTATTTATTCATTCATGAGAGACACACAGAGAGGTAGAGTCATAGGCAGAGGGAGAAGCATGCTCCCTACGGGGAGCCCAGTGTGGGACTTGATCCCAGGACCCTGGGATCACGCCCTGAGCCGAAGGCAGCTGCTCAGCCACTCAGGCGTCCCCAGACAGTTCTTTATTATAGATTCCTGTCCTATGTGTCACAGAATGTTTAGCAGCCTGCTGGCCTCTACTTACTAAATGTCGGTAGCACCAGTTGGGACCAACCCAACTATTATAACCAAAATTATCTCCAGACATTGCCCTATGGCCCCTGGGAAGCAAAAGCATCCTTGGTTCAGAATCACTGTACTAGAGGAAAGACACAGTACAAGGACACCAAACTACTGATCCCACCCCAGAAAGGGCTGGGAGCTAATGTAGAGGAGAGGTAACTAGGAAGGAAACTCGAGATCATGAAGAAGTGAAGGCTCAGGGTATATCTGAGAACCTGAGGGAGTTTGTCAGGAAGGAGATAGGGCTAAGAGGACAGAATTGCCACAGCAGGAGACAGTGTGTGGAGGAGAGGAAGCACAGAGCTGTAGAGGGAGGGGAGAGGAGAAGACAGGGAGAGGATGAGAGGCCAGGAGATTCACATCTAGACTGGTAGGAATGGCAGACTCTGGAGGTTTCACACAGAACCCTGGGCTGTGTGGTCCTGAGGGGAAGAAGGTGTTTGGGGCTCTAATATGCTAGCAGTTGATGGCCCCTCAAAAGCGACAGAGGGGTGCAGGCTCAGGCCTCGAGGGAGGAGCAGAAGTCAGGTAATGCAAGAAGCCCACTGCAGCTTTCTCTGGGCTGCCACATCCAAAACCTGCCATGAAGTGCTTCAATTGTCCCTATCAGTTCTTCCCTGGCTTCTTGCTCCTGCTCCCTCCCTAACCCCATAACCTAACCTTACAGGCTCCCCCACAAGCCACACACACTCTCTCTCAGTGGAGGGAGTAGAGGCTCAGTCTCTGTGCTCTGCCAACATCCCTCCCCTATGCCTAGCACCCCATGTTTGCCTCAAGCTTCACCTCCTTAACCTCATGGCCAGGAGACTGGCAGGGCCCTTGTGCCTCAGATCCTTTAGCTGAGAACTGGCCAGAAGCAAAGGCTCATGAGCCCACTCTTGTATCCCTCTGTGCCCATAGCAGCTGCCTCCATCTCTCCAGAGCCAAGAGACCCCTCCCCCACCCCCAGGCCACAGGTGGCTCTGCTCAGGTTCCCAAAGCCACTGCACCCCCAACATTCCCCAGATCTACTACCAAGGGACTTCTTCCCCCAAGTCTTACCTGCATCTAAATAAGGATGGATAGTGAAGGAAATGTTTGTCCCCTTCTATCTCAAAGTACAGTAGTGTTCTACTTCTCCACATCTTCCTGAGTAACATATAAACATGTGTTGACTGACTGCATAAGGCAGGCTGACTTAGCAGAAAAACTGGGCTAAGATTGGGCAGACCAGCATTCTAAGTGTCAGTCAGCTGTCAACTTCCTATATGATGTTTAGGAATTCACTGACCTGTTGGGGCCTCATCCATCTCAGTTATAAAATGAGCCAAAGGGGGAAAATGCTCTCTAGGCATCCTTATATTGTACATGTCACGGGGGCTGACATGGGGGAATTTCAGCCAATATTTGATAGCAGAATTGTGCTTTTCCATCCCCAAGTCCTTCTGCCACTTTATGCCAATTCATTTTCAGGAATTAAAGATGAAGCTTAAATATCTATTCATCATTTTATAAATGTAATTCTTCCTTATTTTATCAGGGAGGAGAATCCACTTTTTTCCCCATGTATTCTCCTGTTGTGATGCCAGGCTTTGGGAGGCAGAGATCCAAAACTGAATTCTGCCTCTATTGCTTGGTTGTGTGACCTTAGGCAAGACACTTCACTCAGTCTCTGTTTCTTTAGTCATGAAATAGTGACAACAGACCTACCTCAAAAGGTTGTCGCAACGACTAATAAAATTAAATGACACAAAGTGGTTAAGCCATAGCGGCCTCGATAAGAAGTATTTAAAAAAAAAAAAAAAGGGGGATCCCTGGGTGGCGCAGCAGTTTGGCGCCTGCCTTTGGCCCAGGGCGCGATCCTGGAGACCCGGGATCAAATCCCACGTCGGGCTCCCGGTGCATGGAGCCTGCTTCTCCCTCTGCCTGTGTCTCTGCCTCATTCTCTCTCTCTCTCTCTCTCTGTGACTATCACAAATAAATAAAAAATAAAAAAAAAAAGGATGCTTCCTGACTGCACTGTCTGTCTCCACAGAGCACATGGCTCCTGCAGGATACTCTCAGGTCAGCCAGAACCATATGAAGAGGTATGGAGGAACAAATCCTGTGTTGACATGGGAGGCAGGGAAGACCTTTCTTCTGTGAATGCAAAGATGTGCTATAAAACAATTCTGGAAAAAAAACAATTCTGGACAGTCTGGCCCCTTGGCATGAATTCCAAAGTACACACCACAGAATGCACCTGGAGTCAGTCTGGAGAAGCCATTCTTATACCTCATGTTGTGCTTCTTATGTTGATAGCCTAGCAAAGTGAGCCCAGGGGATTCCAAACTGCCCTAGCTAGTCTTTTTTTTTTTTTTTTAATTTTTTTTTTTATTTATTTATGATAGTCACACAGAGAGAGAGAGAGAGGCAGAGACATAGGCAGAAGGAGAAGCAGGCTCCATGCACCGGGAGCCCGACGTGGGATTCGATCCCGGCTCTCCAGGATCGCGCCCTGGGCCAAAGGCAGGCCCTAGCTAGTCTTGTCCAGATGGACAGCCTGTGTGACCACCCAAGGATCCAGCCCCACATTTATTTGTTCATTCAGGGCCTCCCTTAGCCAGTCTTTGGTCAGCTTACAAACTTGCATTGATTTACACTGAATCACTGTGGGTAATCACTGTGGGTAAATTACTATGAAGCTAGAGGTGAATAGGAGTTGGTACCTGCCTTCAAGGGCTTGGGAATCTAGTGGAAGAGACAAGTCAACAATGAGCTAAATGATACTGGCAGGCAAAATAAAGGGCACACCAATCAAGGTCAGAGCAGAGAGACAAGAACAATTTATTCCACCTGGGACAGGGAACAGCCAAGAAATTTCTCTGAGGAGGGGCATCTGACTTAATGCTTAATCAATGAGCAGGTGGAGGAGTGAGGGCAGGCATTCTAGGCTGAGCAAGAGGTCTAAGTTACAGAGACCTAAAAGCACGAGTGGGGCACAGCTCTGAGTGCAGAGCTGTGGTTGGCAGAGAGGAGCGGATTTAGAATAAGGGCCATATTTGTTTCCCCCACTGCAATGTGTTACAGCATGAAGACACAGGCTCTGGAGTCAGACAGCCTGCAGACAGTGCATTTCACTGTGCCACTTGCTAGCTTTATGACCTTGGCCAAGTCTCCTCACCTCTCTGAGCCTCAGTATCTTTATCTGTAAAATGATTGTCATGAAGCTTGCATGAGATGAAGTATATAAAATTCTTAGCATAGTACTCATATATAAATTGCTCCATAAGTTATATTGGTAGTTTCATTTAAAAAAAAAGAGAAACAAAAAAAGAGAAAGATCCCAGAAATAAAGATGAGATTACAACTATACTTTTTCTAAAGGCTGAAATCAGTCAAATGCATTGGGTCTTCTTCAGAGTTCATTTTAGATTGCTTGTCTGGGGGATCCCTGGGTGGCGCAGCGGTTTGGCGCCTGCCTTTGGCCCAGGGCGCGATCCTGGAGACCCAGGATCGAATCCCACATCGGGCTCCCGGTGCATGGAGCCTGCTTCTCCCTCTGCCTGTGTCTCTGCCTCTCTCTCTCTCTCTCTGTGACTATCATGAATAAATAAATAAAATCTTTAAAAAAAAAAAAAAAAAAAAAAAAAAAAAAATAGATTGCTTGTCTGGGAGACAGTAGAGCAAAGCTGTTCATTGGCCTGGGAGTTTGACAGCCCTGAGGGGGCTGGAGTCCCAGTGTCTCCACTACCAAGTTGTGGAGCCTTATATAAGTTACTTAACTTCTCTGAGACCCGGGTTCCCTATCTGCAAAATGGGATAACAATGACGTTCTAACAGGGCTGCTGAGAAGCTTAAATGAGATAACAGATGGAAAGTTCCTGGCACAGAGGAGGCAGGCAGCCAAGAGAAGCTATTACTACTGTTTCAGCTGAAAAATTTTAATTCCCTAACCTTCAGGCTTTTAAGTTTCTTTGTTGAAATTAGAAAATGTGGTCTCATTAGAGCCATGAGTTGGAACATGCTCCCACACATGAGGCCAGAGATAAGGGATGCTCTGTATCCAAATGGAGCCAGCTCAGCAAATCCTCCTCCCAGCCCGAAGAGATCCTCGCTTTGTATTAAGGGTCCAATGCAGGCACTTTTACACAATCCATTTCTTTTCACTTTTTTTGGGTTAGATTTCTAGGGTCTATTCTTTGTTTATTTGATCCCATCTCCACCAGGTCCAGCTGCAGATCACCTAAGTTGTCAGTGAAGCTAATTTAAACACAGAGCAGGAATCTGCTGAGACCCAGGGTCAGATGTCATGATATCGGGGAGCAGAAGTAAAAGTCTGAAGGAAACCCAAGAGCTACCACCAGCATCACCCCTGACTTTGTGAGGGGAGACTTCTCTCTACCTCCCACAACCTCCCACTCTGTTCCATCCACAAGAGAAAGGCCACAGTCCTCAGATAAAAGTCCTCATCTCCAAATTTGACATGTTTACTTCAAGGAACCCTAGGTATTGGGTTTGTAAAAAAAATTAGAAGACGACGACGATTACAACAGAGAGGAGCATCAGGTAAAGTATCTTGGCAGGTTGAAGATGAACCCAACAACAGTCGAAGGGCATTAGATTATTTATCTACTTCCAAGCATCCAGAACAAGTCCAGAAAAAGTTCCACAGGGGGCCTTCTGGCCACAACTTACATCAGGAAAGTAAGACCTGCTCTCCAAAAACCAGAAGTCATAGAATATAGAGAAAGTTTCCCAGCCACTGGCTTCACAGCCCATTCAAGCTGGCAGCCCTGCAGGACAGCCCTGCATGCCGTTTCCATGGAGTTGCTCTTCTCTAGGGCCAGTGATGCCAAATCCAGCAAAGGAGTGGTCCCCTCAAGAGCTCACAGAAGGGCAACCTAGCAACCTGTCCTCAAGCCAGGAAATGAAAGAGCTGTATCAGCGGTAGAGATCTGTGGATCAGGGGTTAGGTCAAACTGTTTCATTTCTCACACTTCTTCCTGAAGTGCAAGTTGAAAGAGGAAGATATTATGAAGAAAGATTGCAGGGGAATGAATCTTAAACCATTTCTGGGCCACAGACTTACTTGAAAATCTCCAAAACTAAGGACTCAGAAAAATACAGAGTCCAAATTCTTTGTAAACAATTTCAGAAATGACCCTAGTTGGGAACCTCTGCTCAGTGGAGTTACATTTCATGACAGATGTGCTGTGGCCAGATACATTGGCAGCAGGCCATTTACTTATTACCCTCAGTATGATGTGCATTCAGCAGTGATTCATAAACTTCTCTACATCTCAGAATTAACTACAGCCCCGGTTAAAAATATAAATCACACTCCCCACTGCTAGTCCCAGTAAATCTGAATCCACCAGAGGTGGAGCTCACGAATCTGCATTTCTAAAAAGCTCTCCAAAATGATTTTGAGGCAGCCAGTCTTGTACCCATACTTTGGTTAATAGCATGGGTTCTGGTGTCAGAGAGATTTGGTCCAAATTTTGGCTTCACCTTGTCATCTCAGGCAAGGCATCTTACCTCTGAGTCTTGTTTCCTTTGAGCTCATAAGCTGTAGAAATGTTTTACTTTTTTTTAATAAATAGGCAGCTTATTGTAGTATAAAAATAGTGTAAAATGAGAAAGAAAAGTGCTTTAGTTTCCTCTCCTGTACAACGGTTACTGCAAAAGTTGCCCACCGCTTTCCCTACTCCCTGCTGCCTCCTCCACCCCTCTCACTCAACACTACCATCACACCAAGACTTCTGGTGGGTTTGAGACCACCAATGTAAAAATACTCTCTAGGCAGCTCAGCTGGGCAAACAGCATTAGAACAACAGGCTTGGATACAAAACCGGATGCTGATACTTATTTGCTGTGTCGTGCTGGGCAAGATGCCTAACCTCTGTTTCTTCATCTGTACAATGGAGACTAATAGTCCTTGCTCACTAATTCTATATAGTTCCAAATGAGCCCTCCCACCTCTACTTTGGCTTTTCTCCACTAACTTTCAGTCTGAGAGTATAGAGAAGTGTTCAGAAGGGGGAGCCTTCGAAATCAGATATGTCGACTTGGGTGTGAGCTCTTAGTTTTGCACTTCCTAACCACACTGCTTGAATGCTGAAGTGCCCTCTCTGTTAAACCGGCACACCGCTATCTCCTCCACAGGGCTGCTCAGAAGAATAAATGAGACGTCCGTGCAAACGCATTCGCAAGCAGAAAGTACTCAGTAAATACTTTCTCCCCTTCCCGCTACACAGAAGTGAGGGGCTCTTATTGTTCACTTGATTTCTGTCCCACCCCGTGTTTAAGGCATCTGGTCTCAAAGAGCGAAGGGAGGAGAGTCGAGATGGAAGGGGTGAGGGAGAAAGAATGAGAAGGGGAAGCAGCAAACTCACGGGTAAAATGTAAATCGGCCCGGTCGGTGCGTCTGAGCTGCACTTGACACCGCGCTGGCTCCCGTGCCCGTGTGCCGCAGCCCCCGCCAGCTGGCTCCCCCCTTTTGCTAGCAATGGCCTCGGGGGCCGGAGGCTGAGAGGGGAGGCCTCCCCCGCGCCCCGCTGATTGGCCGCGCCGCCCCGCTCATCAAGCTCTATTGTGTCAATGGGCAGAGGCTAACCGAAGCGGCGGCTGCTGGGAGGGCCCAGCCGGTGGGCGGGGGCGGCCGCGGCTGCCTTGGGAACCGCGCTGCTAGACTTGGCTACCCCTTGCTGGGCGGCTGTGGGGAGCAGTTCCATCCAGCAGCTCCCGGTCGCTTGGCGGCGGAGGAGGCGTCATCCTTTTCCCCTGCAGGCCCGCGGAGACTGGAAGGCGGCATTCACAGCTGTCCAAGCCTGAGCATCCGCTGCTCACCCGCGGAGCGCAGGTAACAAAAAAAAGGCGGGCGGGGTGGGGGGGACGCGATAGCCCAGCACGGAGAGAGGAAGTGGAAGCTTTACCTGTACTTGGCGGCTCCCCACTTGGGGAATCGGGAACTGCGAGGTTGGTTGAGGATGGAGCAATCCCGTGGCCCCGCGGTGCTGAGGGAGGGGGTGGGGTTTTTGCTGGATACAGCTAATGGGTAGGATTTGCCTGAATTGAAAGGGGGAGGGGCGTTTCTGAGGGGTCATAGGGACAAGGAGGAGATAATCACAAGCTGTCTGCTTTGAACCCCTTTTGCATTTTCCAACTCTTTCCGGGGAGGAATATGTGGGTGTGCGTGTTCAACTCTTATTCCCTTTCTCCGTGGTAGGCCATCAAAGCCAAATCCGAACTTGAATTCTGTGCGGCTTATTGCAGAGCGGATAAGCCAATGATTTCCCAGGGGACATGTAATGGAAGGGGTCACTGACTTGTATTCAAGAGGTGGGAGAAGGAATTTTCCGTCTGGCTACAGCGGAGACGGGAGTGAGGGTGGGGAGACAGCAGAATGAGAGATAAGGCTGCTTCTGACTCTTCCCTTCTCTGTCCTGCCCAACAAGACGAAGCAGTCTTGACTCCCTGAGGACTGGGATCTGCAAACCCCAGTGGACAGAAGTCGACCTACCCTGAAGGCGAGCTTTCTCATGGAGGGCACCTGTTGCAGAGGCTGGAAGTGAAATTAAGGCATACACTTGTTTCCGAGTTTACGTTTTATAATCCAAGAATTGAGGGAGGAATCTCGGAGAAGGGTGCATGGTTGAGATCTTTAATTTTCAAATATTTGAGTATAGTTGACATCCAGTGATTTTTACCTGATTTCTTACTTATTATCACAAAACTGTGAGATTTAGACCATTGTACTCTATTTTGAGAGCCCAACAAACAACTCCACACACTAGTTCCCCTAGAATTCAAAGCAACAGTTGCCCTCCCTCCTGGAGGACTGGCTGGAGGGGATGGATGTAACTCCTGCTAGCACAAGGACACCCAGTAGCTCCAGAAAGTTCTAACTGCCAATTTCCTGCAGGATATTTTTACGGCAGTGAGCAAATATAAAATGTACTGCAAGGTATTCAGGGAAGTAGAGTGACTGCAGACCACTTCCCGGCAATCTACTACCTTATTGACCTTTTTTACTCCTTTTTCTTTACAGTCACTATTGAGATACAAGAAGCCAGAGCCCAGGAGCATTGCTTTGGGGAATCCTCCTACAGATTAGGCTTTTCTAAAAAGCCTGAGCATCTTGTTATATTCAGATAGAAGACCGTCATCCATCAAGGCTAGCATCGTTGCACATGTGGGTAATAGCCGGCGGCAAAACACACCCTTGCCGCCTTGGGCCCATTCAATTTTGAGGTCCATGGGAAGGAGTCTTCGTCCTTTAAGGGTCAACATGGCAGAAAGAAATGTGAAGTTGTTCTCTGGGAGAGTGGTGCCAGCCCAAGGGGAAGAAACCTTTGAAACCTGGCTGATCCAGGTCATTGGGGTCCTGCCTGTTTGGAATATGTCTGAGGAGGAAAAGCTCAAGTGCTTGATGAACACCCTTAGGGGCCCTGCCAGGGAGGTCATGCGTTTGCTCCAGGCCACCAACCCCAATCTAAGTGGGGCAATGAAATTGATGTTTGGGGAGTCTGAAAGCAAGGTCACTGCCCATGGGAAATTTTTTAACACTTTGCAAGCACAAGGGGAGAAAACCTCCCTTTATGTGATCCGTTTAGAAGTACAGCTCCAGAATGCTATTCAGGCAGGGATCATAGCTCAGAAAGATGCAAACCAGATCCGTCTGCACCAGCTCCTTTTAGGAGCTAAGCTAAATAGGGACCTGCGCTTTAGGCTGAAACATCTCAGGATGTATGCAAATGATCAGGAGCATCCTCCTAATTTCTTGGAGTTAATCAAGATGATAAAGCAGGAAGAGGATTGGAGTGACACTTTTATGAAACCAAAGTGGCCCAAAAGGTCTGAGCTAATCTTGGAGAGGGCAGCAAGCCCTGTAGCATTTCAGAGCCCCCAGCCAATAGCAATCAGTAGTGCTGACTGCAACGTGAAAGAGGTAGATGATACCCTTGACGACTCAGATGAGGATGTGATTCTAGTAGAATCTCAGGACCCTCTACTTACACTTATGGATGCCCCTCCCCTTAGAGGCAGTGCCAGACCTCTAGATCAAATACTGGTCATTGATTCCTCCAACAGCTCCTCAACTCAATCTCCTTCCACCAGTGGGGGTTCTGGGTATAAGAATAATGGTCCTGGGGATATACATAGAGCCAGAAAGCGAAAAAACACAATCTTTTGTTCATATTGTGGTGAGGAAAGTCACCCAAAGGAAACCTGCAACAGTGAGAGCCACAAGGCCCAGGTGTTTGAGAATCTGATCATCACTCTGCAGGAGCTGACACATATAGAGAAGGAGAGGTCAAAAGTGGGCCTTGGCAGACACAATGACCTCTCTGGACCTCAAGTAAGGTGCTAGAATGAGCCAAGTGAACCCTTAACTGTTTTCAGATGGGAAAAACAGTGGGGGGGGGAGTAGACTTCTTTCTGCATTAAAAAGTGGCTTTCACAAAATGAAGGAAAATACAAATTACCTGAAACTCTCCAACCTCATATAAACATTCCTAGGCCTTTGATGAATGCCCTTCTAGATATTTCCCTGTAACTGTGTACCTAGATAGACATATGTATAGATAAAAGTGATCAAATATAAGTGCTGTTCTATGCTGTTATTTTTCACCAAATAATATTTGTTGTGGAGTTCGATGTCAATATATATAAGCATCAAGTTCAATGTCTCTGTGATGTTACTTTTGGGAATATAGAGGAAAAAATAAGAACCAAATATAGAAGCTCTAATGGGGGAGGGTCATACTGTGAGGTGGAGTTTTTACCAACCTCATTTAAAGATGAGGAAAAAGGAAGCTGAAATGGGCTGAAATTCTCCCAAGAAGGCCCTTTATCACAACTGACCTGTCTCCTAGGTCAGGATCAAATCTGTACTCACTAGTTAATAATATTCCAATGCTTGCCTCGCTAATGCATCCTGAGAAAAGTGATGATGGAGAGTGGTGGGGGAAAAAGTGGGAAATGGGTATTTCAGGGTTACATTCCTGTTGACATTGGGAAGGAGCAGGGTAGATTCCTTAGACTGTGGCTACTGCTGCTTATGGACAACAGCCGGTGGCATCAATAAGACTGTCCTTTGAGCTGACACTACCCTCGCTTCCTCACTCAGTACTGAGAAAGCAGTTACTCATGAGAATTCAGTACCAGGAAACTCAGCACCTCCCAAGCCTCCCCCTAGTTATATATGTTAGAGAACATCAGCAGCCCAAGGACTTGAAACTAACCTTTCCTGATCCAACAAATGAGAATACCCAAGGAAGAAAGAAGCAATCGGGGTGCCAGGACATGAAAAACATGGGAATTAGAAAGCCCACATACCCTTTTAGAACCGAGGACATTAATAGGAAAAGAGGGATCATAGAAGAACCTTCCTAGATACCTGCTTCTTCCCATCTCATGGCCCAGGCTGGAGGGTGATAAAAAATGACCCTCTGTCCCTAAGGGTCCCCTGTTCTTTGTAGGTATATCAGTTCCTATCCTTGTGAACAGGACAAGGTTGATGGGGGATGATTTTGTTTACGGCAGGGAATATAATGGAACAAATGCAGAGGGAGTTTGTCAGGAAGGAGCACAGAGCTGTAGAGGGAGGGGAGAGGAGAAGACAGGGAGAGGATGAGAGGCCAGGAGATTCACATCTAGACTGGTAGGAATGGCAGACTCTGGAGGTTTCACACAGAACCCTGGGCTGTGTGGTCCTAAGGGGAAGAAGGTGTTTGGGGTCTCTAATATGCTAGCAGTTGATGGCCCCTCAAAAGCAACAGAGGGGTGCAGGCTCAGGCCTCGAGGGAGGAATAGAAGCCAAGTAATGCAAGAAGCCCATTGCAGCCTTCTCTGGGCTGCCACATCCAAAACCTGCCATGAAGTGCTTCTCCTTCCAGAATTGTCCCTATCAGTTCTTCCCTGGCTTCTTGCTCCTGCTCCCTCCCTAACCCCATAACCTAACCTTACAGGCTCCCCCACAAGCCACACACTCTCTCTCAGTGGAGAGGACTAGAGGCTCAGTCTCTGTGCTCTGCCAACATCCCTCCCCTATGCCTAGCACCCCATGTTTGCCTCAAGCTTCACCTCCTTAACCTCATGGCCAGAAGGAGACTGGCAGGGCCCTTGTGCCTCAGATCCTTTAGCTGAGAACTGACCAGAAGCAAAGGCTCATGAGTGATGGATAGTTGGAGAAAGGCAGGCAGGGGAAAGGGGCCCCTGCCCTAAGAGGAAACCACCCTTAAAAGGATTTTATACCAGGCTCGAAGGAGCCTTCCACCCTTTCCCACACATTAGATAGATGACAAATAGCTGATTGGATGACAGGCGCATGGAGGGTTAATCAGAGTAAAACAGCCCACCAACAAGCCCATAAAACCCCCTTGACTTAGAAACTCCTGTGGCAACCCTCTCTGGTCCCCTCCCTCTTAGGGAACTTTGTACAATACTCAATAAACTTTGCTCTGCTGCCTACCACCCTTCGTCTGTCTGGTCTACCTCTTCATTCTTCGAAGGGGCATGACCAAGAACCACAGGCATGGAAGGATTGTGATGAGCACTGGGCGTTATACACAACTGATGAATTGCTGAAAACTATATCTGAAACTAATTGATGTAGGAATGAGTTAGGGACAGATGGGGCTAGGCAGAGAAAGATAAAGGGAGGGCCCAGAGTCAGGCTCCTATAAATCTGTGGGCTCCCATAAATCCCAAGGACACCAAATGGTCCAGAGTCAGGCTCCTACCCATCCCAAGAAAACAGAGATAAGACAGTAAAAACAGAGAAGAAAATAAATTAACCTCCTTAGCCCCGAAATATCTCCCTTTGACAGTTACCAAACAATTCCAGAGATTCACCAGACCCCAAAACAGCCATATGTCAATCACTTGAGACCACACAAAGAAATCTCAAGGCCTTGGGTTCCCTGGTAGGTTCCTAATAAAGGCCAGGCCAAAAGCCCTCAGAGGCAACCCTGTTGGGATCCCTCTCACTTCTGAGACCTTTCTCTATCTTTGCTTAATAAATATTTGTTGCTTGACTCATTCTCCTGTGTCCCTGAGATTCTTTTTTTTTTTTTAGTGGAGTTTGATTTGCCAACATATAGTATAACACCCAGCGCTCATCCCGTCAAGTGCTCCCTCAGTGCCCGTCACCCAGTCACCCCATCCCCTGCCCACCTGCCCTTCTACTACCCCTTGTTCATTTCCCAGAGTTAGGAGTCTCTCATGGTTTGTCTCTCTAATTTTTCCCACTTTCATTTTCTCTCCTTTCCCCTATAATCCCTTTCACCATTTTTTATATTATCCATATGAGTGAAACCATATAAAGATTGTTCTGCTCCGATTGACTTACTTCACTCAGCATAATACCTGCCAGTTTCATCCACATTGAAGCAAATGGTGGATATTCGTCGTTTCTAATGGCTGAGTAATATATATATATTCTAATGGCTGAGTTATATACAACATCTTCTTTATCCATTCATCTTTCGATGGACACAGAGGCTCCTTCCACAGTTTGGCTATTGTGGACATTGCCGCTATAAAAATCCTAGAGGAGAACACAGGCAACACCCTTTTTGAACTTGGCCACAGCAACTTCTTGCAAGATACATCTATGAAGGCAAGGGAAACAAAAGTAAAAATGAACTATTGGGACTTAATCAAGACCCAAAGCTTCTGCACAGCAAAAGAAACAGTCAACAAAACTAAAAGACAACCTACAGAATGGCAGAAGATATTTGTAAATGACATATCAGATAAAGGGATAGTATCCAAGATCTATAAAGAACTCATTAAACTCAACAGCCAAGAAACAAACAATCCAATCATGAAATGGGCAAAAGACATGAACAGAAATTTCACCGAAGAAGACATAGACATGGCCAACAAGCACATGAGAAAATGTTCCACATCACTTGCCATCGGGGAAATACAAATCAAAACCACAATGAGATACCACCTCACACCAGTGACAATGGTGAAAATTAACAAGACAGGAAACAACAAATGTTGGAGAGAATGTGGAGAAAAGGGAACCCTCTTGCACTGTTGGTGGAAATGTGAACTGGTACAGCCGCTCTGGAAAACTGTGTGGAGGTTCCTCAAAGAGTTAAAAATAGAGCTACCCTAGACCCCAGCAATGGCACTAGAGGGGATTTACCCAAAGATACAGATGCAGTGAAAAGCCGAGACACTTGCACCCCAATGTCCCAGAGATTCATTCTTAGATTCCATGAGACAAGAACCAAACTCTCCCATATCATAATGGTGTACTATATGTTGGCAAATTGAATTTAAATAAAAAAAAATCATGTTCAAGTGGGAACTTAAAAGAAGAGGAAGAAAAGAAATCCTGTAGCAATGAGGCCCACTTCTTGCATCCCTCTGGGGACACCTCTAGGCTCCTCATAGCCAACTCCATCTCTCCAGAGCCAAAAAAGTCTTTTCCCCCACCACAGGGGGCCACAGGAAGCCCCACCTGGGCCCTCAAAGCCACAGGGGTCACCAACATTCCCTGACTTTTGGTTTATAAGCCCTTTATTCCTCCCTTTCTTTAAATCTTCCCTTGCAAGGGATCTCTTCTATCGTATATTAAAGTATCACTCCTCTTTCTGCTCACCTTTTCTCAATTTTACTCTATAAATGCTTGTTGAATAATTTACCCAAATAAATAGTTTATGCTGTCATTTCTTTCTGGGACCAGGTAGAATAAAAAGAAAAATAAATGTGACACCCACCACTGCCCTTTTTTTCCACTGGCATTAGCTTGGAGGTTCAGTATAGACCATTACTTTGTAAAACTGCTCTATGATTTATCCCCATATCTTCCCTCCCCCATCCTCTTCTTTGTCCTGTACACTTAAAATTGTCTGATTTTTTTTTCACCAAAATGATGCACACTTGATACTTTATTTCACTTTGTGTAACATTGGCTTTTCCAGTATTCAGGACATATGTATTCTCCCTGGAGGACTTGGGCATTCAGATCAAACCAAGGGAGTTACCCAAAAGAAGGCTTTTAGAGAATTTTGTGTCTGATAGCCTAATTTTGATAATTTTTTCCCTTTCTCCCTTCACTCCTATTAATCACTTGGCAAGGAAATGAGTCTTTTTTCAGGAGGAACTAGTCTTTGCATGACCTTCCTATGTATTATTCCCCTTCTTCTAGATACTATTTTCCCCTTGGTTTCTGACATCCCTATGTCACAGTTTCTCCCTCCCAGATTCTTTCAATGCCTGCTTCTCAGTCTCCTTTGCTGAATCTTCTTTCTCTTCCTGATCCTTCCATAACAGAGGTAGAAATTAAAACTACCACAACTGTGATTTATTGAAAGCTTATGTGCCAAGTACCCTAGTGCCAAACACTTTAAATGTAGTAGCTCTTTAATCTTGTAGTAATCGCATAAAATAGCTATTACTATTACTTTCTATTTCTAATTTATTATTTTTAAAATTTTTAAAAGATTTTATTTATTTGAGAGACACACACACACACACAGAGAGAGAGAGAGAGAGAGAGAGAGAGAGAGCGAGCATGAGGGAGGTGAGCAGAGGAAGAGAAAGAAACAGGCTCTCCACTGAGCACGGAGCCCAATTCCGATGCAGGGCTCCATCCCAGGACCTTGGGATCATGACCTGAGCAGAAGGCAGATACTTAACCAACTGAGCCACTCAGGCACCCCTCTAATTTACTATTGACATTAATTCAATTACTATTAATTGACCATTTCAGATGAGCACACAGGCTGGAAAATTGATAACTACCTAGTGTCATATTACTATCTATACATGACATATGGAAAGAAGGAGGTCTAAACATATGAAGTGGCTTGGCTAAACGTCATAAGGGCAAGTGGTTTGTTGATCACACACAAGGATGGAATCTTCTAAGGAACGTTTATTTTGACAGAAAGGAGGCTTTTCTACCTTTCTTTTTCTTTCCCTCTGGGTTGCAGCTAGACTTCCCATTGCCTGGCAACCACCCCCTCCCCCATGTTCAGTTGCATTATCACATTCCATTCAAGCACGGTGTTGTTTCCTGCCTCTGCCTTAGATGCAAATAGTTGTGAATTTAACATAAGTAAGAGGAGAAAGAAGCAGCAATTAGTGGGGGAGGGATTAACTGTACAATTTGTGGTGCTGGGGGTACTTCACTACCAGATTGGACAAAAGAATCAGTTCGCTTTCCACCATAATGACACTAAATATGAATTCCAGATCAATTTGATAAATAAATGTAGATTCTTTAAAGATTGTATTTATTTATTCATGAGACACACAGAGAGAGGCAGAGATATAGGCAGAGGGAGAAGCAGGTTCCCTGCAGGGAGCCTGATGTAGGACTGGATCCCAGGACTCCAGGACCCTGACCTGGGCCAAAGGCAGCCACTCAACCATAAGCCACCCAGATGCCCCAATAAATGTAGATTTTATGCAAAAGTATACTAATTCTGAAATGATATATTTTTCTCTTATGAAAGGAATGAAAAAGAATCAAATGTTCAAAAGCAACCCCTTTTTAAACTGCAAGAAAATAAATAATAGATCTCTTGATTGGAGCGAGATTTAACTTTCTGAGGTTAAGAATGATGAAAGAAGTGATAAAGGAAACACCAATGACTCAGAAGACAAAATTAACAGAAATGAAAGAGAGCAAGCTGAGAAGTCCTGGCAATAAATTAGAAAAACTGCAATAATAGCAACATTCTATTATGCTTCGATAGCTAACAATTTGTTAAAGTTTTTTTTTTTTTTTCAAGCATCAGATGTATTGAGGAGAGGGGAGACGGGGCACCTTCAGGAGTGCCTCCCTTGGTCAGCCACCTCGGCAGTTTGCTGGGGGGTGACAAGGAGCAGGAGTTCATGGGGCTCCTCCGGCAAAGATGAGCTCCAGCGCTGCTTGGATGTCGCCGCTGGTGGCCTGCAGGGCCCGCAGGCTCAGCTCATTGTCCTGGATGCCCATGTCACACAGCTGCTGCAGCTGAGGCTGCCACTGGCTCTGAAGGCTGCCCAGAGGCCTGCAGGGCATGCTGGAGGGCTTGGCTGAAGAGATCATTGGTGATGGGTGTCCCTGACTGGACACCAGAAGACATTGGTGAGGTCCCTGAGGAATGGCCCTGGGTGGCAGGAGTCGGCGTATGAGAGCTGCTCTCCGGAGTGCTGACCAGGCATATTCTAAGGGTTCTACATGGCTTCATCTCATTCTCATAATACTCTGAGATAGATCCTAATATTATCTCCAGATTCTAAAACATTCTTACTTAAGGGGGAAGAACAGAAAATGCATAAAATGTAAATATACAGCTTAACAAATTGCTATAAAAGAAACCACCACCGAGATAAAAAAAAAAAATAGAATAGTGCCAATACTCCTGAAATCCCCAAGTCCCAGAACATCAAACTACTCTCATGACAGTTATGGCTATTATTATCTTACTTTTCTTTAGGGCTTTGCTATTCATATGTGAATCCCTAACCACTATTGTTTTAGAACTTTTCATAAATAGAACTATAATGTATGTATCCTGCATCTCCTTATGATTAGGTTTCTGAGATTCAACTTTTTTTGCATGTAGCAGTAGCAAGAAAGTATCCATTCCACTGCTGATGGACATGTGGGTTGTTTCCAGTTTGGGGGCAATTATGAAAAATGTTCTTATCTTTTTTCTGTCTTCTGGTGTACACATGCACATGTAGGGTATATACCTAGTGTAGAGGCCACTTTAAGGCAACAGGTTTGAGCAATGGAAACTTGAGCAAGGCAAAAGGCCCCAAGGCAGCGACCAGGAAGGAGATGAATACATACAGGCTCACTAAGTAACCCACCTTGAAATAGCCATAGGCCCTAACTGACCAATCACAACCAGGCACAGTTTCTAATATTACCAAATAAGGGAAAATTCCGTAAGTTCCCATACTTGCTTATGCTACCCTATAATTGTGGCCCCTCCCCACAGCCTCATTGCAGTCTCTTCTTTGTTATACTTCCCTCTCCATCTTGTCATCTTGTATTCCATGTATTCGATAAACTTCTATCTCTTTTGTTCTGCCTTGGGTGAACTCTTTCACTGCCAGCACTGACAGCCTCCATCAGATCAGATCGCCCCACACCTAGGAGTGGAATCTGGCTCATAGAGTATGTGTACTTTCAATTTTACTGGAGTCTACTAAACTGCCTATCAAAGTTGTACCAACTGCCACTTCCAACATCAGTGTTTAAGAGTTCCTGTTGCTCCACATAGTCACAAATACTTGGTATAGTCAGTAAAGATTTATAACTTTCACTTAAGGTTTTACACATTTTTTTATGAATTTTTTTTACTTTAAGATTTTATGTATTCATGAAAGACACAGAGAGAGAGAGAGAGGCAGAGACACAGGCAGAGGGAGAAGCAGGCTCCATGCAGGAAGCCTGATGTGGGACTCAATCCTGGGACTCCAGGATCATGCCCTGAGCTGAAGGCAGATGCTCAACCGCTGAGCCACCTAGGGATCCCACATTTTTTATTAAATGTAGTTCAAGGTTGATTTTGTATGCTTCTGTAAATGTATTATTTGCTTGAATTTCATTTCCTAGGTCCTTATTTAGGGCAAATAAAAATATAATTGATATTTTGATGTTGCTTTTGTATACTGATTTACTAATCTCCCTTAATACTTGTAAATTTTTATCTGTAGCTTCTTTAGAACTTTCTGCATTCACAATCCTATCAATTGCAAATAATAATAGTTTTACTGCTTTTCCAATCCATATTCACTTTATTTCTTTTTCTCGCCTTACTGCACTGCCCAGGTAGAACCCAGAGTACAAAAGTAGTGAGGAGGAACATCCTTGTCTTATTTCTGAACTCAAGAGGACTACTTTCAACAATTTAACATTAAGCATGACCCTGGCTACAGGTTTTTGGAATACCATTTATCAGATTAAAGATATTCGTTTCCATTGCTAATTTACTGAAAGTTTTTAAAATCTTCAATGGATGTTGAATGGTACTGAATACCTTTTCTGTACCTATTAAGATTATCATATTTTTTATCTCTTAATATGTTTAATTACATTGTTTAGTTTTCTAATAATAAAACAACCAGTCATCCCTGGATTTGGTCCTGATTTTAATTGTTATGTATTGCTGGATTCAATTTGCTAATATTTTGTTTAGGATTTTTGTATCTATGTCCATAAGAGATATTAGCCTGTAATTTTCCTTTTTTTAATGTCCTTGTTAGATGTTGGTATCAAGGATTTGCTGAACTCATAAAACTAGCTGAAAAGTACAACCTCTTCTTTCTCTATTCCTTTGGCTCTTCCCATTTACAAATGAAGAAACTGAGGTCCAAGATGTTTAAATACATTGTTTTTCATATCTGTATTATATTCAGTAATTTGCTTATAATCATAGTTTGTTAAACCAGCATATGTATATTCATGTTTCTGATGTTTCACTATTATAAGCCTGCTGAGAAGAACATGCTCAGTCACATACAGGTTGGGACATGTGACTAATTACTTAGTCACATGGACTTCTAGGATACATTCCTAGAAGTAAAGTTGCTGAAAGAAGGACTATGTTCCACAGGAACCAGAAGCGAAGTTGGCCCATGATGTGACCTACTTGGTAGCACTGGCTCACATTTAGGGCCCTTCTTCATGTCTTAATATTCTATTACTCTTTGACTCTAAACTACTAGACTTTATTTTTGTTTTTTAGATTTTATGCTTTTTAAGTCATCTCTACACCCAACATGGGGTTCAAACTCACAACCCCAAGATGAAGAGGTGCATACTCCACCAACAGAACTACCCAGGCACCCCTAGACTTTAATACGTAATATTTAGAGATTAATTCAGCTCTAAGAAATCACCAAATTACTTAAATTTTCAAATAATTTAGGGTTTTTTTCTTAACTTTTTAAATGGAACTTTCCAAAACACAAAAATATAGAGAATGGTTTAATAAACTCCCTTGTTCCCATCACCCAGCTTCAGGAATTATCAACACTTTTCATACCTTGTTTCATCTATAATCCTCCACACATTTTTAATAGGGTTCTTTCTTTCTTTCAAGATTATTTTTGACTTAAATTTTTTTATTTCTTTACTTGACAGAGAGAGAGAGCCCAAGTAGGGGGAGAAGTAGGGGCAGAAGGAGAAGCAGGCTCCCCACTGAGCAAGGAACCAGATGTGGGGCTTGATCCCAGGACCTTGAGATCATGACCTGAGCCACAGGCAGACACTTGACCAACTGAGCCATCCAGGTGCCCCACTTTCTTTCACTTTTTTTTTTTCCAAGTGAATCAGTCTTTAATCCACCTCTCCAGAGAACTGGCTTTAGGTTTAATCTTTCTTTCTTTTCTTTCTTTCTTTCTTTCTTTCTTTCTTTCTTTCTTTCTTTCTTTCTTTCTTTCTTTCTTTCTTCTTTTTCTTTTTTATTGGAGTTTGATTTGCCAACATATAGTATAACACCCAGTGCTCATCCCATCAACTGACCCCCTTAGTGCCCATCACCCAGTCACCCCATCCCCCCGCCTACCTCCCCTTCCACTACCCCCTCTTCAATTCCCAGAGTTAGGAGTCTTTCATGGTTTGTCTCCCTCTTTGATTTTTCCCACTTATTTTCTCTCCTTTCTCCTATAATCCCTTTCACTATTTTTTATATTCCCCGTATGAGTAAACCATATAATGTTTGTCCTTCTCCGATTGACTTACTTCACTCAACATAATACCCTCCAGTTTCAACCACGTTGAAGCAAATGGTGGGTATTTGTCATTTCTAATGGCTGAGTTATATTCCATTGTGTGTGGATATATATCCACATCTTCTTTATCATTCATCTTTCTTTCAAGATTTTAAGTAATTTCTATACCAAATGTGGTGCTTGAACTCACAGCCCTGAGATCAAGAGTTGCATGCTCCACCAACTGAGTCAGCCAGGCACCCCTTAATAGGGTACTTTAAATCAATTACTAGACATCATATCAAGTGGTATAATTCTTCTGTACTGTATTCATAGTCATATCTCCTCTTTTTCATTCCAAATACTTTTTTGTCAGGGTAAAATTATATAATGTGAAATTCACCATTTCAACCATTTTGTAGTGTATAATGCAGTGGCATTTAGGACATATTCAATTTATTTTATTCATGCATTTCTTTTTATTCTGAGTCAATTATTCCAGAGGTTTATTTACTGGTCCTTTGGACAAATTCACATTTGGTTCAGCTGACTCTTCTATTGTTTCTTCTGTTTTCTACTTCACTGATATCTACTTTTATCTTTATTACATCCTCTCTTCTACTCTACCTAGAGTATTATATTAGACATTTCGGCATATATTTTCAGTCTTTCTTCATTTTAAATATATGCACTTTGGCTTTAAATTTGCTTTTGAGTACTGTTTGAGGTGCATTCCACAAACTTGGCTGGAAAGCAGATTTCTTGTTATCATCCAGTTTTACATGTTTATTCATTTCCAGCAAATGCAGGCACTTTTCTGGCTGAAGACTCATGGCAGAATTTAGTCTCAAGATGGACATAGACTTCTGTAAACTTCCAGATTCACAAATGAAACACTTACCTTCACCCTAGCTGAATACTATATCTTGAGATATCTTGAGGTACTTTATATAGAAAATGTTGGAGTTGGGAGCCTACGGACAAGAAAGAATTCTTAAGACATCTTCCACGCAAAAAGGTGGTTTTATTAAAGCACAAAGACTGGACCCATGGACAGAAAGAGCTGCACTGGGGTCATGACAAGTGGCTGATTATATACTTTCAGGTTGGGAGGAGGTTAGGGACAGCACAAGTCTCTAAGGAATTTTGGAGGCAAGGTTTCTAGGTCTTTGAGGGGGCTAGCTATTAGGAAAAAGTCATTTATTACTGTCCAGTAAAACCCTAGTCTTGAGATCCTTCAGATGTATATACCAAATACTTGGGGAATGATTGTCAACATGTTTCTGGGGGGGGGGGATAGAGAAAAAGGAAGTTTCCTTTTTTTAAAAGATTTTATTTATTTATTTATTCATGATAGACAGAGAGAGAGAGAGAGAGAGAGAGAGAGAGAGAGGTAGAGACACAGGCAGAGGGAGAAGCAGGCTCCATGCCGGGAGCCCGACATGGGACTCGATCCCGGGACTCCAGGATCGCACCCTGGGCCAAAGGCAGGTGCTAAACCACTGAGCCACCTGGGGATCCCCAAAGGAAGTTTCCAAAAGAATTTTTATATGTTAAAGTAGACTTTTAGGATCATTGGGGATCGGGCTAAGATTGCTTTTTGCCCTTAGCAAAGCATTAACATTGAGACAGCTGAGTTACTAGAGGAAGGCCACTCTGATTTGTTGATGGGCTGTAAGCAATAAGGAAATTTACCTTTTTCTTTCACCTTTGTTTCCCATATCAGTACCCAATTGAAAAAAAGCTAATCTCACTTTTTCTGGAATGAGACTACATCACTCCTTTCTTTGTTGGGCTATCGTAAATCCTCCTTTTATAAGGATAAAACTACTTTCAATAACATATTGATAAAAAATAAGATAATCACAAATTTGTTTCAAGCATCACGTGTTGCTACACTGTACCAGCTAAGCCATGTTCCTCAGTCCAGCTTTTGGGAGCTCTTCAAGCAGTGATATTATGATTCCAATCTGAACGAATACTGCACTTCGTATAAAAGTAGATAGTCAGTTTGCCTGTGGAGAGGTAAAAGATTTATTTATTTATTTATTTATTTATTTATTTATTTATTTATTTATTTTAGGGGGCAGGCAGTTAAGGAGGAGCAGCAATATTCTTAAGCACACTCCATGCTGAGTATAGAGCCACACAGGGCTTGATCTCAAGACCCTGAACAAAGGATGTGAGCCAAAACCAAGTCAGAAGCTTAACCGACTGTGCAACTCAGGCACCTCAAGACTTGCAAAGTCTTTATTTTTTTATTTTCTTTTTTTTTTTTGCTGCAAAGTCTTTAAAAGAGTACCTTGGTGCATTGTAAGTGTGGGCCATGGATGACCATCATAACTACACCAAACACCTCTCTAAACTCTAAACAGCCTTGTAGATGGGATTATGTAGGCCCTTCATTTCAGCCTCTTCACAAGGAATTTCATTAAACTCCATAGCCTTAGACTACTTTACCACCCAGGTGAAGGAGACAATAAAAACCTCTAAGTAGGGCAGCCCGGGTGGCTCAGCGGTTTAGCGCCACCTTCAGCCCAGGGGCCTGATCCTGGAGACCCGGGATGGGGTCCAACGTCGGTCTCCCTGCATGGAGCCTGCTTCTCCCTCTGCCTGTGTCTCTGCCTCTCTCTCTGTCTCTCATGAATAAATAAATAAAATCTTTAAAAAGAAACCTCTAAGTGAGAGGTGCCTAGGTGGCTCAGTCAGTTGAACACTGAATTCTTGGTTTTGGCTCAGGTCATGGGATCAAGCCCCACATTGAGCCCTGTGTTGGGCCCCGTGACAGGCCCTGCACTGGACCTGCACTCAGTGTACAATCTGCTTGAAATTCTCTCTCTCACTCTTCCACTGTGCCTCCCCACTGCTCATGCTCTCTCTTTCTAAAATCAATCAATCAATCAATCAATCAATCTCTAAGTGAGATTCACCAAATTCCTTTCAGAACAGGAACTATCTTTGCATTAGGAACACAGTTGCAGGGATGCCTGCTTAGCTAAGAAAATGAGTGAGGCTGTCTGGATGGAGTTGAGATGGCCTGGGTCTAGAGGAAGATAGCTAAACTTCTCTGCAGAAGACTAACTGCTAGAGGAACTCTGGAGGATGGAACTGCTAAGCCAAGGAAGTGAGGAAGCCCAGGGGCCAGGTAGGAGGCTGAATGGAAGAGAAGTCTGAGTGAAACTGTCCTGAAATATTTTTGTATAATTTGCTGATATGATATGTTAATTTTTTATTGGTTGGCCTTTAAAAAAATAATTTATTTTAACATTGTTTAGCATAGCATATGCTCAATTAAAATGAAACAGCTTTCATACACAGAAGGGGATAAAGTGAAAGTGAAAGTTTCCCCAACTTCCTGTAGTGATCTGATATCTGTTCTTCCAGATCTGCTTTTACACAAACACAAACATATATGCTCCTGTTCTTTTCTTTTAATAAAAATCATTAAGTTAATATTGATTCTGACATTCTCTTTCATGTTACATGCTGTGTTAAGATCAACTTCCTTCACTGTCCTGAACCCTCAGCAAGATCCTGCTACCTATTTTGTGCTAGGTCTTTGGACTAGCTCCTTAATTTCTTTTTTTTAAAGATTTTATTTATTTATTCATGAGAGACACACACAGAGAGAGAGAGGCAGAGACATAGGTAGAGAGAGAAGCAGACTCCTTGCAGGGAGCCTGATGTGGGACTCGATCCCAGGACCCCAGGATCACGCCCTGAGCCAAAGGCAGACACTCTATCACTGAGCCACCCAGGCATCCCTAGCTCCTTAATTTCTATTGACAATTTCTCTCAGAGAAAGGAAGAAATTACAGTTTTACTGTACTATATTTATTTAATAACATGAATATAACTATTGTTTATGGTGCTTCTACCCTGTGTCAGGCAACCTCCTTGCTGCTTTACTTAAATTCTTACATCATTTGCTCAGAACAACACCTTAGTGGAGTGCCTTGGTGACTTAGTGAGTTAAGCATCTGCTTTTGGCTCAGGTCATGATCCGCATGTCCTGGAATCAAGCCTCCAGTTTGCCCTCTGCTCCCCAGGGATCCTGCATCTCCCTCAGCCTGCTGCTCCCCCTGCTTGTGCTCTCTCTCCCTGTCAAATAAATAAATAAAATATTTTTTAAAAAAGGAACAACCCCTTGGAAGTCAGTGTTACTATTATCACATGTAGGTTTACAGATGAGACTTAAGAGGCCTAAAAGCTAAACAGGAAAACATTAAGGAGGGACGTAAACATGTCAGAGGCAGGACTCAGACCTGTAGTGTCCCTTTATTTTTTTTTTAAGATTTTATTTATTTTTTTGAGAGGAGTAGGGGAGAGTACAGAGGCAGAGGGAGAGGGAGAAGCAGACTCCTTGTCAGGCAGAGAGCCAATATGGGACTCGATCCCAGGACTCTGAGATCAAGAGCTGAACTGAGGGCAGATGCTTTACCAACTGAGCCACCCAGCTGCCCCTGTGGTGCCTCTTTAAATCTTCACAATAATCTTATGAGGGTGTTCTCACCACAAATGAGGCAACTGAGACTATAGTCAGCAGAGCACAGTGAAGCCACTGAAAATCTACCAGTTGTCTCATTTCATAGGTATATCCCTTCCTGTAAAACACTTATGAAAGCAAGCAAGCAAATATCTAATTGAATGGAGAGATATGCAATGTTCATTCATTGGAATGCTCATAGTAAAGATGTCAATTCTCTCCAAAGTAATCTATAGGTTTAACACAATTACTATTAAAATATCAGCAAGATTTTTTTCATAGATGTAGACAAGCTTATTCTAAAATTTATGAGGAAAATCAAAGTAACTATGATAACTAAAACAATTTTGGGAAAGAAGAACAAACGGGGGAGAATCACTCTATTCAATGATAAGACTTATATAGCTGCAGTAGATTGAGACAATGTGATATTACAGGAATGACAGAAATAGATCAGAGAAAACAGAGGACCCAGAAAAAGACCAATACAAATATGTCCAACTGATTTTTTAAGTTTATTTTTTAGTAATCACTACATCTAACATGGGGCTCGAACTCATGACCTTGAGACCAAGAGTCACATGCTCTTCTGACTGAACCATCCAGGAGCCCCTCCACTAATTTTTGACAAAGGTGTAAAAAAATATTCACTAAGAATCAAGAAAGATTCTTGTAAAAAGAATTCTGTAAAAAAAATTCAAAAGAATAGTTTTTTTCAAAAAACGGTGCTTGAACAACTGAACATCCATCAACAACAACAAAATGAACTTCAACTTGAACCTCATACCAGATAGAAAAAAAAAAATTTTTTTTAAAGATTTTATTTATTTATTCATGGAAGACCTAGAGAGAGAGAGGCACAGACAAAGGCAGAGGGAGGGATCCCTGGGTGGCGCAGCGGTTTGGCGCCTACCTTTGGCCCAGGGCGCGATCCTGGAGACCCGGGATCGAATCCCACATCGGGCTCCCGGTGCATGGAGCCTGCTTCTCCCTCTGCCTGTGTCTCTGCGCCTCTCTCTCTCTCTGTGACTATCATAAATAAATAAAAATTAAAAAAAAAATATTTGTTAAAAAAAAAAAAAAAAACAAAGGCAGAGGGAGAAGAAGGCTCCATGCAGGGAGCCAGACGTGGAACTCGATCCCGGGTCTCCAGGATCACGCCCTGGGCTGAAGGTGGCGCCAAACCACTGAGCCACCCGGGCTGCCCCAGATAGAAAAATTAATTGAAAAATACCCACCATTTGCTTCAACGTGGATGGAACTGGAGGGTATTATGCTGAGTGAAGTAAGTCAATCGGAGAAGGACAAACAGTGTATGTTCTCATTCATTTGGGGAATATAAACAATAGTGAAAGGGAATATAAGGGAAGGGAGAAGAAATGTGTGGGAAATATCAGAAAGGGAGACAGAACATAAAGACTCCTAACTCTGGGAAACGAACTAGGGGTGGTGGAAGGGGAGGAGGGCGGGGGGTGGGGGGGGAATGGTTGACGGGCACTGAGGGGGACACTTGACGGGATGAGCCCTGGGTGTTATTCTGTATGTTGGTAAATTGAACACCAATAAAAAATAAATTTATTTAAAAAAAAAAGAAAATGAGTCATGGACTTCAGTGTAAAATGTAAAACTCGAAACTTTTAGCAGAAAAAATAAGAGAAAGTCTTTGGGACTTAGATCTTGCCAAAACGTTTTTAGACAAGACAACAAAACACATGACATCCATAAAGGAAAAGGCATTATAAACTGGATTTCAGGGGATCCCTGGGTGGCGCAGCGGTTTGGCGCCTGCCTTTGGCCCAGGGCGCGATCCTGGAGATCCGGGATCGAATCCCACGTCAGGCTCCCGGTGCATGGAGCCTGCTTCTCCCTCTGCCTGTGTCTCTGCCTCTCTCTCTCTCTCACTGTGTGCCTATCATGAATAAATAAAAAAAAAAATTAAAAAAAAAAAATAAACTGGATTTCACCAAAATTAAAAACTCTTGCTTGTGCTGTAACAGATGCTGTTAAGAGGATGAAAGCACAAGCTACAGACTGGGAGAAAATAATTGCAAACCACATATCTGACAAATAATTGGTATTCAGAATATATAAAGAACTCTCAGAACTGAAGTGTAAAACAACCAGATGATTCAATTTGAAAATAAGCAAAAGACATTAACAGAATGCACCAAAGAGAGGATACAGATGCAAAACAGACAAGAAAAGATGTTCAACATCATTACTCATTAGAGAAATGTAAATTAAAACCATAATAAGCTACCATTATACACCCAATAGAACAACTAAAATATAAAATGGTAATATCAAATGTTAGCAAGGATCTAGAAAATGGAAACTTTCATACAATTAAGTTGGAAATGTAAAATGGTAAGGCTCTTGAAATCATTCTGGCAGTTTCTTGCAAAACTAAACATTTACTTACCATGTAACCCCACAAGTGCATTCTTGGGCATTTATCCAAGAGAAATGCAAACATATTCACACAAAAACCCATATGTAGATATTCATAGCAGCTTTATTCATAACAGCAAAATCAGGAAACAACCCAAATGTCCTTCTGCTAGTGACTGGATAAACAAATCTGGTACATTGTACATCTATGCAATGGAATACTACTCAACAATAAAAAGGAACAAGCTATTGATACACACAGCATCCCCAGATGGACCTCAAGAGCATTTCATTTTTTTTTTTTTTTCTTGTTCTTTTTTTTTTTTTTTAAATTTATTTTTTTATTGGTGTTCAATTTACTATCATACAGAATAACACCCAGTGCCCGTCACCCATTCACTCCCACCCCCCGCCCTCCTCCCCTTCTACCACCCCTAGTTCGTTTCCCAGAGTTAGCAGTCTTTATGTTCTGTCTCCCTTTCTGATATTTCCCACACATTTCTTCTCCCTTCCCTTATTTTCCCTTTCACTATTATTTATATTCCCCAAATGAATGAGAACATATAATGTTTGTCCTTCTCCGACTGACTTACTTCACTCAGCATAATACCCTCCAGTTCCATCCACGTTGAAGCAAATGGTGGGTATTTGTCATTTCTAATAGCTGAGTAATATTCCATTGTATACATAAACCACATCTTCTTTATCCATTCATCTTTCGTTGGACACCGAGGCTCCTTCCACAGTTTGGCTATCGTGGCCATTGCTGCTAGAAACATCGGGGTGCAGGTGTCCCGGCGTTTCATTGCATTTGTATCTTTGGGGTAAATCCCCAACAGTGCAATTGCTGGGTCGTAGGGCAGGTGTATTTTTAATCAAGAGCATTTCAATTAGTGAAAAAAGTCAATTCCCAAAGGCTATGTATTATTGGATTCCATTTACATAACATTCTTGAAATGCCCAAGAGATTGAGAATAGATTGTCAGAGCATAAGGATGGAGCAGAGGGTGTGAATATAAAGGGGTATCAAAAGGGAGCACTTCTAATAGAACAGTTTTATATCTTGACTGTGGTGGTTACACCAATGTATACACAGGATAAAACTGTATAGAACTGTATACACACAGAAATAAATGCATATAAAAATGATGAAAACTGAATAAAGCCTATGGTCCAGTGAACAATATTGTGGGACCCAGGAAATTTAACAAAAATCCCCTACCCCTGGACAAGCAGAGCAGGACTGATTCCATTTTGTGCTACACCCGCCACCTCCTGTATGACCCCCACATAACCTGCTTATTGCTTAAGGCGCTGCCCCACCCTAGTCAAGCCGCTGGGCACACCCTAATCAGAAATCGGCTCATAACAATGTAACCCTGCTTTGTGCCCGCCAAAACTGCGCGCCTATTCTGACCAAAGTAATAGGCCAGCTCAAATGGATACTATAGGGTAAGGTGTAATTCAATCAGCCACCTGGGTGTGGACCGACATGACTGTGCAACTTTCTGCGTATCCCATGGGCCACTGGCCCCTATAAAGCTGCTACGCCTCTTAGTCTCGGGGTCCAAGTCCCTGCTCCGCTGTGTCGGGTGCACTTGGACCCAAGCTCCAGCTTGTAAATAAACCCTCGTGTGTTTGCATCGGTGTCGGCTCCTTCGTGGTTTCCCGGATTCGCAATCTTTGGCACAACAATATTATACCAATATCAATTCCCTGGATTTTATATTTTACTATAATTATATAAGATATCATAAAATCTTTAAAAAAAAAAAAAAAAAGGGATCCCTGGGTGGCGCAGCGGTTTGGCGCCTGCCTTTGGCCCAGGGCGCGATCCTGGAGACCTGGGATCGAGTCCCACATCGGGCTCCCGGTGCATGGAGCCTGCTTCTCCCTCTGCCTGTGTCTCTGCCTCTCTCTCTCTCTCTCTGTGACTATCATGAATAAATAAATAAAATCTTTAAAAAAAAATTATATAAGATATCACAATTTGGAGAAGCTTGGTGGCAGGTACTTGGGCCTCTATGTACCACTTTTGCAATTTCCTGTGAATCTATAATTTTTTAAAAACAAAATGTTAAAAACCAAAAGCTACTATAGGTTTAGAGTTTCAAAAAGTAGCGTCGGTAAACTTAATCACTAGAATCATTCTGTGTAAGTTGCTTTCCGTGCATAGCTGGAGTAGTTTATTTTTTTATTTTTATTTTTTAAAGATTTTATTTATTTATTCATGAGAGAGAGAGGCAGAGAGAAGCAGGCTCCATGCAGGGAGCCCGACGTGGGACTTGATCCCGGGTCTCCAGGATCACTCCCTGGGCTGAAGGTGGCGCTAAACCGCTGTGCCACCCGGGCTGCCCTAGCTGGAGTAGTTAAAGAATTCTCCTTCTTTTGGCAAGTTTTGCAAACATGTGCTCAAAGTAAGTGTACTAGTGCTTCTTTTTAAAATTCTGACAGTTAGGAGAGCCTGGGTGGCTCAGTCACTTAAGCATCTGGCTTCTGCTTAGGTCATAATCTAGGGGTCTTGGGCTCTCTGCTCAACAGGGAGTCGGCTTCTCCCTCTCCCTTTTGTACTCTCTCTCTCTCTCTCTCAAATAAATAAATAAATAAATATTTAAAATAAAATGAAATTCTGACAGTTATTTTTATGATACATTTTACTTTTTTTTTTAATTTTTTTTTTTATTTATTTATGATAGGCACACAATGAGAGAGAGAGAGGCAGAGACACAGGCAGAGGGAGAAGCAGGCTCCATGCACCGGGAGCCCGACGTGGGATTCGATCCCAGGTCTCCAGGATCGCGCCCTGGGCCAAAGGCAGGCGCCAAACCGCTGCGCCACCCAGGGATCCCTTATGATACATTTTAAAATAAAATTATATGCACATGGTAAAAAGATACTATGAATATTTTTTAGACCCTAAAGAACTTTTGCTTATATAGTTTACAGATCTATCAATATTTACTGTTTTGGAAATCAAAACTGAAAATAGCTAAAAACATTTATTAATTCATAAAAAATAATAGTAAGTGACTACTTAACATATTTTATTAAAATAACTGTTTTCCAAAATAAAAAAATAATTTTGAAATGTTTTATATATTTGAAAATCTCTTTAATGTCTGCCTTATACAAGACAGTTTGCTTCTGCATTGTGATATGATTGTTTTGGTCGAAGTATACAAAAAAAACCCCAACCTTTTGGAGATATGTACCTGGAAAAAGGAGGATTTCCTAGACCTTTAAAAGGGTCTTAGGTGTCAGCTGTCCTCAGAGTCCTTAGACCACACTTGAGAACCACAGTGCTGGAGATACATACTGAAATATTTACAAAGGAAATATTAGAATGTCTGCAACTTGAATTAAAATACTCTGAAACATATATATAGTACACACATATGTCAATTCTCATAAGCAGTATATTCAATATTGTCCCTGAGTTAGGGACAGATAGGGCTATGAAGGGAAAGATAAGGAAAAGGCCCAGAGTCAGGCTCCCACAAATCTCGGGGCTCCCATAATTCCCAAGGACACTGAGATGCAACAAAAACAGAGATAAGGAAGTAAATCTGCCCCCCTGGCTCCAAAATGCTAGGGGGTATCTTCCTTTGATGGCTATTAAGTAATCACTGAGAGACTCAACAGTCATATGTCATTCACTCAAGACAGCATAAGAAATCTCAAGGCGAAAAAATGAGTGGGAAAAATTAGGGTTGACAAAACATGAGAGACTCCTAAATCTGGGAAACAAACAAGGGGTACTGGAAGGGGAGGTGGGCGGGGGGATAGGGTACTGGGTGACAGGCACTGAGGGGGGCACTTGATGGGATGAGCACTGGGTGTTATATGTTGGCAAATCGAACTCTAATAAAAATAATAATAAAAGAAATCTCAAGGCTATCAACTCCCTAGTCAGGTTTTCTATAAAGGGCCGGCCAAAAAAGTCCTCAGTGGCAACCCTGTTGGGACCTCTCTCACTTCTGGGAGCTTTTTCTGTATCTTTGCCTAATAACTTCTGTCGCTTTACTCACTCTGTTTTGTCTGTCAGATTCATTCTTCAACTCTGTGAGACAAGAACCACTCCTGCTTTATTACCACAAGCAGTGAACTAGCAAATACTGAGCCATTGATCCTAGTGAAAATGCTGAATGAGGTTACCGCAAGCCCCTGATCACATTCCTATCAACCAACCAATATATAAACTTGTTTCACTTGTGTTTCTCTTTTAAGACAACTTATCTTATTTTTCTTAAGTTAATGACTTATACATAGCATTTGTTTTTAATAAAATACTAGCTGAGAAGAGTTTAACATTTTTCTGATCCTGGGTAACATGACCTTAAATTTCTCTGGCTCTCAGCCTTACTTACGACATTGCCTACTATGTTTTTAAAAATTCCATTGTTTCCTCATGAATCCACAAATATAGCTGCTTTTCCATAGCTTCATTAAACACAATAAATATTATTTTAACACTTTCTGAAGTGGCATCACATATAGATTAACGAATTTCTTTTTTTTAGATTTATTTATTTAGTCATGAGAGATACAGAGAGAGGCAGAGACACAGGCAGAGGGAGAAGCAAGCTCCCCTCAGGGAGTCCGATGTGGGGCTTGATCCCAGATCACAGGGTCATGCTCTGAGCTGAAGGTAGACGCTCAATCGCTGAGCCACCCAGGCATCCCCCAAATTTCTTTCTTGTACTGCATTGTTAATACAATAAACTGAACTCACAGCCAATAGCACTATAGCTCATGCATGAATGAAGCTTATCTCATACATGCATTTTCTCTTTATGGTATATCACAGTCTTCTTGCTGTATCAGCTACTGACCCCCTGTTGACTCCCTTACATTCATTGAGGTATATGGCATCCCAATTAATTTCTACTTCTCCACCCCCAAGTTTTCCCATTATCTTAAGTGATTCCAAGTCTCAATTTTTACGCATCTAACAGCCTGGCCTCTTATTCCCTGATCCTCTTATCTCCAATGACCCCTCTTCCATAGTCATACCTTGAACTTTGTGATCACCTAGAATTTTCTTTACCCTTGAGACAATGAACTTTAGTCTACTACTATCTCTCTAGCTCATTCCCTCTCTTATTCCCACTGTCCCAACGCTTCAACCTTATTAAGACCTCCTTGATTCCTCTACTTTTCTCCTAGCACAGCTTCCCATTTCCTTGTTTATTTAGCTTATGTCTTACAATTGCTTCAACCTCTCTGACCAATATTCTCATCAAATCTTGCCCACAAGACCTCAGCTCTTAATTTACCCAAGAACTATCTTCTCTATCTTTTTTTAAGGTTTTATTTATTTACTCATGAGAGACACAGAGAGAAAGAGAGGCAGAGACACAGACAGAGGGAGAAGCAGGCTCCATGCGGGAGGCCCCATGCGGGACTCGATTCCTGGACTCCAGGATCACGGCCTGAGCCAAAGGCAGACACTCAACTGCTGAGCCACCCAGGCATCCCCTGTCTTCTCTATCTTATGTTTTGGCTTCTAAGCACTGATAAAGTATTATAGGTATGACAATTAGTGTCATCCATTTTTGTGGTTTTCTTTTTTTTTTTTTTCTTTTTTTGAAGTCACGACAGATTTACTCTGCGAAACATGCTGAATTACCACCACAGACTACCCGGGAAAAAGAGGCGGTGCAGGCTTGTTGTCTCCTTTGTGTGGGGTTCCCTTGCCAAAGAGGAGGCTAATCATGCAATAGCTTGAGTTTCTCTTACCATGATAAACACCCAGGGTTACTAGAACTGGAGAGTGTGTGTTCACTGTTTTACAAGGACAGCTGAGCGGTGCTACTAAGACAATAGAAAGTTCTTCATTTTAATCTGGCTATCTGCCCACACTTCTAACCAAGAAAGAATTCAGCTATAAGAGCCAATTAAATTACTATAAAACATTCCTTTATCTGTAAAACATTTTTTTTCCGGCAAACTAAAATTTAAAATAAAATGTCTTCATTTTTGATAAGCAGCTCCACCACCAGTCTCTGGTATAGTATAGCGTTCACTGCCGCCATTGCGTCCAGCTCTGGAGATCTCATAAGGGTCGGGCAGAACATGATGCCAAGGTTCTCTGCATTCATAAGATTCTCCTTTTCGTGGAGGGTCACTCTCTTCAGGTGTGCCATGAGGTACCGCAGCGTTTCGCAGTGAGCCGGCGGGGGTGGGGGGCAGCAGCTTCAGTGCCTCGTGAAGGGTTTCCAACTGCTCGTCAGGATCCAGAATTTTGGCGGACTCTATAAACTTGGGGTAGGCGTCATACATGATGAGTGGAATTGGTAGATCCCTGAAGTACAGTTTCAGCGGGCCGGTGATAATGTTACTGTCTTCATATATGTTCAGGGAAATATCTGCTTTCTCGCCATCTCTGTGAAAAGCCATCTTGACATCTTCAATTAAGTCACTAAATCCTGATACTAGATACAGTCCTTCAGAATTAAGACTTCTAGGTTCAATTTCCCTGATGCACATGTCCACCACCATTGGTCACTTAGTGATATGGGCTTTCACGAGTGTTGTAAGGTCACAACTGTATACCTTCTTGACATGTTTCAAGCCTGGCTTACAGTCATTTGGGGCCATCTTGGAACACTGCTTATGAACATTCAAACCACAATCTGCACATTTCACTCCCTGAGCAATGAGACCCCACATGAAGTTAGCACAGTATTCACACCAGTGTGGCCCTCGGAATGTATGGACCTTGAAATTGTGAACCTTTTCATATTTTGGAATTTGCTCGTTTTCTTTCAGAGTTGCTCTTTTAACAAGTGATGTCAACCTTTACTCTGACACCCCATCCTGGCCTGTAGAATATCTCTCATCATGTGTCTCTTTCAGGACTGGCATATGTTTTTGGTATGCTGGCTCTCTGTTTAAGGTTGTGTATCCTATGTGCTCATAAATTGGGTTTATTGTCATCTTGGCAATGTATTCTGCTGCCTTGGTTTCAATATAGAGGGTAATCAATCCATCAGTCACCAGATGATGGATGGACTCAAAGCGCTTCTCCCCAACGAAGTGCTTTCCATCGTAGTACAGCCTGAAGTTTCTGGTTTGACTTCCAAATCTTAAAGCCAAAGTGTAGGTTCCCGGCTGACGCTGGCTCTCACGAATAAGGTAACTCCCCTCAGCCACACTCAAGAGCTGGTCTGCTTCTTCTCGGGAGATCATGCCATGAAATTCTCTTCCATAGTACTTTGGTCTGTTTTCCACCTCATTAGTACAAGTGATTCTTCGAGGATGAGGGGCTTCCTGTTGCAACTGATACAAGTAAGATTTCCAAACAGGAGGTCTATATTCATCTGTATCGAACAGGGTCAGGGCCATTGTACCGGCGCTCGCCGGCTGCTTGCCGCCGCCTCCGCCGGCGCATGCGCTCCTCCCCGGCCGCCCGGAGATCAGCGCAGCGGCCCGGAGCGTTGGCACCTTGGAGGGCGCGGGGAACCGGAGGGGCGTGGTGGGGCACGGGCGCGCGGGGAGGCTGCAGGCCGGGGCCCGCTGCAAGAAAAAGTTCTTTATGCCTTATTGTCGGGCGCACCCGCACCGGGGCAGATCCGCTACCCCGAGGCGAGCCGGCACTTGTCGCTGCAATCTGTGCGCCTCGCGGAGTGCGTGCGGGCGGGAGTACCTGCGAGGCGCGGGGCTTGGCCGCGGTGGCGGCGGCGGCGGCGGCAGGGAGGAGAGGAGCAGCCTCGCGGGGCCCCGGGCGGGGCGCGCTCACTGGGCATCCCGCGGCCTCGCCGGCGCCATCTTGCGACAGCGTCTTCCCCCCACCCCCCCCACCGGATCTCTCTGTGGTTTTCAACCTAATAATACTGCCTGGAAATCCTCTCTCACAAAGCGTTAGGCAGTTCCTGCCCTCACTTCTCACAGCAGCTCTTCAAATTGTCACTATCCTTTAGCCCAATACTTAATCCCTGCTCTCAATATTCTCAGTAGACAGAATCGGCTCTAAGTTAACAGAGGAAATATAAAACTAAGGGTATGAATTCAAGTCATCTCCTGGTCTAGGTTAAGTGAATAAACCAGACAAAGTGCCTCAGTCAACCAATTCTTGAAAGATCCACTGCTGTCCAATGAACTATCACATATTCTCTCAGATTCAGTACATAGAAAATGGTCTTGGTCTCGCATTTTTAAAGACCAAGAGGGTGACAGACACCTATTTTAGAGGCTAAAGTGTCCCACTACCCTTGTGTCCAAGATCAGCACTTCCACTGGGGTTTTATTATTTATTTATTTATTTATTTATTTATTCATTCATTCATTCATTCATTCATGAGAGATACCCAGAGAGAGGCAGAGACATAGGTAGAGGGAGAAGCAGGCTCCCTGCAGGGACCCCAATGCGGGACTCGATCCCAGAACCCTGGAATCACCGCCTGAGCCAAAGGCAGGCGCTCAACTGCTGAGCCACCCGGGTATCCCCCCGGGGTGGATCCACTGGAGTTTTACATCTCATACCTTCCCTTCTCAGAAACCTCATACATCAGCCATCTCCTCTCTCTTCTTCATCAGAGAACTTCTTTCTCTTAGCTCTCTGTCTCTACCGTCTTTAAAAAATGCTACCTCAAACTTAGGAGACCTTCCAGCTGCCATTTGATCCTTCCCTTTCCAAGCTTCTTGGAGGTATGACATGCATTTATAGTCTCCATTACTTCAATGCCAATGTTCCAGATATACATTGCTGCCTGTGTAATAGACCAACCCAAAACTTGGGGCCGAAAACAGTAATCATTTTATTACACTCACTGTATGGGTGAGAAATCTGAGCAAGCCCCCTGGACAACTCTTCTGCCCCATGTGAAATCTACTGGAGTTATTCAGTGGCATTTAGCTGGTGGTTAGGTTGATCTGGAAGGTCTGAGATGGTTTTCTTCATGCCTGGTGCCTTAGTGGTAATATGTGGGATGCTGGGCACAGCTAGGTTCTCTTCTCTCTCTCTCTCTCTCTCTCTCCATATCAATTCATGATCTCTCCATGGGATCTCTCCAGCAGGGAGACCAGACTTCTTACATGATTGCTCAGGGCTCTAAAAGAACAAGGCAAACGTTGCAAGGCTTCTTTACAACCTACCCTTGGAAGTCAAGCAGCATCATTTCCCTGCATTCTATCAGTTAAACTTATTTACAGGACCCACCTAATTCAAGAGTAGGGGATGACATAGGGGAATGATTATTGTGATGAATGGTTAACAGGAGCCACATGTTAAAGTCTACCACAGCCATGCACACCTCAATCCACTGCAATCTGGCAACACTCCTTGCCACACCACTATTATCACGATCACTGAGGTAAAGATCTCTTAGTTGTTAAATCCAATGCACACTTTTCAGTACTTGCTTTACTTGCTTTTTCTGCTGAATTTGGCCCTATTGTCCACTAACTCTTTCATGAAACTCTCCTCCTCTGGCTTCTATATACTACTTTTTTAGTATACCTTTAATTTTTTGTTTAAAGATTTTATTTATTTATTCATGAGAATACACAGATAGGAGAGAGAGAGAGAGGCAGAGACACAGGCAGAGGGAGAAGCAGGCTCCATGCAGGGAGCCTGATGTGGCACTGGATCCCGGGTCTCCAGGATCATGCCCTGGGCTGTAGGCGGCATTAAAACGCTGAGCCACTTTTAATTTTTTAAATTAAAGGGGCTGCCCTACCTTTAATTTTTTTTTACTTTTTGTCAGTCTCCTAAATTGACTCATTTCTTATGCTCTCCCCTTGACTACTGGGCTTTGTTATCAATTCTCTTCTCACTCTGCACATGCTATCTGGGTACATCATCTACACCTATGGCCTTATATATTACTTATCTACTGAGAATTCCTCAATTACAGGAATTTCTCAACATCCCAGATCTCTCTCCAGTCCCCCAGACTCATATGTACTCTGACATGGGTGGTACTTCAAACATAGCCAAAGCTGAATTCATCTTCTCCCTTAAACTTGCTCTGTTTCTTAGAACCTCTATCCTATATTGACCATCATTCCAGATGGCCAAGGCAGAAACTTGGAAGTCATCTTAAACTTACTCTCTCTCAAATCCTCATTCATATATCTTGTTACCAATCCCTGACCATTGAACATGCTATGAAGCTCCTCAATTTATCCACTCTTCCCCATTCCAGATATTACATCTGGTAGAGGACTGAGTAGGGATCTTGGCCTGTTACAAGGATCTATAAATTGTATAGAAGTTATAGTTCACTGCAATAAACTCAATATCTTTAAAATTTTTTTTAAATATTTTATTTTTAAGGAATCTCCACACTCAACATGGGGCTTGAACTCACAACCCTGCGATCAAGAGTTGCAGGCTCTACTGACAGCCAGTCTGGCTCCCCTCAAATAATGTCATTTAAAAGCAGAGATGAGGGGGTTATTCTGTATGTTGGTAAATTGAACACCAATAAAAAAAAAAGAAATCAGCAGCAAAAAATAAATAAATAAATAAAATAAAAATAAAAGCAGAGATGACCAAGAGATATCAGGATAGGGGACACTTAAGAAGTGAAGCTCCTCGTGCAAAGAGGCATTCAGATTGGTGGTAGCAGGATTCTGCCTGTCCACAATGAAGTTATTTCAACTCATGGGAAAGCCTACCTAGAGGCTTATTAAGCCCCCCCTGAACCTGTCATCCTGAAACTTCATCATATTTAGCTTACCTAGTCATAAAAACTACTTTTATCAAGCCACATCCAGGTCCTGGGTACAATTTCTTACTACCTCACTAGAACATTCTTGCTGTATTGGCCACAGGTTATATAAAAGTGACCAGTTTCTGACTTCCACTAAATGACCAAGTAGCTTCTATCAAACCCACCTCCCCTCAAATGTATCAATATACTCTGGATAAGATAGTAAAATCAACTACCTGAAAGTACTGGCAAACAACCCAAACCAGGCAGAAACTAGAGCAGAATCTATACTTAAAAGATAGGATTAGAACTAGGTGGTATTCCCATTCTTTAAAGCTTTTAGCCATAGGGCAGGCTTCAATAAGTGGGTAAAACTGAATCTTTATCAGAAGGCAAAATTCAGAATTTCAGCAGCTGAAATATATGGGGCAAAATCCTGGAATGGAGAGATCCTGACAGGTGGAGCCCTCAATTCTTTGTATAAACTCTGTCTAAATCTCTGGCTGGCCTGTAAACCATGCACACATGGGGCAGTCTCCAAACATCCTCTAAACCTAAAAGAACTGAGTGGAAATTTTAGCTGCTGCTTACTACCAGGGAGACTGACTATGGAATTTGAGTTCAGTCAAGTTAACTGCCTGCTAAAACAAACAGACAAAAATCAGTACTCTTCAGAGGGACATAATAGGATCCAGATTCTCTACAACATGTCTTCTACAATGTCTAGGAGACAAATCAAAATGACTGGATATGTCAGAAACAGAAAATGTGACCCAATAGTGAAGGAAAAAGGCAATCAATGAAGACTGCTGCAAAACAATCTAGATACTGAAATTAGCAGGACTTTAAAAAAAATATTTATTTATTTGAGAGAGAGAGAGAGAGAGAGAGAGGTGGGAGGAGTCAGAGGGAAAAGGAGAGAGAGAGAATCCCAAGCAGATGCCCTGTTGAGTGGTAAGCCTGCTACAGGGTTCAACACAGGGATTGATGGGAGCTTGAAGAGGGGGGCTTGACAGGGAGGGCTCAGTAGGGTGAGGCTTGATCTCATTATCCCTGAGACCATTACCGAAGCAGAAAACAAATCAGATGCCCAACCAACTGAGCCATGCAGGCACCCCTGGAATTAGCAGGACTTTTTAAGCAGCCATTATAACTATGGCCAAAGACATAGTAGAAAATATGCTCATAATGAATAGTGATCAGTTGCATCCTATCCATGTAAAGATAACCAGCCTGCAGATATAGGCAACTGGTTCAAGGTGTAGAAGAAACATGACAAGCCTGGCCAAGAGCTAAAGTAACCACTGACATCATCTTAATTCAGATACTTCTTGTTTTTCATCTACACTATTAAAACTGTCTCATAAATCATCTCCCTGCTTCTGGTTGCTATTTAGTATGACCCCCTTAACACACACACACACATACACACACACACCCTAAACACATCTACAATGATTCCACAAATAACTTTTAAAACACAGCTTAGGGATCCCTGGGTGGCGCAGCGGTTTGGCGCCTGCCTTTGGCCCTGGGCGCGATCCTGGAGACCCGGGATCGAATCCCACGTCGGGCTCCCAGTGCATGGAGCCTGCTTCTCCCTCTGCCTGTGTCTCTGCCTCTCTCTCTCTCTCTGTATGACTATCATAAATAAATAAAAAAAATAAAAAAAAACACAGCTTAATCAGGATTTTAATTGAAAGGGACAGAAACACAACTTTAATTTGAGCAAAAGAGAAATTTATTGGAATTCTCATATAATCAGAGGAAGGACATGGATGTAGGTGGGCCTCAAGGACAACTAAGATCAAACACTTGAATACTGATAGGAATCTACCACTCATCCTACATGTTGATTCAGTCTCTCAGCTAAGCTTCCTCTCTGTGGCTGTTAAAGGGCCTATGAGCAGTTCCTGGCTCTTAACACATCTCCTAGCTATACCACAAAAGTGGGACACAATATTTTTCCCCATTCAAGTTATCAAAATATTGAAGAGAAGAATTCTCATTGTTCTGATCTAGATCACATGCCCATGTATCAACCAATCCATCAACTACTATGATTGGAAGCTCCCACTAGAACTGCATGGCTGGACAGGAAAGAAGTAGCACCCACCCCTACCAAAACAAAGGGTTTTGTTTCCAGGGTAAGGGAAAGACACTGGGAAAACAATAAAGATCTACCAGATCTGCTGTGTTCTCTATCTCAATTGGTGGTAACCCCACCTTCCATGCAATCATTTATGGCAGAGTCCTGGAATTTCTCTTACAGCAGAGAATACTAGTTGTCCCCAGTATCTATTCTCCCCCTTTCCTCCACTGGGCATTCTGCTGCTTGGAACATGAATGTGATGGCTGGAACTCTCTCTTGTACCATGAGGGAAAGTGTCACACTGTGGAGATGAAAGGACATTAAGTTCTTCAGGGTTTAACATGAAGGATAAATGAATTTCTATCCTCTTTAATCCAGTTATTTTGGATGTCTGATAACTCACAGCTGAGACTGATCCTAACTGACAACCCCCTCACTCTCCAGAGTGATCAAGGCAAAATAATCTATAAATTAAGAGTGGCATGCAATGAACCAGGTTAGAGTATGTTAGTGCCAACCACTGAGAGTTGAATCTATGCTCTGTAGTTTCCTAGCTCTGTGATCCTCAGCAAATTGCCTTTTTTCTCTGTACCTCAGCTCCTCATCTATAAAATGAGGTTAATAACATTATCTATATCATTGGTTGGTTGTGAGAATTATGGAAGATAATTCACATGAGCACTGAGAATAATGCCTGGCATATAAGTGCTCAATGAGTATTAACTATCATTTTCAATGCCTGCCAGTTTTACCTACTAAAGTTCTTTTTTTTTTTAATATTAACGCACACTTTCTTTTTTATTATATTAAAATCAGGCAATGGTCTGACAATAAAAAGGCTGCTTATGGAATACTGTTATGTTCATCTTTACTTACAGGATGTTAAATCCTTAGAACTAAGGTATCCCCAGGTAAAGATTAATGGAAACATCGATTGCTTTTCAGACTTGATAGTTGCTGCTTCAAAAGGTGGTTTTACACAAACACTAAATTAAAAAGAAAATCTTTAGAACACAATGAATCACTTTTATTTCTGTATGCATCCACATCTCAGCATTTAGTGGTCCTGAACAGAAAAGTGGAAAAATGCAGCAATTTGCCAGGAAGTCAAGCCCGCTAATTTCGGGGATCTGCTGTGCACACTGAGTTCTTTCTCTATCCCTGCTGAGGACCATGAGACGCAGCAGCACCAAAACCAAAGTATGCACCAAATCCAAGGTTCTTTTTGTTCCAGTTGTCAGATTCCAAACTAGACCCAAATGGATTGTAAGATGACCACATGAGAACCCTGTTTAGGGATGTCTGGGTGGCTCAGTGGTTGAGCGTCTGCCTTTGGCCCAGGGCATGATCCTGGAGTCCCGGGATCGAGTCCCACATCAGGCTTCCTGCATGGGGTCTGTTCTCCCTCTTCTGCCTGTGTCTCTGCCTCTCTCTGTCTGTGTCTCTCATGAATAAATAAATAAATAAAATCTTTAAAGAAAAAAAAGAGAACCCTGTTTAAAACTTCTTCAATTGTTAAAAGCAAAAGCAATTACAGGAAAAGAAAACAATTCATTCAGAGGGATTGTGTGTGCTTACAAGTGTCTTCTGTGGCCTTTCTCCAAGTTTTACCACCAAGCACTTTGAGAGCTGGAAGGTCTGAGTACCCCTGGTGACTGTTCTTTTCACTTTATCAAAACCTGAGCTAAAAAACAGCATAAGCTGATGATGACAGCAGAGGGTGGCAGGGCTGAGGACCCAATATTCATTCCCAGGCTGGTGGAGAGTGAGTAAATGTGGTTCCAAACTAAACAAGGGAAGTCAGAGACTCTTTCCAACCTTACCTGATGGCTTCTGGCCAAAGCAAGAAGTATTGGGTGGTGATGGTGCAAAAAGGGACTTGAGGGGGAAGGAAAAAGCAGCACCCCTCAATTAAGGTGGGGGAGAAGATATGGGGAAAGCCCTGAATTCCTCACCAAAGGCCAATTTCAGAGGGGAGCAGAGGGGTTACGATCTATGCTTTGGCCGAGGGTGGTCATGGGAAGTGGAGAAAGGATGATGGCTTGGAGAGGGGAGGGCATCATTTAAGACTTAAAAAAAGAAACCAGGGGTGCAGCTGCACCCCTGCACATCCAGCAGTAGTCCCACAGGCTGCGACCTGAAACCTTCACGCCTATTCTAGCAAGCCACCCCAAGCTGGAGGGCTGTTGCAGGGATGGAGGGGTGGGTGGAGGGAGGAAGGGAGGGAGCCAGCAAGAGGAGAAGGGGAGAAGGCAGAGACCCCAGGCCATGTAATCAGCAGCAAGGTGATTGTGTATGTGTCTTTTCACAGTTGAGTTAGATGTGCCCCACCGGTTATGATGGGAATCAATTTAAATATACTTTCTTGATCCCAGAAATTCAACTATGTGGACAGTGGTTACACTTGACAGGATGATTTGTTATAGCACAACTTACATATTTCAAATGGACAAAAAAATTAGCATTGTTTACAGTATCTTAAGATAAATTGCCTTTGAATGGGAGCTTCCTTTCCAGTACTTTTGAGGTCTACAAGACGTATCTAGAAAATGTACTACTGTGGAAAATGACTGCTTAAATCGAATGGGTGGGGAGGGGGAGGTCCTGTGGTTTCTCTTTTTGATTAATTGCTGTAATACTGTCCTTCGGATGGCTGAGGGAGTTTCATGTTTTCTTTAGACATCATTAGGCGCCGGAGCTCTTGCAGGACAACTTTGATGCTATATGAATTCTGCCATTTTGCTAGCACGGATATGACTCTTGGGTCCACCATTCTATTAGAACTATTAACTCCATTCATATTAATTTTTGTCACAAATCTTACAAAGGGGGGTGCTTCTGGATATTTAGGTCCACATTCTATTTTAAGGCTGTATATTTGGTTTTCATAAATTGTTCTTGGAAGCCCAATTATCATCCCTGTCCATCTTGTAAGTGTCATATCGTCATCATCTTCTAGACCCCAGCTAACTGTGCCATCTCCTACTCCTTTCTGGCCTTCTTCCAGTTCTTCTAACAGTCAAAAATTGCGAGGAACTTGTACTCCCGAGCCCGTGGTGGCTGCCATCTTGCGTCACTGTCGCTCCTAACTACTAAAGTTCTTAAAAGACAGTCCCTACCTTCACTGCCCAAGAGCCACTTTATTCTGCTTGAATGAGCCCTGCTTCCAGTTCCATTCCTCCACAGCATCTTCTACGATGTCTCAGCCTGGCCTATCTAGAACACCACGATCTGTCTAGGTCACTCCTGTTTTTTGCTTGTTTTGTTTCAAAGATTTTATTTATTTGTTTTAGAGAGAGAGCACATGAGGTGGAGGTGTAGAGAGGGAAGGTGAGGGAGAGAATCTCAAGCGGGCTCCAAGCTGAGTGCAAAGCCCCATATGGATCTTGACCTGAGCTGAAACCAAGAGTTGGATGCTTAACTGACTGAACCACCCAGCTGCCCTGGGTCACTCCTATTTTAAACTCCTTGATAACTCCCCATTATCTACAGAATGAAGCATTAACTCCTTAGCCTGGTGACTGAGGGGTGTGTGTGTGTGTGTGTGTATGTTGCCCTTTCGGATGAGGCCTTTCTGGGCTTATTTCCTGTCACTCCTCCACCACCAACCACACCCTAACTGCACTGAACTATTCTCAACCACTATCTCCTTACCTGCCTCAAAAGTGTCAACCACCCCCACTCCCTCCCTCTTGAATTCTTTCCTCCCTTGGCTTCTTTTTTTTTTTTAAGACTTTATTTTATTCATGAGAGACGCAGAGAGAGATGCAGAAACATAGGCAAAGGGAGAAGCAGGCTCCCTGCAGGGAGCCCAATGCAGGACTTGATCCCAGGACCCTGGGATCATGCCCTGAGCCAAAGGCAGTCATTCAACCACTGACCCACCCAGGTGCCCCAACCTCCTTTGGCCTCTGTGGCAACATATTCTCCTGGTTTTCTTCTAGTATCCCTGGCTATTGCTTTTCCATCTTTCTCATGGGTTTTTCATCCTACAACTCTTTGGTAAGTTTCAGGGTTCCCTCCTTAGTCCACTCCCGATTTAACTGCAGGTCTTCTCCCTGAGTGATGGCATCCACTGTCAGGCTCTCAAGCTCCACCTATATACAGTGACTCCCAGATCTTCACTCCTGACCTCTTGTTTGAGCTCTGGTCTCACACAACTTGAGTTACCATGAAAATCTTATCATGCTACTGCCCTACTTGAAACTCTTCACTGGTTCCCACTGCCCAAAATTATTCCTCCCCCCACAGTTGTTAAATACCTACTATGTACCAGGGACTATGCTAGATATTAGGAATACAATGTTAACCATAAAATGGCCCTTATATTTTAAGGAATTTGCCATCTACCTGGGAAGACAGATATATAACTACATATTAGTAGCATAACGTGTGAAGTCCTGTGACACATTCACAGAGCATTACAGAAACACAAGTCTGAGTTCCCTGAGAGTAAAGACTTGTGCCTTCCTAAGCTTTGTATCCTCAACACCTAGTACTAAGTCTGATTCAGTAGATAATTGTTTTTGAACTGGAACAGATATCTCTGATCCTCAGGTTCTCTCCATGTAAAATGGAGTTCACATATCAAATGAATGCAATCTATGGGTCTTGTTTGGACCCTAATTTGAATGAAGTAAATGCGATTTTTAACAATGAGACTAAAACCAGGTAAATTTAAACACTGGCTAGATATTTAACGATGTTAAGGTATTATTGCTTGTTATTTTAGTGTTGTAATAGTACTATGTTGTGTTAAAAAATCTTTTTTTTTTTTTTTTTTTACGGTAGTTAATTTGATTTGTTCAAGGCTCATATTGCAAGCATTAAACCAAGCATGGGCTTTGATTTTGTGAGCCCAGATTCACATATTTAGGAAGATAAAAGCAAACTGTGATCCATGTATATGGATGAAAAACTAAAGGCTCACAGTTAATTACATCATGGTTTTAAATTTCTACAGCCTAGAAGCCAGAAGTCACAGATCTTTTAGGTCTTTCTGGATATCCCACAAGGTATCTGCACTTTTCTTGAGCTGGGCAACCTCATCATCCTTCAGCTTCTGATTGATCACACTGGTTAAGCCCCGAGTGTTCAGGATACACGGAAGACTCAGGAAGACTTCGTTCTCAATACCATACATGCCCTTCACCATTGTTGACACTGGATGAATCCTGGAGAGATTTTTCAACATGGATTCAATGAGATCAGCCACACTTAATCCAATAGCCCAGTTGGTATATCCTTTTAGCTTGATGACTTCATAGGCACTTTTAACCACCATCTTATGCACTTCCTTCCAATTTTCACTGTTGTTGTCTGTTCCCATTTCTGGATTCAGTTCCTGAAGAGAAACACCTGCCACATTCACTCCACTCCACACAGCCACACTTGAGTCGCCATGTTCTCCCAAAATCCATCCATGGCAGCTGCTGGGATGAATGCCAAGTTTTTCAGCCATAAGATAGCGAAATCTAGCAGAATCCAGATTACACCCACTTCCAATCACACGGCGCTTGGGTAGTCCACTTAGTTTCCAGGTAACATATGTAAGAATATCCACTGGGTTGGAAACTACAATTATGATACAATCAGGACTGTACTTGACTATCTGAGGAATAATGAATTTGAAGACATTAACATTCCTTTGCACCAGATTGAGGCAGCTCTCTCCCTCCTGCTGGCGGACTCCTGCAGTCACCACCACAATCTTAGAATTGGCAGTCACAGAGTAATCTTTATCTGCCGCAATTTTAGGTGTCTGTAGAAATAAGCTCCCATGCTGTAGATCCATCATTTCTCCTTTGAGTTTATCTTCTAAAACATCCACAAGGGCAAGTTCATCAGCCAGAGACTTTCCCAGAATGCTGATGGCACATGCCATACCAACTTGTCCAACACCCACTACAGTGATCTTATTGTTTGGGATTGCAGCCTCTTCTTCTGCAACTGGTGCAATCAGTTTTTCCTTAAGAGTTGCCATTGTGCCCCAAGACTAGTGGCTGTAAGGGTAGCTCGAAGGAGACCAGGTTAGCAGCGCGCGTCTCCTCCGGCGCAGGATCCGCAAGGAGACATGTTAAAAAATCTTAATCTTTTATAGGTATGTAAGAAATATTTAAAAATGAAAGAATACAATGATATATGAAATTTATCTGAAAATAATCCAGTGGTGTTGAGTGGGGGTATAACTGAAGTACAACTGGCCACACTTATGTTAATACTTGTTTAAGGGATCCCTGGGTGGTGCAGCGGTTTGGCGCCTGCCTTTGGCCCAGGGCGCGATCCTGGAGACCCAGGATCGAATCCCACGTCGGGCTCCCGGTGCATGGAGCCTGCTTCTCCCTCTGCCTATGTCTCTGCCTCTCTCTCTCTCTGTGTGTGACTATCATAAATAAATAAATAAAAAAATTAAAAAAATACTTGTTTAAGCAGAGTGATGGATAAAGTAAATGACAAAATTAATTTCTCAGGGGTTCATGGCAATTCAATGAAGTGATTATATACAATTGCTGATATAGCGCTTGCTGTCTCAAAAATGATAGTTTTGCTTCTCCCCTCAGCCATTTAACTCCATCTCTGGGGGTGTAGCAAAAGAAACAGCAAGTCAGTAGTATGGGAATTAGAAACCCAACATCCAAAGAATTGAAAACATACTCAGCATAATTTCTCTCCTCTGCTCAGTAAAGACAAAATGGCTAAGGGTGTCAAAGGTCTCCCAAGAAGCCTTGGGCAGGAATGGCAGTGCTCCAAGACCAGCAGAACACTGGAAAAGAAATCATAGCTTGAACTTCTGTAGAGGACAAAAAAACTGCTGCAGACATGAACATCAACTCTTGGCTGGAAAGGGTTGGTTTTGTCCTCTGCTGCTTGAATCCCTTGACAATACTGCCATCCAGTGGCTCTCTAACACTACTTTGCCTTTCGCAGATGCAGTCAGCTCTTAGTTCTGCAGGGCAAAAATTCTGGAAGGGAACAGTCCCTCTCAATGAAATGTTACTTGAACTGCTCAAAGTTGAGCATATCATATCATAACCCTCATATCAACAATGAACAAAGCTAGTTGAACATATAAACAGAGAATTAAACATGTAAACAGGAAGTTAAAATAGCTATATTTCCACCCACGATAAAAATAATAGCTATTTAACATTTGTTGCACACTTAATATATGCCAGGAACTTATCTAAGTTTTTTATGTATTATGCTTTAACTCACTTAACTCTTAACAACAAATCCACGAAGTATATAATATTATTATCCTTATGCTACAGATGAAGCAACAGAGCCACAGACAAGTTAGGTAAGTTGGCCAAGGTCACAGAGCTAGGAAATGTTAGCTAGAGCTCAGATTCAAGCTTGACCTGGGTCCAGAGTCCATGCTTTAGTTTAAGAAAATACTATTAAGCCCATGCCACTTCCCAATGCCTGTTTGATGATTGAATAAATAAAAACCTTGGACCTCTGAAACCCAAGGAAAGAAAAGCTCAGATAGTAGAATCTCCTAGTAGGTTAAACTAATCAAGACCTCATCACTTTGAATCTCATCTAGTCCCTGGAGTTCTCTCTGTTGGATCACTCCCTCTTTCAAACCTTTTGCCTCCAAAATGAGTGCTCTCCCTTTAATGTGTTGTGTTAAATATAAACAAAAAACACCCCATATAATTCTTCCTAACATGAACAAAACATGCTGGCATTTTAAAAAAATGCTACCAAATTCTTTTTTTTAAGATTTTATTTATTTATTCATGAGAGACACACACACAGAGAGAGGCAGAGGGGAAAGCAGGCCCCATACAGGAAGCCTGATGTGGGACTCGATCCCAGGTCTCCAGGATCACACCCTGGGCTGCAGGCGGCGCTAAACCGCTGCGCCACTGGGGCTGCCCAAATGCTACCAAATTCTAAAAGTTAACAGAACAGAAATAGGGGCCATTGAATGGCACAGTTAAGCATCTGACTCGATTTCGGCTTAGGTCATGATCTCAGGGTCATGAGATCAAGTCCAGCATCAGGTTCCATGGATCCTGCTTAAGATTCTCTTTCTCCCTCTCCCTCTGCCCCTTCTCCTGCTCACGTTCTCATGCCCTCATTCTCTGTCTCTCAAAAAAGAAAAAAAAAGAACAGAAATAAAGCAATTGTAGAGCGCATTCAAAAACAGTTCAGATTCTGACCACACCTATGTGGTTTCCAGGCTTTGTGCATTTCAGCATCTGGATTTGTGGCCGGACTCAGAGATAAAAATATGGCTGCCTTTTGGTGAGCACTTACTCCATGCAAGGCAGGGCAATGAAGAGAGAAAAAGAAATAAAAAGCATCTATATTGGAAAGGAAAAAGTAAAACTACCTCCATTTATAGGTGGCATGGTCTTGTATACAGAAAATCCTAAGAAATCCACAAAAATACTATTATAACTAACAAATTCAGCAAAGTTGCAAGATACAAGGTCAACTACAAAAGTCAACTGCATTTCTATACACTAACAATAGCACTCCAAAGAGAAAATTAATAAAACAATTCCATTTACAATAGCATAAAATACTCAGGAATTAATTTAATAAAAGAAGTGCTATACTGAAACTAAATATACAGATATTCCATGCCCATGGATCAGAAGATTTAATATTGTTTTTTGTTTGTTTGTTTGTTTTTAAAGATTTTATTTATTCATGAGAGACACAGAAAAAGAGAGAGAGAGAGAGAGAGACACAGGCAGAGGGAGAAGCAGGCTCCATGCAGGGAGCCCGACGCAAGACTCAATCCCAGGACTCCAGGATCAGCCCCAGGCTGAAGGCGGCGCTAAACTTCTGAGCCATCAAGGCTGTCCTATTATTGTTAATATAATAATACTCCACAAATGGATCAGCATATTCAATGCAATCTGTATCATAACCCCAGCAGTCTTTTATTACAGAACTTGATGAGATGATCCTAAGCTTCACATAGAAATAAATGCAAAGAAGCCAGAATGATCAAAACAATCTTGAAAAAATTAACTGGGACAACTCACAGTTCATGATTTCCAAAATTACACCAAAGCTATGGTAATTAAGACTGGTACTGGCATAGGATAAATATATTGATTAGTGGAATAGAGTTGAGAATCCAGAAATAAACTCAGACCTTTATGGCCATTGATTTTCAACAAGGGTGCCAAGACCATTCAACAGGAAAAAAAGTCTTTTTAACAAATGGTGCTGGGACAACTAGATATCCACATGCAAAAGAATGAAGTTAGACTCCTTTACACCATACACAAAAGTTAACTCAAAACAGATCAAAACCCTAAATGTAAGAGATAAAACATAAAACAGAAGAGAACACAGGTGTAAATCTTTGTAATAGTAGACTAGCAATAGTGTCGTAGATATGACTCCAAAAGCACAAGCAACAACTTGTAACTGAGATTGTTTTTAGTAAAGGATTAAAACAAACAAACAAAATAAAACTTTTGAAAACACTTAGATGTAATTCCTTAAGTGCTCATGTTTTGCTTCTCTAACATCTATTTGTTACATATGTGGGGTACCACTCACATCTCTCCTCCAGCCTTCTGCTGGTACATACAAACAAGGGTCTGATTTAATAACTTTAATGATGATAATAACAGATATTACTTACTGTTTACCAGGCACCATCCTAAGTGCTTTACCTACATGAACTCTGAAAATCTTTCTAACAACTCTCTCCTCTATTTTACAGATCAGGAAACTGCAGCATAGATAGATTAACAACTTGCCCAAGTCATCAAAACCTATAGAGTATGGAGCCCAGATTCCAACACAGGAAGTCTTGCTCCAGAGTCTGTGCTCTTAATCTGGGCAGGCCCCCTTAATTCCTCAGATGGAATGGTTCTTAGAAACCATGTGGTTTAGGTCTAGACTGAGGTCAAAGTGGTATTCTTTTTTTTTTTAAGATTTTATTTATTTATTCATGAGAGACACACAGAGAGAGAGAGAGAGGCAGGAGGGAGAAGCAGGCTCCATGCAGGGAGCCTGACGTGGGACTCCATCCCAGGTCTCCAGGATCACGCCCTGGGCCGAAGGCAGGCGCTAAACCACTGCGCCACCCAGGCTGCCCCCAAAATGATATTCTTACTCTTACTCCCTCTGCTACACGTTTTATTATTTTATTATTTTTTATTATTATTTCTTAAATATTTATTTATTTTTTTAGTATATTTTTTATTGGAGTTCAATTTGCCAACATATAGCCTAACACCCAGTGCTCATCCTGTGTTTTATTTTTTTAAACAGTATTTCATTTTATTTTATTTTATTTTTTTAATTTTTTTATTTATGATAGTCACACACAGAGAGAGAGAGAGAGAGAGAGAGGCAGAGACACAGGCAGAGGGAGAAGCAGGCTCCATGCACCGGGAGCCCGACGTGGGATTCGATCCCGGGTCTCCAGGATCACGCCCTGGGCCAAAGGCAGGCGCCAAACCGCTGCGCCACCCAGGGATCCCTTATTTTTTAAGTAATCTCTCTGCCCAACGTGGGGCTCAAATTCATGACCCTGAGATCAAGAGTCATGTGCTCTACCAACTGAGCCAGCTGGCATCCCTGCCCCAGGTTTTAAATATTAGAAATTGTATCTTCAGGCACCATAGACAGTAGGGGGGATAATTTTCCTATGTAAATTTGTTCAAATCACTTTGGCCCTGGGGGTGGGAGTCAGGAAGAGGAAATATTACAGTAGAGCTAAGGAAAGACTATCTTCTTCCCAACCCAAAAAGCAAAGGTAAGAAAAACAAAAGACCACCAAGCTACAGGAGGAAGAATTTAGATTGAGGGGGCAGGGGATTCCCTTACTGAGGCTTGAGATAGGTGTTACCAGGATGATAACCACAGGCCAGTGAGTACAGGGGCCACAGAGTGTGGTTTTATCCATACTATTTCCTGTTTTTCAGCCACACTCATGGCCTCCATCACGTGGGCTCAGCTCCACTGAGACCACACAGCCTCCTGGGCAACCCTGGCCCCTCGCCCCAGTGTCTCATTGTAATGTCAAATAGCAAGGCCTATAAAAGGCAGCCATAATAATGAGCCCTGCTCTTCTTTCATTTTTATTTATTTATTTATTTATTTATTTATTTATTTACTTACTTATTTATTTTGGAAAGGCAGACTGCCACGTGCAGCACCTCATTTGGATGTGTCTGGAATCTTGGAAGCTTGACTACCCTACGTTTTCCTACAAATGGACCTTGAGAGCTTGTTTGGAGGTTCTAGCAGGGGAGCGCAGCTACTCGTATACCCTTGACCAAAGAACGGTCCTCCTCTATCGGGGTTGCGGGTGCGCAGCTTCGGGAGGGACGGGAGGGACGCACATGGAGCAGTGAGGGAGGAAGGGAACACCCTCCTAGCCAGCCAGATCAGCCAAATCAACCCTGGCGATCAACGGGGTGACAGATGTCGCAGCCAGATCGCCCTCACATCCTTTTCATTTTTATTTTAATGAAATAGTAATTTTACTAGAAAATGTTTATATAAAATCAAGACATTTTGTGTGTAGCACATCACATTTTTTTGTTATCAGAACACTAATGCAAGAGTTCAGTAGGAGCTGCCTCTTGGTCCTCAGAATTGCAATCCAGGGAAAGACAAGGTGTACAAGAGAGCAGTGAAAAAAAAACAAATGCAGAAAAATCTTGGGTTTTCTGGGTATGAGTTTTTCCTTCCTTGCATCAAGACAATGCAGAAGGGGATGCTTGAGTGGCTCAGCGGTTGAGTGTCTGCCTTTGGCTCAGGGCATGATCCCCGGGTCCTGGGATCGAGTGCCACTTAGGGCTCCCTGCAAGGAGCCTGCTTCTCCCTCTGCCAATGTCTCTGCCTCTCTCTGTGTGTCTCTCTTGAATAAATAAAATCTTAGGGAAAAAAAAGGACAATGCAGAAGAAAAAACTTGTGATAGGCAGACAATACCCACACCCCTAAAGACTGTTGTCATCATCTGTGTACATGAATGCCTACTTACATACATCACTTATTGTTTCAAAAAATATGTATCAAATGTGTATTATGTGCCAGGCACTATTCTAGCCACTGGGGATGCAGCAGTGAACAAAACAGACACAAAGTTTTTCCCCCATGAAGCATACTACTTCCTCCTGCTTTTCTTCTTCCCCCTTTTGCTCCTTTTTCTCCTTCATCTAGTGGAGAATATCAAGCTGTGAATAAAGAGATCTGAGTTTTGGGACCTAGTTCTGCCACTAATGTGAAGATACATTATCTTTACTAGCATCTCTAGGCTTAGGTGCTCTCTCTACAGATCCTGATGATGAAAACACCCATCACGGAGCTATGGTGAACCCACAAATCCAATACAGACTCTGTTTTCCAGGAGTTCACAGACCAGCAGAAAGGCCAGACATGCACCCAGATAACTATAATGCAAAACTGAAGATTGAAGGTGACAGAAAAGACAAACAGGGGGACACATGGGTGGCTCAGCAGTTGAGCACCTGCCTTGGGCCCAGGGCGTGAGACACACAGAGAGAGAGGCAGAGACACAGGCAGAGGGAGAAGCCGACTCTACATGGGGAGCCCAATGTGGGACTCGATCCCGGGTCTCCAGGATCACATCCTGGGCCGAAGGCGGTGCTCAACTGCTGAGCCTTCCTGGCTGCCCAATAAAATCTTTAAAAAAATAAAAGGAGGTACAAATTACCTGCAGAAGTTTAATTTAGCATACTGGATAACTTCTCACTCGATGCTTCCTTCTGTCCACTTCTGTCCATTTTGCATCTCTCGGACCAAAGAGCCCAGCAGCAGCAGCAAAGCTATATGCTTTGTCACTAGCCTGTTTTCCCTCTACTAACTACCTTCTTTGTGTCTTTTACTCTATCCCTTTTTTTCTGCCTCTGATTGGATTACTATTGCTTTGTGATAAACCAATCCAAAACAGTGTCATTAAAATAATCCTTGTACTATGCTCTCTAATTCTGTGGTTCAGGAACTCAGAGTACAGCAGGGATAGTTTGATTCTGCTCTATGATGTCTGGGGCCTTGGCTGGGAGACTCAGTGGCTGGGAGCTTTAATCATCTAGAGGTATCTTTATTCACAGGTCTCCTGGTTAATGTTGGCTATTAGGTGGAACCTGCACTGGGGCTGCTGACTGGAGGACCTTTAAGTGATCTCAACATGGGCCTGGACTGTCTCAAAGTATGGCAGCCTCAGGGTAATCCGACTTCTTATGAGGCAGCTCAGGACTTTACAATGTCCTTGCAAATAAGGGAGAAGCTGCACTGCCTCTTATAGACTAGTCTCAGAAGTCGCAGGTCTCATTTCTGTCTATTCTATTCGTCAGTATAATCAAAGTCTGCCCAGATTCAAAGGAGAGGGTACATCAACCCCAATTCTCAATGGAAGGGTGGCAAGATCACATGGTAGAAGAATGTGGGATGGGAGATACTTCTGTGGCCATCTTTGAAAAATACAATCTGCTACATTCTCCCATCTACTTCTCTTAAGTATACTCTGATCTGATTTTTTTGTTTGTGTAAAGAAAAACTACCTCAGGAGACTACTATTTTCACTGAGGCTTTTAAGTTCTACTACAGGATAACCAGATTCTTTCATTCACATCTACATTCACTCCCCAATCTTTCCTCTTCAGCACATCTAACCATTTTTCTGCTATATATGGCTCCTGGCAGGAAGGAAATTTGGTTCCCTTCAGGCTGATGGACCCAGCCCTAATCACTCTAAGGAGAAAAGCAGCCACTGACATATAGCAGCTAGCCTAGCCCTCCACAGCTAGGCTTTCGTGTTCTTGGTGTAAAACAATTTCATGGGCCATCAACATCAGACAAGGCCACTATGTCATCGTTGTGGCCAAATCAAAAGCAAGACCGCTGCATAATCACGTCTGAAAAGAGACAGAACATGAACTTTGACCAAACCACAAAATGACCAAACATCCTTCTATCTTTACCAATTAGCCTCCGAGTCTATCTTCCCTCTAGATAAGATTTAATGAAGATATCCAACTATAGCGTTAACCCTATACTTGGCTACTTCCTAACAGAATCCAAAACAGAGCAAAGCCTCAGTTCTTTAAATCTTTCCCCAAGATCACCTAACACAAGTCCAGAACCTGTAATAAATCCTTCCTAACATCCTCTGAGACATACACAAGTTGTGCACTCTCCTTCAGTGCACTGAGTAATCAACCTAACTTTTCAACTATAGCTATGTTCCTGGTGGTCTTTAGCTAGAGGCCACTGACAACTCCTCTTAGGACCTTGGAATTAGAGAACATATTTCTGCCAAGGTCACTTCTGATCTGCTGAACTCCAGTTTTCGTCAGACTTTGAATCTGTCTCTTTTATAATGCAGTTTTGAAAGACAATTTTATGCATCCTTAGACCTCTAAAAGCTATTAAAATGACCCTATAGTTAAAGATTATATTTATATGAGATTAAGTCCTACAGGTTTCCTCATCACCTTATCAAGTGCAGAAAAGTTAGCATGTCCCCATGAGGGTTACAGGACCTAAGGACAACCCGGCTGTAGGCATATAGGTCTTTAAACCTCTGCTTCCCTGTGGGAAAAGCTAAGTAGTAGGTATGTACCTGCCAACTGGCTTTTCAGCTTCAAATACCAAATTCTAGAATATATTTCTGCCTCGTCTTCCTCCTAGTGAATTCTTCATTTTTCTCTAATTTATTTTACAGTTTCCACTCACTTTATGTAGGGACTCTCATCCTTGGAAAGGCAGTTCCAAATGACCTCCATAGCCTTGTGGTTAAGTGCCTGACCTGTAACCCTACTCTCAGGTTAGAGACACTGATGTAAAATTGTTAAGGAATCAGCTGCAGCAATCAGGAAATTTGACTTGGAAACAATCCTGCCTGAATTTGAATTGTGGAGTAATCATTTGTTTATTACATGGCCCAAAATTCTCTTCCATCTGCCCACTCTCAGAGTCCATGAGATATTGAGTGCTTAAGCGAAAAACTAAATCATTCCTGCCTAGGAATCACTTAGGACACAGTGGGGTATAGTTCAAACTAGCATAGGTTTGTTTTCTTTCTTTTTAGTCTTTTATTTTTGAGAGAGGGAGCATGCACACATGTACAAGTGAGGGGAGGAGGGGCAGAGGGAGAGAATCTGAATCAAGCTCTATGCCCAACAGTAAGATCATAGCCTGAGCCAAAATCAAGAGTGGGATGCTTAACTGACTGAGCCATCCAGGTACCCCTTCACTTCATAGAAAATTATACTCTCTGTAAGATTAGATGCAGATTAGGTAGAGAAGAGAACAGGGGTGGAGAGGCAGAATCAGTGCACAAATATAATAAGTGAGAGTCTCAATGACCATCTGCAAAATTTGATTAATAAAGAGTCATGTATATAAGTGCTGACAGACACACTATCCCAAAATACAGCACCTTGGCATACTGAGTGCTTTAAACTAAAGGGTTTTGAAAAAATGGCAGAAGCAGAAAGTTCATTTTGACCCCCTCTCCTCTGAAACAAGTCATAAAACCCTCATGTTAGAGCTGGCCTACCCTACAGCATGAAAGAAGGAGTATCTTTCTTTTTCTCCCCTCAAATATTTTATTTATTTATTCATGAGAGACACACAGAGAGAGGCAGAGATATAGACAGAGGGAGAAGCAGGCTCCCTACGGGGACCCCAATTTGGGACTCAATTCCAGGACTCTGGGATCACAACCTGAACCAAAGGCAGATGCTCAACTACTGAGCCACTTAGGTGCCCAGTATCTTTATTCTCAAAGACAAAGAGATACTGAGAGAATACTAACAAACAGGCCTTTGCTAAGTTTCCCCCAGTTTACTACACTTGCTTCATACTCATTATCATATTCCTTCATGACTGTCCACTGTTCCTCAAACCTAGCATAAAATACTTCAGTTTCTTAGGGTCTTCATTTCCTTATAAAGGCTCCCATGTCATGTAAAACTTATATTAAATACATTTGTATGCTTCTCTCCTGTTAGTCAATCTTTGTCAGTTTAATTTTCAGACTCAATCAGGAACTTTAAGAGGGTTGAGGAAAAGTTTTTCCTCTTCTACAGTGTCCTGCTAACTCCTTTGGGATGTGGATATGACAAATCCTTAGATTTCTGAAGCATCCAGAGTACTGATAATCCTAGCATCTTGCTGTTCCCTACAAAGACTCATAATAGACTAAGGCCAGTCTGTTTGGACTTTTTTGTGTGTTTTATGTGTGCATGTTTGGTTTTGTTTCATAAGTTGCCTAGGGAGAGATTTGGGATTCAACATTGATAGGGGTCTAGAATGATAAATGTCATTACTAAAAAAATGTGTCTTGGCCTTTTTAAGGCTCATGGGAGGGGTCTGGACAGTAGGAAGGAATGTGAACTGTCACCTGCCAAGAGACTGTCTAGGCCATTCCCTAAAGGAAGGTTTCAAATTAAGCTTTGGTACAGTAAGATTTCTGGTTCCATCTGTGCTCTACAGTGAGTAAACTGATTCTTCTGAGAATGGTGGGGTTTTATTGAGGATGAAAAAAAAAACTATTCATCACACCTTAATTCTAGCTCCTTATACTATCTGTGTTGATTAGATTGTTACAATTTTTTTTTTACTTTTAAACTCAAACATAATTTATTATGAGAAATTAGGAATACTTCAGGTATTTTTGATGATGACAAAAGTTGAGGTGTGAGTTCCATTGTAAATACCTAGCTACTTGAATATAACTGAGGGAGGCATCTGAAAGGAGAATAGCTACTTTGTTTTTTAAACAATTTATAGTACAAGGAATACTGATACTTATTTTTGAAGAAAAAACTGATGCAAACCTTGCTTTGTTTAGTTCAGGAAGATTCATCTTTGTTCCTCCATTCATAGAACACAAATGAATGACAAAAACAAATCCATTTTATTTCATATCTACTGAGTTAATTCAGACATGTCTAACCTTTAGGAGTGTCTGGTTTTTCTTAGAGATGTCCTTTACAGTTTAATGTCAGTTCTGTTTAGACCAGTAGTTCTCTGAGTCCCAAAACCACTATTATCAGCATCTCCTGGGAATTTGTTAGAAATGTAAAATTGGAGGCTCAACCCAAGACCCACTGAATCAACAACTCTGTGGGTAGCACCCAGTAATCTGTTTTAACAAGCCCTCCAGCTGATTCTGATGCACAGGAAAGTTTGGGAACCACTAACTTAGATTGCTACACTTTCATTTCTCTGGTAAACAAAGCAGCAGGCTTGATTCAGATGTCTTAAAACATTGTTTAGGATTCCAGGTGGATACACAATTCTATGCTGTGAACTGAATTTGCGGAGAAACCAAAGAACTGGTAAAAAGATGTTTCAAATGCTTCGGGCAGAGAGGCCGTGTCCTACCCTGTAGTTCTACCCAGAGCTTGCAGGCTACATGTGCAAAGGGAGGCGGCCTATTCTCAGGTAAGAGCGATTCTCTTCCAGGGGCTCTGGAAGTGCCACTGTTATGGACAACTGCTCTCACAGGAATGAACTAGTTTGGGCCTTAAGTGCTCCTCAGTTCCCCAAGTAGCTGCTCCTATACTAAACAGGCCTGGACATAGTAACTTCTTGCAAGATACATCTATGAAGGCAAGAGAAACAAAAGCAAAAATGAACTATTGGGACTTCATCAAGATAAGAAGCTTTTGCACAGCAAAAGAAGCAGTCAACAAAACTAAAAGACAAACTACAGAATGGAGAAGATATTTGCAAATGACATATCAGATAAAGGGCTAGTTGGAAGGAGCCTCGGTGTCCAACGAAAGATGAATGGATAAAGAAGATGTGGTTTATGTATACAATGGAATATTACTCAGCCATTAGAAATGACAAATACCCACCATTTGCTTTAACGTGGATGGAACTGGAGGGCATTATGCTGAGTGAAGTAAGTCAGTCGGAGAAGGACAAACATTATATGTTCTCATTCATTTGGGGAATATAAATAATAGTGAAAGGGAATATAAGGGAAGAGAGAAGAAATGTGTGGGAAATATCAGAAAGGGAGACAGAACGTAAAGACTGCTAACTCTGGGAAACGAACTAGGGGTGGTAGAAGGGGAGGAGGGCGGGGGGTGGGAGTGAATGGGTGACGGGCACTGGGGGTTATTCTGTATGTTAGTAAATTGAACACCAATAAAAAAAATAAATTAAAAAAAAAAGATAAAGGGCTAGTATCCAAGATCTCTAAAGAGCTTATTAAACTCAACAGTAAAGAAACAAACAATCCAATCATGAAATGGGCAAAAGACATGAACAGAAATTTCACAGAGGAAGACATAGACATGGCCAACAAGCTCATGAGAAAATGCTCTGCATCACTTGCCATCAAGGAAATACAAATCAAAACCACAATGAGATACCACTTCACACCAGTGAGAATGGGGAAAATTAACAAGGTAGGAAACAACAAATGTCGGAGAGGATGTGGAGAAAGGGGAACCCTCTTGCACCGTTGGTGGGAATGTGAACAGGTGAAGCCACTCTGGAAAACTGTGTGGAGGTTCCTCAAAGAGTTAAAAATAGATCTGCCCTACGACCCAGCAATTGCACTGCTGGGGATTTACCCCAAACATACAGATGCAGTGAAACGGCAGGACACCTGCACCCCAATGTTCATAGCAGCAATGTCCACAATAGCCAAACTGTGGAAGGAGCCTCGGTGCCAATCGAAAAATGAATGGATAAAGAAGCTGTGGTCTATGTATACAATGGAATATTACTCAGCCATTAAAAACGACAAATACCCACCATTTGCTTCGATGTGGATGGAACTGGAGGGTATTATGCTGAGTGAAATAAGTCAGTCGGAGAAGGACAAACATTATATGGTCTCATTCATTTGGGGAATATAAGAAATAGTGAAAGGGAATAAAGGGGAAAGGAGAAAAAATGAGTGGGAAATATCAGAAAGGGAGACAGAACATGAAAGACTCCTAACTCTGGGAAACGAACTAGGGGTGGTGGAAAGTGAGGTGGGCGGGAGGTGGAGGTGACTGGGTGACGGGCACTAAGGGGGGCACTTGGTGGGATGAGCACTGGGTGTTATGCTATATGTTGGCAAATTGAACTCCAATAAAAAAACAAATAAACAGGCCTGGAAAATTATATAGTTTTGTCCTACTTATTTTATATTCAAGTATATGTCAAATCACCACATCAAAGACTGTCTCAGACTGCACCCTCAGGTGAGTTTGGTTGCCCCCAATAGGTTTACAGAACACTTGATGTATCTATCACTACCTTCTTATATTGTAATTGTCTATTTCCAAATGCATATCGTAACTAGCAGGCTTTAAATGTCGAAAATAATGGCTAACTCCTTTCCTCATCCAAAGCCTCTTAGAGTATTACCCAGCCCAGATTGGGTGCTTGGTAATTTGTTAGTGGAAATCAACCCATCGAAAGTAGAATCTGAAACCAGTGACCCATTAGAATCATTCCATAAAATCATCCAGTATAGGGATCCCTGGGTGGCGCAGCGGTTTGGCGCCTGCCTTTGGCCCAGGGCGTGATCCTGGAGACCCGGGATCGAATCCCACGTCGGGCTCCCGGTGCATGGAGCCTGATTCTCCCTCTGCCTATGTCTCTGCCTCTCTCTCTCTCTCTCTGTGACTATCATAAATAATTAAAAAAAAATCATCCAGTATAGGTATGATTCATAGATGCTGGTGCCTAGCTTTTAACCTCCATTCATCTGTTCGCCGCCTTTCCCCATCTCCAAGTAACCAGAAAATTCACACGTCTCAACAACAGCACCTACACAACTCATTATACATTCCTCTCTGACAAAGACGCAATCACGTCTCGCTGCTGGTCCGTCAGTCAGTTCCCCCTACTCCTCATCCCCTCACACTTCGATTCCCCTCTCCTTTCGCGGCGGGAGGCAGGATGTGCTTATGCCTTCGGCCCAAAAGAAGTGCCTACAAACCTCAACCTCATCCGCTCTCCACGCAGCGGCTGACAGCCCCTGCCTTGTGTCTTCAAAGAGCAGATTTGGCAGCATTGACAACACCCCAGCTTGCCGTAGCCCTAAGTCGGTCATAATAAGAGACGCGCTGGATATTTCCCAGGCGCCCACGGGGCGACGTAAAAAGGGGTTCCCACAATCCCCTTCTCCTTCGTTTCCCCCTGTCAGTCTTGCCCTCCCAAAAAACAAAACAAAACAAGCAAAAACACGGTATTAACCTTTTCGTGTCTGAGCCCATTGTCCAATCGATGCCTTCTTGTGTGCCGAATGCTTTGTTGGGAGATACAGGTTAACTTATCTGGTACAAGAAATAAAAGACCAGGCCTCTCCTCTTAATCATAGTCATCTATTGAATGTTTTCTCAACTTGGTTGTAAATTGACTTGTAAACTTACCAATCATTTTTAAATAGGAGCTTAATTTACTTGTTCACAACCCAAATAGTTCATAATGATGCCTTTAAGCTTCCGGACCAACCCAAACTCTAACTTTGCATTTTATGAATGTTAACCTTGAACCTGTGCCCTTTGTATCCTACATTTTCCATCTCCTTTTCTTTTTTGTCAATGTAACCACCTATCTCAATGGTTAAGATCAGGTACTTTCTAAATCTGGCTTTCTGGGTTTGAATCTTCACACTCTACCACTATACAACTGTGGAATCTTGGACAAGTGATTTAAGCATGCTGTTCCTTGGCTTATACATCTGTAGAATGGATATAATAGTAGTAATTGCCTCTAGAGTTGCAAGAATTTTAAAAGTTTACATGTGAGCTGCACCTAGAACATTGCCTGGCAAAAAGTTAAGCAGTATATTGAAATATAAATGTTAATTATTGACTTTTTCGAATGATATCTTCTCAGTTAAGGCCTTCTAGCTAATAAATGATAATGGTTAACATTTGGGCATCAATGGACCAAGTATTATATTAATTGCTTTAAAGCTATTTTTACAAACTTAATCCTCACAATTATTGTGGTAATTACAAATATCCTTCCCTTTCCTCCTCTTTGTTTTCCTAAAGCAGCTAAGAAAATTTGGGTCAGTGAGATAGCAGATAACTCTATAACTTTCCCATGGTCACAGTTAGTAACAGAGCCAAAATTTAACTCAGATAAACTCAAATATATCTTGATCCTTCCCAAATATCACTGAGAAAATGGCATTGAATTTTTTTAGTGCTCTGTTTTCCCTTAAGAGTTGTCTCAATATCTGTGCAGGTCAGGAAGGCTAGGTTCTCTTCAGAGGTAGAAGGGCAGCAGACAATAAAGCAAGGAAGGGTCTCTCTCTTGAAGACTGGCAGCAAAAGAGATGAGCAAAATAGCAATAGTCATAACCAGCTCACTTATTGTGCCCCACTACGCTACACAGGCCCCATTACTGCCTAAGGCCACTGGAGAAAAGACGCAAGATCCCCACCTCACCTGACCATCCTGTAAAACTTTGATATTGTCAAAGATTTTGATTGTTTTAGGACAACACCAAGAGACTCTGTAATATACTATTCTGACTTCAGCCAAAGTGGTAGTAATTTCCACACTTGCGGTTCATAGAATCAGGTATTTCTGCCTCAGCCTAAAAGCACAGGAAAATCTCCTTTTCCCCCAAATTAAAAAAAAGGAATTCCCTCCTTTCTTTCAGAGCCTACAGTACCTAGGGTCTTGTTATTCTTGCTGCACACCCACCCACCACCATTTTCCAACTTACCCTCAGGTAGTTTATAATAGTTTCCAGAAGGAGTGGTGATGGTGAAGAAACCGGGGAAGGAGAAGGTAAACCAAGCACTGCCTTGTCCCCACCCTCTACCACTTCTGCAGATCCCCGCCCTAACCTTCTTCACTCCCTCTTGGCACTTCAGAACCCATTATTCTGCACACCTAGGAAACTCTGGGTTTGAATTGTAGAAGAATCAATTTCTTGTCTTTTTTCTCCCCAGTGCCCACAATAGCATACATGACTGGGCTTGGTCTTCTGATTAGAGAGGCTAAATTTAAAAATAAAAAGGAGAAATATAGCAGGGGAAGGAATTTTACTTAATTTTAAAAATTATTTCTAGCTATAAACTATTAGAAAATGTCAGCGTAGGGGTAATACCTGCAAGAAGTTCCATTCTACAGGCCAGGAAAGATAGAGATCTTGGTGTAAAGCAAAAGTGTTGACAGAAGACAGACAGACAAGGGTCTCTCTAGGGTCAGTAGAAATAAAGAAAGTGTGTGTGGGGGGGATGCCTGAGTGGCTCAGTAGTTGAGCGTCTGCCTTTGGCTCAGTTCATGATCCCAGGGAACTGGGATGGAGTCCCACATCGGGATCCCCCAGGGAGCCTGCTTCTTTCTGCCTATGTCTCTGCCTCTCTCTCTGTGTCTTTCATGAGTAAATAAATAAAATCTTTTTTTAAAAAAGAATTTTTCATATTCTGTAGTGAGAAAGAATTACAATGAAGCATGAATGTACCTTTATTTCTGACTTGATAGAATGCGGTCTGTTCATGTCAGAAAGACAAAAGATATTGGGGGGTGCCTGGGTAGCTCAGTTGGTTAAGCGTCATAATTTCTGCGTCCTTGGATTGAGCCCTGCAAGTGGCACTCTCTGCTCATTGGGGAGTCTGTTTCTTCCTCCCTTTGTCCCTTCTGCCACTCATTCTCTCTCTCTTTCTCTATATCAAATAAATAAAATCTTAAAAAATATTAGAAAAAATATTAGAAATAGGCTGGGCCTCATTTTCATTTGAATTAGGTCATAGGTTCAAGTTTAATTTGAAGGGCCATGTCTAGTTGCATCTTAACTCCCCCACTGGCTCCCCAGAAATGAATGCCAATAATCGGGGAAGGAAGGACTATAGAGAGCCCTCTTAACATAGTCCTTTGATAAACCTAAGAATGAGTTTTAGGGAATGTTGTTGGAAGTACAGCCTGAGGGAAGGTGATTCTTATGCAAGTAATTTATTGAGGAAGTGCTCTCAGGCAAAGGGAAATAAAGGAAGCAGGAAACGGCAAGGGGAAAACAACTAAGCCAACTGGAGACTAGCTTTATCCTGACCCCACAAGGAACACTGGCATAGGATTTTCCCCACAGAATTGACCCACTTTGAGGCAAGGTGGCTGGCATTATGTACCCTCATCATCATTCACTCATTGCAGGTTATAGAGGTATGTAAGGAGAGGAAGTGTTGGCAGAGAACTGAAGCTCTTATTTAGAAAAAGAAGTAATGTGGGATGTTGGGGTACAGATCTCAGACACAGACAAGAGACCCTGCCTTTATAGCCCTTTTTTTAATTGAAGTTCGATTTGCCAACATATAGTGTACACCCAGTGCTCATCCCGTCAAGTGCCCTTTTTTTTTTTTTTAAAAAAAGGATTTATTTATTCATGAGAGACACACAGAGAGAGGCAGAGACCTAGGCAGAGAGAGCAGCAGGCTCCCTGAGGGGAGCCTGATGAAGGGACTCAATCCCAGGACCCCAGGATCACCACCTGAGCCGAAGGCAGACGCTCAACTACTGAGCCACCCAGGTGTCCCTGAAAAATTCTTATACTTATTAGAGCTATGTAACATTTATATAAAAATTTGGTTGGATTGTAATTCTCTTTGATAGATACTCTTGCTATAATAGCATGAATCTTAAATTTATTTATCAGCTCTTGGCTGTTTTATTTAACTGTAAACTGTTACTGAAGATGGCCAAAGAATGAGCCCAAGTTTGGATACCTGATAAAGATGCACTCACTAATCTACAAGTGTTAAAAATACAGACCAGATTACCAGTATGCAAATAACAGAAATATATCCTTTTTTTCAAAAATATATCCTAATTTAATAATTCTGCTACGATTCTGGAGACATATCAGTCTCATCATTATAAATCTCGATATTGTAGAAGTGTACAGATATTAGTTAAGAGTAATGTTCATCTTGAAAAAATGTTCAGATTAAAAACGACCAGATTTTAGGGGCACCTGGGTGGCTCAGTGGTTGAGCATCTGCCTTCGGTTCATGTTGTGATCCCAGGGTCCTGGTACTGAGTCCCACATCAGGCTCCTTGCAGGGAGCCTGCTTTTCCCCCTGCCTATGTCTCTGCCTCTCTCTGTCTCTCATGAATAAATAAATAAAATATTTTTAAATGACCAGATTTTTAAAATTTACATTTGCAGAGATGCAAATTCCATAACATCTGGCATCTTGTTCATTTTATTTCTAATATATATAGATATATCTATAGATAGATATAGATATATCTCCTATTAAGTATCCCTTGTATAGCCACCAATGCCAATCTCAGTTGACTAAATCCACTCTACTGGCTTAAAAAAAAGTGCCAAGACAGTAATTTTCACTGGAATTATCTTTACAATTAACTTCCACCTAAATTAGGCCCCAAATGTGTGTGAAAACCATTATCTGTGTATATTTGAATACATTCCTTTCGGTGTGACTTCTCATAATTAATTCCCTTTTTATTTATTATTTTTATTTATATACATATATCTATATATGATTTATTATTTTAATTATTTTTCATTTGTTATTTAGCGAGATATATTGATCATGTCTTCACTCTAAAAAGTTTAAATTATGGAGGATCTTTTAAATGGTTGCCTTTGATTTGGTAACTGAAATAAACATCCCATTTTGTAAGAAGAAAATCACTAATTAAAAATTTCTACTGATCTGAGAAATGTTTGTTGTTTCTGAAAAGCAATTTCTACATTAGTTTAATAAATCTCAATATTTATAGGTCTTGTATAATATTTTAGTTGTGTGCAAGATTTGCAATATAGCATAGGAAAGAATGCTACACTTAACTTGCTTAACTGACATATATTGAGGAGGAGATGTAACAATTATATAGGAGAAAATTATATCTTGTTTTCTTTTAAAAAATAAGAAGACAATTATATGTGAGCAACTATGTAAATGTTATTATTATAGTACCTTTGTGGGTATTTCTCAAAATATTTCTGACCATTAAATCTTAAGGGTTTCCATGATTGCATATGATTAATATTACATCATCCATTTCTCTTTTTTTAATAAAAATTGAATAAATTTATTTTTATTGGTGTTCAATTTGTCAACATACAGAATAACACCCAGTGCTCATCCCGTCAAGTGCCCACCTCAGTGCCTGCCACCCAGTCACCCCTACCCCCCCACCCACCTCCCCTTCCACCACCCCTAGTTCGTTTCCCAGGGTTAGGAGTCTTTCATGTTCTGTCTCCCTTTTTGATATTTCCCACTTATTTTTTCTCCTTTCCTCTTTATTCCCTTTCATTATTTTTTATATTCCCCAAATGAATGAGACCATTTAGGACCTCGTTGTGCAATGGTAGCGCATCTGACTCCATTTCATTTTTTTTAATATTTATTTATTTGTTTTAGAGAAAGTGAGAATGTGGGGTTGAGGGGAGAAGTAAAGGGAGGGAGAAGGAAAGAATCTCAAGGAGACTCCACACTGAGCACAGAGCCTGATTTGGGGCTCAATCTCACAGCCCTGAGATCATGACCTGAGCCAAAACTAAGAGTTGGTCACTTAACCAACTGAGAGCCACCCAGGTACTCTTCACATCATCCGTCTTTAATCAAAATGTTTTCTAAATCTATGATCTATCTTTCCAAATTCACCAGTTTCACCACAGAAATGATAATGAATTTCATTGTCACACTGTTTTATTTAAAATTCCCACCTTGGGGGGCCTGGATGCACAGCTATTCATATTCTAAAAGCCTAGGCCAAATATTATTACTTCTGCAAAGCCCTTCCTTATCTCCTTTCTCCCAGGTAGAATTCATCCTTTCATTAAATGTGCATTCATAAGTCCTTATAGATTCCTCTTTCAGATCTTATATTCTAAGGTATTACATGTTACATCAGTTAGGAATTATGTTTGGCTGTCATTGAGAAACCCATTATTTTTCTATACCATAAAAGAAATCCAAAGGTAGGCAGTTCAATGTTGTTATGGTGGCTGCTTTCATCTTTCTTCTCTATTTTCCAAGCTCAAGCTGTCCCTTCATAGCTTGAGGTTTCCTCAATGTAACAAAATGGTTGCTCTATCACCAGCCATCAAATCCATGTCCTAGGCAAAGATGAGTAAGAAGGTAATGCAAATTGGCCTCCCACCTCAGCAGCCTCAAGACCACTATCAATCTCCAACCCCAGTGCATGCATATGCACACACACATACACATGGACAAAATTATTAATCTTTATCAAAAGCCCTGAAAAATATCTTCAACCTCCATACCATTGGCCTATATGTAGTTACATTGGGCACCCCTGTCTGAAAGGAAGGCTGAGAAATTATATTTTTTCCCCATTTTGAGTACATCACTACCCCCAACAAATCAAGTTTTGTCACTTAGAATGAGGAGATAGGTTATGTGATAAACAACTAGCAATCTCTGTAACATTTTCCCACTTTTTAAAAACTGTATCTGTTTATTTACCTAGATTATAAAATCTTGAAAGGTTTAGAGTATGTCACATTCATTTTGTATTCCTGGGGCCTAGCACAGTACAAGACACTCAGTGGTTTACTGTTTTTTCCTTCACCTACAATATGAAGGGTTATTCTGTGTAATCTTCCTAGATAGAAAAGATTCCATGTTTTACCAGAATAATTTTTTGTGCTTTATATTGACTTTATTATGTCCTCAATTATTTAAGAAAACAAAGCTTTCTTACTTATGTAAGGGCCAAGATTCTTGATAATCATGTTACATTCTATATTTATCTTTAAATATTTTATTGTTCCCTTCATATGAATAGCCAAATATTCTTTCTTAGCACCAACTATCCTATTTTAAGTGTTCAAATCTCCTGATAACTTTTGGTTTTTTCTTCCTAAAATTGAATCTGAAATAAAATAACTTTCAGGATATCTTTTGCACCTTACAATTATCTTTGACATTTTCCAGAGGGTCCCTGGACAATCAAAAACATGTTCTTTCACCTTATAAAAAGAGAGGTGCTAGAAACTGTTATGTTTATTCAGTGTTACTATTGATGAGTTGCATGGGAAGAGTTGTCCAATCAGAAGAAATGCTCAGAATTCCCCAAGTTAAATTTAAATGGAGAAAATGTTATTAATATAAAAATTTCAGAAATTATATTCTCTATGGGAAGTACCTAGAGATTTCTCAATGTCCCTAGTCTCCATAATGTTTCTATTTATCAGAGTCCTGGTAGTGTTTTGCCTGAGAATATTAGGCAACAGCAATATAGTGTTATGTTATAATTTCAGTTATTATTATAAATGTTTACTTGGCCACATCTTACTTCCCATGAATTTAGCATTTTAAGGCCAGTGGTTTTCTTTAAAGATTTTATTTTGTTGAAAGAGAGAGAGCCGAGACAGAGCATGAGGGGTGGGGGGGGGGGGGAGGTGGTGGTGGTGGTGGTGGTGGTGCAGGCAGCAGGAGAAGGAGAAGCAGGCTCCCAGATGAGCAGGGAGACCAAATACATGGGGCATGATCTCAGAACCCAGGATACTGATGTGAGCTGAAGGCAGAAGCTTAATCGATTGAGCTGCCCTAGGTGCCCTGGAAGGCCAGTGGTTTTTAATTAAAGATTCACATCAGACAATTATGGAGTTCCATTAAAATATAGATTTTTGTACCTACTCCAGACTTACTGAATCTCTTTGATATTTGATATTTTTCATATTCTACCAATATGTATCCTTATGTATGTTTGGTATATTCATAGTATAGAAGGTACATTATATGTCTGTATTATTATATGTTATATCTTGTTTTTTCTTTTTTCAAAGATTCATTTTAATGAGCAAGAGAGCACAAGTGGGAGGAGCAGAGGGAGAGGGAGAGAGAATCTGAAGCAGAGTCCAAGCAAAGTATGAAGCTGGACAAAAGGGCTCTATCCCACAACCCTGAGATTACAACCTCAGAAGAAACCAAGAGTCTGATGCTTAATAACCTGTGCCACCCAGACATCTCAAGTTTTTTCCTTTATAAAAGTTGTTTTCATTAATTTTTTGTAAATCAGAGGTAATATTCACTATCTTTGCTGAAAATAGGCTCAGTAATTAACCTTCTAGATATTTTGTCTAAACTTTGAGAATTGGCTTTATTACTGGGATTGTTTCTGATATCATATATTTGGGCCCACTGATTTTGTCCTCCCGCAAAAAGAATCAGCAAATAATTTGATTCAAGAAAGGAAAAGAAGTTAGGGGTCTCTGATTTGAGAATTGAAACCCTAACTACTTTATTTTTATTTTTATTTTTTTAAATTTTTTAACTTTTATTTATTTATGATAGTCACACACACACACACACACAGAGAGAGAGAGAGAGAGAGAGAGAGGCAGAGGGAGAAGCAGGCTCCATGCACCAGGAGCCCGACGTGGGATTCGATCCCGGGTCTCCAGGATCACGCCCTGGGCCAAAGGCAGGCGCTAAACCGCTGCGCCACCCAGGGATCCCCCCTAACTACTTTAGAGGAATTCTCGATTTCTTTTTTCTCTCCTCAGCCTTCTTAATTTCATGTTTTATAAGAGGTCCAGAAAGCAGAGCAAATGCTACATGCTGTGGTTCAGAGCATAGCAAGCAGTTCAGACAATGCCACTGTAACAGGCTCAATGGTAGTCCCCTAATGATATTTCCACTTCCTCATCCCTGGAACATGTAACTATTATTTAATATGGCAAAATAGTGAATGTAACTATATACGGCAAAAACAAAAATATGTGAATAAATTAAGGATTCTGAGAGAAGGACCTTATCCTGGATTACCTGAGTGGGCCCTATGTCCAAAGACAAGTGTCCTTATAAATCAGAGCCTGGGTAATTTGGAGAACAACCTCATACCTGGTTACAGGCTCTTTGGATTGGGGCTGAGATCTATTATTCCCTTGGTTTAACATGGGCACATGGCTCCTGGCTGAAACGTGGACCACAAACTGATGAATAATACACTGAGGCATTGTTTTATCAGTAGGTTGTGTTGGTGATCTTTGGGGAGCTAATTTTATATATATAATAAGTATATTATATATAATAGACATAATATATATTTTAACATAACTTATATATAGAATTTTATGTATCTAGATGTAGATATAGCTATATATACACATCAATCACATGAAAAAATTAACAGAGGTTAGATCATTGGGTCAAGTCTAATATATTTCTATCCAATAGTAACCAAAATGACGAAGACTCTTTACCACCTCTTGCAGCCCATCACCATTCTGGGAGGTAAATTATGCATCAGAAGAAGGCAGATCATCCCAATGTTTCTTTCCAGGCCCAGATCCTCAGGGAAGGTAGGGAACTACTATATCCATGTTTTCAGAGAAATAGAAATTAGGAAAGATCTTGGTGGAGAATGGAAGGGAGGGATAAATTGGGGAAATGCATTCAGGATAGGTATTCTCAAGGGACAAACCAAACAAAGTGGGGCAAGGAAGAAGGATGTACAAAAGTCATCAACTCCTAGTGGCAAAGAGCTTGGTAAAAATGTATTAGTACATTATTACCTTATATTTAAGTGAACATAAATACAGTGCACATACCCTGTTTACTGCTCTCAGTATCTAATTAGTGTTTCTCAACTGAGAAATATATTGGAGGGATCTCTCTTAAAGGAAAACAGTCTCTTAGGCTCAAGCATTTATGTAAATTCTTTTAATAATATTTCTTAAACATAAACAAACATGAGACTAAATAGAAACTCTGCTATTCATAAGGCTCTGTACAAACTTAACATCAAAGTAAATTTACAAATTGTGCACAAATATTAATTTAATGTGGTACATGTTTGCTGAGACAAAACTACCCTTAGAAACCTGAACATACTACTGACTGGCCAGCATGTGTTCTTGGTTTTCAACATACTTGCTTGTATGTGAGTCTTGTGAGGATCTTGGTTTCCCATCACTTTCCCTTTCCAAACTATTAGACAATCTTCATCTGTACTAAGCCATGAAATAGGAGGTACACCTAATTTATTTTTTTACCAGCTCATGACAATTAAAGTAGTATTGTTGCCAACTTGATTTTTAAAACAGGTTCAAATACATGTCCTAATTATGTGGCAGCTGTTAGTTACCATTGTCATCCATATACTCCAGGATATGTTTAAAATTAAATGTCAAAGTAAAACATACCTGTAAAAAAGCTTGCAGATGCTGTCATTAGACTCCAGTTTGAACAACACTGTCCTGTTACAGTATGTGTAAATATATATATATATATATATATATATATATATATATATATTTAAATTAGAATATTTTGTTAGCTTCTTACTCATAGTTTCTGGTGCAATTACCTGAGTACTTACATTATTATGTAGCACTTGACTTTTGTTTTGGGGACTAAGCCATTGCCCATTCAGGCTCACTGGGAATGGTGCATTGGGGATCACAAATCAAACCATCATCAACCTTACATCCATGATTTTTAAGTTAAATGAAAGAAGACAGGCACACTCAACAGTCAGGTCATCGAATAACTAAAGTGAGATAATATATACATTTTAAAGGAGTGGTTGAGTTGTTTTCATTATAAGTTGCATTGGTAGGACATATCACAGAGATTAAGACTGGGGCTTGTGTGTGCCCACTGTCCATTTCTCCCAACCTCCTTTCTCCTTCCCTTCCTCCTAGGTTCTTTCACTTTTCCTTTTTTCTGCACCTACTTTAGTTTTATGTTTATCTCAAAGTTTAATGTAGTGTGTTTTTCCATAAAGCTAAATGTATTTAATTTTTAATTAAGAGATTATTCCCTTATTTTATATGAAAGTGTGCTTCATTTTATAAGTTGTAGCAGTTTAAAAAATTGTCTTCATTTGGCAAAGTAAGAAATTGGAAATCTTGTGTTTTACTCCAAATCTAAAAAAAAAAAAAATGTTTATACGTGCAAGGTCTGCAACCACTGGTCTGTAAAACAGAGAAAAGAGAAAGAGGAGGAAAGAATGGTGGTATTTGACACGTAGCAAGTTGACTTAAGTTGAATAAGTTAAAAGCGCTATAATATACTTTCCACTGGAGCACTGGCAGGAATACATAAGACTCATTTGGGAGTCAGGGAAGGCTTCACAGAGGAGGTAACATTTGAGCTGGGGCTTTAAGAATTAGCAGGGGAAAACCAGCAGGGCATTCTAAGCAGAACGCATAATGCAAGCAAGAGCACAGAGCACAAAAGAGCACTACGTGTCCAGCAGCTCTGAGTAGCCTGGTGGCTGTTGTGTAGAGTTCTCAGGGTTAGAAGATCAAGGGTAAAGCAGGGACTATTTTTTTCCTTGGCCCATTTCCCCTACAGTTCATTGCACAGTGCTGGGCACACACACTGCAGGGCTCATTTAATTGGGACAGGGTGGTCTAGTACGCTGGGAACCAGGGCATCTGGACTCTTTCTCACGCACTCGCAGTGTGACCTTAGCCAAGTCCCTTTTCTCAGGGCTGCCGCTTCCTGCTTATTAATCAGCCCTGGGTGAGAAAACAGAGGTGGTTGGCCTGAAGCGCAGGGCCTTTCCAGCGCCAGAAATCCCACGCTCACGCGTGGAGGGCGGTTGGGCGGAGGTTCAGTTCCTCCTCCGCTCCAGCAGGGGGCATAGGGAGCAGCTTCCCACCGCCTTTTTCCTCCCGGCGGGCGTCGGCGGACTGCAGCAGTCGCAAGTGGCGAGCGCAGTGGGCGGGCCGGGCGCGGCAGCGGCGGTGGCGCTGCGGTCAGCGGCGCTGCGCTGCGCTGACTGGGCTGGGCCGGGCAGCGGCGGCGACGGAGACCGCTGCCGAGGCCACTGAGGCGCTGACTGGGTGGCCAGTGGGCTGCTGTGGCCTCTAGCAGCCTCTTAGCGCGGTCGGCATTCACCGGGCGGCATCTGGCCGTGGAGCTCAGCCTGCTGGTGAGCTGCGGTGGGCACACCCCGGCTCGGCAAAGGCGGACAGGTTAGAGTGGGGGAAGGGGCAGGCACAGAAGCAGCCCGGGCCAGGGAGGGAGCCCAAAGCCAGGCCATCTCCAGCCATGTCCGACGAGACGTCGGCCACCACTTCGTACGAGAAGTTTCTAACCCCCGAGGAGCCCTTCCCGCTCCTGGGACCCCCTCGCGGGGTGGGCACCTGCCCGAGCGAGGAGCCAGGCTGCCTGGACATCAGCGACTTCGGCTGCCAGCTGTCCTCTTGTCATCGCACGGATCCACTCCACCGTTTCCACACCAACAGGTACGAACCGCTGCGGAGGGCAGGGGCTAACTGCCCACACCCCTGACTCAAACTGGAGAACGCTGGCTCACTCCTGAACCTGGTGCTCCTCCTCGGGTCTGCGCTTCCATTCGTCCCCTCCCCCATCTTCTTGCGACCAGCGCTCCTTTCCTGTTCCCTCTCCCTATTTTCACCCTAGTCCTCCCGATTTTCCTTTGGTCCGGCATTTTACTTGCTCTCTTTTCCCCATTCATCATCTGATCATAGCGATTCCTCCCTTTCCCCTCCCACCCCATCTGTGCCCAGAGAATCAATCCCAAATCTCCACCCTCAAATTTTTTTTTTAAGATTTTATTTATTTATTCATGATAGTCACACAGAGAGAGGCAGAGACACAGAGACACAGGCAGAGGGAGAAGCAGGCTCCATGCACCGGGAGCCCGACGTGGGACTCGATCCCGGGTCTCCAGGATCGCGCCCGGGCCAAAGGCAGGCGCCAAACCGCTGCGCCACCCAGGGATCCCTCCACCCTCAATTTTAAGATGCATCCCTACTCCATCCACCCGAAAAAGTTTAACCCCTTCCATCTCCCATACACTCTAGAGTAGACTTTGGATGGCTCAAAACCAATCTATGGATCTTTTGAAAGATGGCACTTTTTTTTTTTTTTTAAAGATTTTATTTATTTATTCATGATAGTCACAGAGAGAGAGAGAGAGGCAGAGAGACACAGGCAGAGGGAGAAGCAGGCTCCATGCACTGGGAGCCCGACGTGGGATTCGATCCCGGGTCTCCAGGATCGCGCCCTGGGCCAAAGGCAGGCGCCAAACCGCTGCGCCACCCAGGGATCCCAAAGATGGCACTTTTAAAGGTAGAATCTTCCTTTTCCCGATTTTTAATCTGCCTCCCGGCCCAATTTACACTCCCCACCCCATTTTTTTTTTTTTTTTTGGTGGAGGTATAGGAAACAAGACCTCCTTATGAACTCTTTGCTTTACCATTTTAGGCCCTGCCAAAATGTATAACCTTAAATCTCGAAGATTCCTTCATGTAGCATATCCCTTGGTTTGCTCCCCCAGTGGAAGGACGAAGCTAAGCTTAGAATGGGCTTATACAAATTTACTCAGAGGGCACATCTCCTAACGGATTTTATTGGAAGCTAGAGTGTTCTGGAGAATTCTCTCATGTAAGCATTTAAGTTTAATACCAAATGTGAAGATTGTGAAGATGGTGTACAGGTAGCCCCAACCTGTACACAGAAGCCCCAAGGTGGATATTTGATAGATACATACCAAGGCTTGGGAGGGTGTATGGAGAACAAGGGAGGAGATGGGTTCAGCTGTGGAAAGAAAATATTGGAATTGAATTAAGGAGTCTAGTTCTGATTTCTAGTTCACAATATCAGCATGAACAAATCCTTCCATCTTATAATGTCTTTTGCATGCCCTCCACCACCTCTTAAATCACTCTACAGATTTACTGAGCTTCTACCAGATGCAAAGAATGTATAAAACATGATTCTTACCTGAAAGAAAGAGTCTGGAAATGACATGTTAAACAGTCATGCAGAACATCAGTGTAACACATTGGAAAAGGAAGTGGTAGTAAATTTATTACTTTTCCAATCGTCATTGCAAAAATGAGGAAACTGAGGCCCAGAGAGGAAAGACTGAGTTCAAGGTCATAAAACAGTAGGCAAAGCCAAGATTACTTCATTGGAGCCAGTGATGAAACTTGGAACAGAACTAATGGCACAAATGTTTTAAACGGTTGTTATAGTTTCTTAGACTGACTCAGAGAAGCTTATTTAACCCATGATGTGATTATAACATGAGTGTAATGGATTTATGAGATCAAGTGTGTTTAGGGTTGTTTGCATTGGAAAACAATATAAAAGAATACTTTTGCACATATTTGGTATTTAAGGTTAGCAACATTGGAGCAAGTCCTATACACAGGAAAGTTGAATGATTTCAGAATTAGCCTGCACTGATGATGAGGGCAAGGGAGTGAGGAAGGAGGCTGAGGGTAAGTAAGCACTGCCAAAACTGTTGGGTTGATGAGTGAAGCAAGGAGAAGAATACATTTCTTACAGCTCATTTTGTTCTTTTTCTTCCTCTCCATTTTTTTCTTGTGTTTTCCTACTCCTTTTCTTAGAGACAGAGGTAAGGTCAAGGTTGTTTTCCAGAATGGAGCAGTTAATATAGACAGGGAGGGGATCCCTGGGTGGCTCAGCGGTTTAGCGCCTGCCTTTGGCCCAGGGCGCAATCCTGGAGTCCCGGGATCGAGTCCCACGTCGGGCTCCTGGCATGGAGCCTGCATGGAGCCTGCTTCTCTTCTCCTGTGTCTCTGTCCCCCCCCCCCCCCCCCGTCTATCATAAATCAATCAATCAATCAATCTTAAAAAAAGTAAAGAAATAATATAGACAGGGAGGTTCCTGTTCATCCCCAGTTTTCCCAAGTCAAACATTTTGCCTGCTTTTTAAAAACCTCTCTCTCCTGCCCTACTTTTCTCAAGGCTTTGGGATGACAGTAGGAGATCTAATGTATTTTGCTTTGTACCCTTTTCAACAGAGATTAGGGTAAGCAGAAGTTGCAGTATTTACATTGGATGATGTTTCTGCCCTAGGCCACCTAGGCTTTTTAAATGTTCTCTCATTCTGGAATGTTCTGCCTTCCTAGCCCTCCTCAAGATGGCATTTGAGAGGACCATATACTCCCCTCTCTCCAATAAATAAAGTCTTTTAAAAAAAACAAAATTTTTTAGAGATTTTTAAATTTATTCATTTGAGAGAAAGAGAGCATGAGTATGAGGGGCAGAGGGAGAGGGAGAAGCAGACTCCCCTCTGAACAGGGAGCCCTGGCATAACCTGAGCCAAAGGCAGACGCTTAACTGACTGAACCACCCAGGTGTCCTGAAAATAAATTTCAATAAACCAAGAAACTTGATTATTTTTTAATGATTTATTTATTTATTAGAGCATGCACATGAGAGGGGGAAGGGGCAGAAGGAGAGGGAGAGAAAGAATCTCAAGCAGGCTCAGTACTGAAACTGATACTGGACTCCATCTTACCACCCTAAGGTCATGACCTGAGGTGAAACCAAGAGTCAGACACGTAACTGACTGAGACACCCCAATTATTTTTTAACTTAAATGTTAATATGGAATATATGTGGTGTTTAAGGCATTTTTCTTTGGTTTTGGGACAGGATATTTATGATATAATTGTGAGTTTTTTCTTAGCATTTGTCCATGGCAACCTCCACCATTATCAAAAAGGGAAGTCATTTACCAAATTGAAAAAAAAATTATAATGATACTGGTAAGTTCTGTAATTAAATTGTTTTTTTTTAAAAGATTTTTTATTTATTTATTCATAGAGACACAGAGAGAGAATGAGAGGCAGAGACACAGGCAGAGGGAGAAGCAGGCTCCATGCAGAGAGCCTGACGTGGGACTTGATCCCGGGTCTCCAGGATCATGCCCTGAGCTGCAAACGGCGCTAAACCGCTGTGCCACCAGGGCTGCCCTGTAATTAAATTGTGAGATGAAGGAGGTTAATATGAACTACTTGATGTGTTATTCTTTTCATCTTTAATAGTAGTACATCAGTACTTTCAACAATTGTGAAAAGCATGTGGGAGGACAGTGCCTCACTTTTGTACACCCTATTGGCAGGATAGGAAATGAACTATTAAAGCAGTTACTCAGTTATTTGATTTTAGAGCCCTGTTTCAATCACCTTAACCAGAAGAGCCTCAAGACTACTGTGTATCTTTTGTACTACCCACAGGCTTCCTATCAATATAGAATTAACAGTTGCAGAAGAGCTGTGATTTGCAGGTGGGGGAACCATGCTCCATGAAGTAACAGATTATAAAGGCAGGAGGAATTTGGTTTAGGGATTTGTTGAGACAAACTGAGAATAGGGATCAGACTTGGGAGAATTATCCAGGCTAGAAATACGGATTTGAGAGCATTTGGAATAGAAAGAACAGTAGAACAGTAATGTGTTAGGAGTAGAACTGTGGCTTAGAAAGGTTGAGAGAAGAAGAAACTTTTCAATAAATTTAGCAGGGAAAGGAAGGAGAGGAGATGTGGTAATCTGAAAAAAAAGTTGAATGTTTCATTGTTGTTTGTTTGCCTTGTTTAGTTTTTCTTTTCTAAGAATAGAGATTTTTAGCTCCTTAGCAGCCCACAGGAAAGGGAGAAACTGAAAGTAAGAGGAGAGTGTGGGATGACAGGAGATGACTGGGATGAACTCAGAACACGAATGGAATAATTAGTCTTAGAAATGACATGGCTTTTTTTTTTTTCTTCCAAGACTACAGAAGAGGGTAGGAGGGATGGGTAATGATATGAAGACAATTGAGATCTCTAGGAGAGTTGGGCATTTGAGTAGCGTGGGCGGGGGCGGGGGGGGGTTGTGTCATCTGCTCTAACTTGGGACCTTGATGGCCTACTGTGCTCCAGAGTTGTAGCAGAGGTTGGGGGTGGCTATATGGGGGTTTTGACAGATAAGCTTTGTAGATAAATTTTCTCAGCTTTAGTTTTTTTTAAACTGAAATTTGGGCAGCAAGCCTAGTTATTGAATTAAACTCCATTTCATTCGGATTCTTTTTTTTTAAGATTTTATTCTTTTGAGGGGGAACACGAGAGAAAGAGCACAAGCAGTGGGAGGAGGGGTAGAGGGAGAAGGGGAGAGAGAAGCAGGCTCCCTACTGAGCAGCGAGCCCAATATGGGGCTCAATCCCAGGACCTTGAGATCATGACTTGAGCCAAAGGCAGACACTTAACCGAGAGAGCCACCCAGGTGCCCTCATTAGGAGTCTTCTCAATATTTTTCTTTTAAGGTAGAAAGTCTACTTTGTGAATAATTTTATGGTTATAACTAGAATCTTAGTGTTAGGTAGCTTTCTCCTACTGGAATAAGATATAAGAAGTTTGCGGATTTGAATAGTTCAGCACTAAGCACATGCACACAGTGGTCATTCATGACATGTTTGAAACCAACAGAATAGTCTAAAAGAATCACACTTAAATTTTTTTTTTTAATTTTTATTATAAAAGCTCACTTTAGAAAATTGGCATATATACAAAACTCTAAAGATCACTCATGATCCCTTTCAGTAAAGATAACAACTGTCAGCATTTTGATGTTGTTACTTGTAATATTCTTTTTTTATTTAAAGATTTTATTTATTTATTCATGAGAGACACAAAAAGAAAGGTAGAGACATAGGCAGAGGGAGAAGCAAGCTCCCTGTGAGGAGCCCAATGAGGAACTCGATCCCAGGACCCTGGGATCAGGACCTGAGTGACAGGCAGATGCTTAATCACTGAGCCACCCAGGTGCCCTTAATATTCTTTTTTTTTTTTAATTTTTATTTATTTATGATAGTCACAGAGAGAGAGAGAGAGGCAGAGACACAGGCAGAGGGAGAAGCAGGCTCCATGCATCGGGAGCCTGATGTGGGATTCGATCCTGGGTCTCCAGGATCGCGCCCTGGGCCAAAGGCAGGCGCCAAACCGCTGCGCCACCCAGGGATCCCAATATTCTTTTTATGTTCATATATAATTCAAAAAATCAGGATCAGGTTATATATGATTTGTGACCAGGTTTTTATACTTATATTGTGAGCGTTTTTGTTTTCAAAAAATAGGCTGAAAATACAATATTTTTTAAAAAGATTTTATTTATTTATTTGGATGAGAGAGTGTGTGAGCAGGGGGAGGGGCAGAGGGAGAGAGAACCACAAGCACACTCTGCAGGGAGTATACAGAGCCCTACATGGGGCTCCATCTCACAATCCTGAGATCATGGCTTGAGCTGAAATCAAGAGTTGAGGGCTCAACTGAGCCGACCAGGTGTTTCCTGAAAATATAATTTTTAATGATTATAAAACACCATTATTTAGATATATTATTTATTCCCCATATTTGGGAAGCATATCTTTTTCCTTTGTTGGTTATTATAAATTAGACTATTTGGACATGTTTGGTCTCAAATCTTTTTCCCAATTTCAATTTGAGGAAGTGATCATTCCTAGAAGGGCAATTACTGAGTCCAAAGGAATGAACTTTTTGAAGCTTTTGATGTATATACAGTACCAAGTACCAGTCTTCCTATTTTCAGAAAGATTATGCCAATTTAACACTAACACTACTAATTGCAGTGGATAAACGTACTACTGCCTACTTTGTTTTTGTTCACATTGCCTTAAGGTAATAATAAAATAATATTTGGAAATTAGAAGATAATAGAATTTAAAAATATATATCTCTTGGAGTGGGGCACCTGCTAATGGTTCAGCACTTGCCTTTTGCTCAGGTCCTGATCCCGGGATCCTGGGATCAAGATCCACATCAGGCTCACCACAGAGGAGCTTCTCCCTCTGCCTATATGTCTGCCTCTCTTTCTGGGTCTCTCATGAATAAATAAATCTTTAAAAAAATGTCTAGTAGTAAAAATGTTTCTATTTTGTAAATGATTGGTTTCGAATATGAACCTTTTTTAAGTCACTGTAAAAAAAAAGAGCAAAAGCTCCTCAGAATAGCCAGAATCCTATTAAATCTCTTATAAAGACATGGACCTGAAAAACTGAGAAAGATACTGATTTTGCCCTACATTAAGAGCACAAAACTGGGGGGGGGGGGCTCTTGGGTGGCTCAGTCATTTGAGCATCTGCCTTTGGTTCAGGTCATGATCCCAGGGTCCTGGGATTGAGCCTCACATCAGGCTCCCTGCAGGGAACCTGCTTTTCCCTCTGTCTCTGCCTGCTGCTTGTGTTTTCTCTCTCTGTCAAATAAATAAATAAAATCTTTAAAACACACACACACACAGAAGCAAGCAAATAACTGTCCTGTCAGTGATTTAAACATTAGATTATCAAATCTAGCATAGTTTTCTGAAAAGGAAAGTCATAATTATAGAAGGAAACACATTTCTACTGAATTTTTGCAAGCTCAAAAAATTTTTTATTGAAAACAATTACCTAACAGCTTTTCCTACCACATAACATGGTACTTGGTACATAGAAGATACTAACTAAATGGTTGTTGAGTGGCTGAATGAATAAAGGTTGAAAAAAGCCATTAGCATTTCTTTTTTGCCACTAGCATTTTGAAGACAAAAAAGAAAAAAATAATTTGCCCAGAATACAGCATAGGTAATGGTTTACTAGATCTAAGAGAGTGTTTGTCATTTTTTAGCTTTTATATTGCCTTATTGTACATCCTGAACAATTTGGTTAGTTCTAAGTTAAAAAATGAGGATACTGCCTGCCTAGGAAGCATATGGTGAAACTAGGTAATATTACAAGGTATTCTAAGATGTTAGATGAATTTGAGATTTTTGCCTATTTATAAAAGCTTGTTGATATCTGTGTTTATAGTTATTGAACCATAATAGTTTAGAGAGTGTCATGTGTGTGTTTTGAACCTTTAAAATATTCTACCTTTAGCTCAAAGGAAAAATGACATAAAATTGTCGGATTGCCCACATTTTGCAAACCAAGAACTTTGAAATTAAGATTAGTAATACAAAATAAGGGAGGGAGAGTTAAAAAATGAAAAACACAGTTCAAGAAAAAAATAGATTTAATGAAAGATGAGAAACAACCTAATAATAGATAAGTAACAGGCTTTTCTTCAGGAAGCCATTATTTCAGTATTTTATTAGTATCCAATGTATTAAATCATTATCTTAAGGATTAATTATGTAGGCTACTGCCTAAGCAATGAAGATTATCTTGTTAATGTATGAAGCTAGTGGAAATTTACAGAAGAAAGATATGTAGATTTAAAGACAAAAGTAACGCTGCAACAGATACCACAGGCAAAATGTTAATATTCTTAATACACTAAGAACTTATAAAATCATTAAGGAAAACATTAACACATAGAAAAACACTAGAGCAAAATAGCAAATATTTTAAAATTTGATCTTGCTAGTAATTGAAGAAATGAAAATTGACGTAAAAATGGTTTTTCCTACCAGATAGGTGAAACTTTAAAAATGAAAATTCCAGTGCTGGGGCGCCAGGGAGACTCAGCAGCTCAGCGTCAGCCTTCGGCTCAGGCCATGATCCCAAATCCCATATCCTTGGTCCAGGGATTGAGCCCCACATCAGACTCCCTGCAAGGAATCTGCTCCTCCCTCTGCCTCTCTCTCTCTGCGTCTCTCATGAATAAATAAATAAAATCTTTAAAGAAAAGAAAGAAAATTCCAGTGCTGTTAAGGTTGTGGTGAAATGAGCATGCTTTATATACTGTTTCAGGGAGTGTAAATTAATGCAGCCTTTCAGAAAGGCACTTGACTAAGTATGATATGACCTTTAGAAGTGTTGATATTCTTTGACTCAGTACTTTCCTTTCAAGGAATCTCTCCTGAGAGATTATATGTTTTTTTTTGTATTTTTTGTATATTTTTTAATTGGAGTTCAACTTGCCAACATACAGTATAATAGTGCTCATCCCGTGAAGTGCCCCCCTCAGTGCCTGTCACCCAGTCACCCCATTCCCCCATCCACCTTCCCTTCCACTACCTCTTGTTCGTTTCCCAGGGTTAGGAGTCTCTCATGTTTTGTCACCCTCTCTGATATTTCCCACTCATTTTCTCTCCTTAACCCTATAATCCCTTTCACTATTTTTTATTATATATGTTGATAAATAATTATAAACAAAACGGTTCATCTCAGTATTATTTGTAATACCAAAAAAATGGAAACAGCCTAAGTATTATTGAAGGAATAAGGTTAAATAAATTATGAGACTTTTTAATCAGTGGAATATTATATAGGCATTAAAATGTTTTCAAGTAATATACATAGGGAAATGCTTAATATATGATAAGTGAAGAATGGATACTAAAAACTATATATATGTGTGTGTGTATATGTGCAGAATGATGATTCTGTAAAAAAAATATATATGTACTAAAATATTGTGGATTAGTTATTATTGAGTAATGGAACTCTTGGTCATTTTAATATTCTTTATTACTCCTTTCTTATTCCAACATCTTTGCAATGATCTTTTATAGCACTGGTAAGTAAAAGTTATTTAAACACTTCTTGAACTTCTGTGTACTTTTTGTGCTTTTCTCTGCCCTGCAATGGCTACCCTCTTCTTTTAATAATAATAATAGCTACCATGCATTGAGCACTTTTTATGTCTGCTAAGAGTTCTGTATGCATTCTTGTATAATCTTCATAATAACTCCTCCTTAAAATGAAAACACAGGCTGAAGAGGGTGTGTTTTGCTTAAGATCAAGCAGCAGTCAAATTACAGAGCGAGAATTTGAACTCAATCTGACTTCAAAATATATTTATAACCACTATCCTATGTTTTATTTATAGATGAAGGTTTTACTTTATTCTTAATTTAGATACAATTTTCTTTTAAAATATTTTATTATAAAAATTTTCAGACAAATATAAAAGGAAAGGGAATAGTGTAATGAACTTCATATATCCATCATCCAGCTTCAACAATTATTCACATATGGCAATATGCTTTATATCACTACTCATTACTCAAACCCTTATTATTTTCAGAAAAATCCCAGATATATATCATTCATAAATGTTTTAGTATACATCTTTAAAAGGTAAGGGCTCTTTTGAAAATAATCACAGTATCATTGTCATATCTAAAACTATACTTCTATTCTTCATAAATATCTTGAATGTATCTCCTATTAATATCTTAAGATTGTGGGGATTCTGGAGTTCCTGTTATGATTTCTTTTGTGTTGTGTTTTTAAGGTGGAACTTAACTTCTTGTGGAACAAGTGTTGCCAGCTCAGAATGCAGTGAGGAGCTATTTTCTTCAGTTTCTGTTGGAGATCAAGATGATTGCTATTCCCTGTTAGATGATCAAGACTTCACTTCTTTTGATTTATTCCCTGAGGGGAGTGTCTGCAGTGATGTCTCTTCTTCTATTAGCACATACTGGGATTGGTCAGATAGTGAGTTTGAATGGCAGGTAGGTTTTTTTTTCTTGTATTACCATCATTACTCCATAAATAGAAGAAATTTTGATATTTTCATCTCTGACAATATAAAGAATTAGATGGAACATGTATCCTTTATTTTTACTAATGTACCATTTAGGTCTCTGATGTTATAGATATCCTTCTGTGGATTTTCATATAATTTACTACTTGTATAATGTTCTCATTATTATATATCATCAGTATTTTTCTATGCATGAATCCAAGCAAGTATATTCTTCCTAATTATAGGAAATAGCCTTTGTGTCTTTATAGGCACAATATCCTTGCATCCGGGTCATGTTCTATATATTTAATATCACAAACCACTATTATAAAAACATACTTTTTGGTTCTCATCAGAAATATAATTTCCCATTTTGAATTCTCTTCATATGTAGGGATGTTTTTTGCCCTATAGTGGTTTTTTTGTGGCATATATAGCATGTAAAATGGCTTTTTGGAAAATTTTTTGGAAATTCTGCCTTATAATGATTGCAGTCTATCAGAAAATGTAAATCATGTTATCGCAAGATCCATTTTCTGATTGTAAAAGACAGTAACATTTGAAGAAGCTTTCCTTGCATATAGGAGATGTTATATTCAGATACTTGAATGCCTGCTATCTTTGAAAGCCATCCAAATTTTTGAAGTTGTATTCCAAGAGAGGAATCAAATATTATTTTATTTGAAACATTTTCTTATTGAAGTGTGAAAACAGACTGGCATGAAATTAAAAGTAATTCTCCAGGTCCCACTCTGCTGTGGTTACCACTGTTGAGAGCTTGTGCAGATACAAGTATGTTTACAGAATGTGAAAAACACAAATGGGATCATACTTGAGCCACTGTTTGGCCCTTTGCTTTTTTTCAACTAACATCTCATTCTTTTTGAAGGCTGAATCATAATTTATTTAATCTGTTCTCTAATAATGGATATTTAGATTGGTTTAAGTTTCTTGTTATAAAAATGCTACACTGAAAATTAAGAGTTTTTAAAGAGAAAAAGTAATCTAAAACTCTATTTTTATATTTTATATTTCAGATGTTTCTGTTTTATATACAGTTGTAAATATGATTTAGATAAAAATCATAAAAATTTTTTAGCCTTTAAAATATTGAGATAAAATTCACCATTTTAATAATTTTAAGTATATAATTCAGTGATTTTTAATATATTCACAGTGGTGTGCAGCCATCACCACTATCTAATTCAGGGACATTTCTCTAAAAAGTATTCCATACCTGTTAGCAGATACTCCCAATTTCCCCCCTGCCCCCATCACCTGGCATCCACTAATCTACTTTCTCTATGGATGTGCCTTCCTGGATGGACATTTCATATAATATGTGGCCTTTGTGTCTGGCTTCTTTCACTTGGCATGTTTTCAGGGTTCATCCATGTTATAGTGTGTCACAGTACTTCATTTCTGTCTTAGCTCAGACTGCTATAACAAATACCATAAACTGGATGGCTTAAACAACAGGCATTTCTTTCACACAGTTCTAGAGGCTGAAAAGTCCAAGGTCAGAATGCCATAATGGTTGGGTTCTGGTGTGGGTCCTGTTTCTGACTTGTATATGGCTGCCTTTTGCTTTATCTTCACATGTAGAGGGGAGAGAGGGCTGTGATCTCCTCATCCTCTTGTAATTATAGTCACATCCCATCATGTATCCTCTATCCTCATGTAAACATAATTATCACCCAAAGCCCTACCTCCACATATTGAATTGGGGATTAGGGCTTCAAGATAGGGACTTGGTGGTGGTGGTGAAAGAAGGGGGCACACATTCAGTCCATACCAATTCCTTTTCATTGCTGAATAGATAGGGCCAAATCACATTTTGTTTGTTTATTCATCTGCTGATGAGTGTTTTCCCCTTTGGGGCTATTAGGAATAATACTGCTGTTAACATTCAGATATAAGTTTTTATATGGATGTATCTTTTTTATTACTGAGTATAGTTGACATAATATGTATATTTGTAATTCTCTTGGATATACACTTCGGAGTGGAATTGCTGGGTCATATGATAACTTTATGTTTAACTTTTTGAAGAACTGCCAAAATGTTTTCCAAAATAGTTGCACCACTTTATATTTCCACCAGCAATATATGAAACTTCCAATTTCTCCATATCCTTGCCAAAACTTGCTATTGTCTTTTTGATTATAACCATCCTACTGTGTGTACAACAATACTTCATTTTGGTTTTGATTTGCATTTCCCTAATGACAAATGATGTCAAGCATCTTTTCATGTGCTTATTGGCCATTGGTATTCTTTTTTTTGGAAAAATGTCTATTCAAATCCTTTGTCCATTTTTAAATTGTTTTGTCTTTTATTGTTGAATTGTAAGAGTTCTTTATATGTTATGGCTACTAGACCCTTATACATGATTTGCAAAAGATCTTTCCCTTCCTGTGGGTTGTGTTTTTACTTGATACTCCTTTGACACACAAAAGGTTTTAATTTTAATAAAGTTCAATTTATTTTTTCTTTGAATTCTGTGCTTATGATGTCATATTTTAAAAAACATTGCTTAATCCAAGGTCATGCAGATTTTCACCTGTTTCTTAGAGTTTTAGTTTTTATATTTAGATCTTTGATCCATTTTGAGTTACTTTTTTGTATGTGGTGTAAGATAGGGGTCCAAATTCATTCTTTTGCATGTAGACATTCAGTTGTCCCAACACTATTTGGTGATAAGGCTATATTCTTTGCTTATTGAATGGTCTTGGTACCCTTGTGGAAATGAATTGGTCATAGATGTATAGGTTTAGTTCTGGGCTGTTGATTCTATTCCATTAATATGTATGTCTATCCTTATGCTGGTACCACGCTGTTTTAATTGCTCTAGCTTTGTGGTAAAGTTTGAAATCAGGAAGTGTTAGGTCTCCCAGTTTGTTTTTCTTTATTAAGATTGTTTTGGCTGTTGGGGATCCCTTCTGCAATTCCACATAAATTTTAGGATAGAGTTGTCCATTTCTGCAAAAGGGGCAATTGGCATTTTGATGGGGATAGCATTGAATCTGTTGTGTTTTTAGTGTCCAAGCCTTGTACTTCCTTGGTTCAATTTATTCCTACATATTCTATTCCTTTGATGCTGTTGTAAGTGGAATGGTTTTCTTAATTTCATTTTTGCATTGTTCATTGCTAGTGTATAGAAATAAAACTGATTTTTGTATATTGATTTTATATCCTACCACTTTGCTGAACTCATTTGTTAACTTAAATGATTATTTTTCTCTGTGTAGATTTTATAGAGTTCCTTTGTATAAGATCTTGTCATTTGTGAATAGAGATAAGTTTTCTTCTTCCTTTCTAGTCTGGGTAGCTCTTTTTTCCTTGCTTAATTGCCCTGGCTAGATCGCCAGGGCAGTGTTGAATAGAAGTTGCAAAAACAGGCATCCTTGTCTTTTCTGATCTTAAGAGAGAAGCATTCGATCTTTCACTATTGAGCATAGTGGTAGCTGTAGGTTTTTCATAAATGCCTTTATCATATTGAGGAATTTCCCTTCTATTCTAGTTTGTTTGGTGTTTTTATCTAAAAAACTATTTAGGTTTTGCAAAATGCTTTTTCTGAACTTACTGAGTTGATCATAGTTTCTTTCCTTCATTCTATTAGTATGATGTATTCCATTGATTTTTGTATGTTGACTCACCCTTGCATCCCTGAATAAATCCTAATTGGTCATGGTATATATGCCTTTTAATATGCTGCTGGATTTCATTTGTTAGTATTTTTTTGAGGATTTTTGCATCTGCCTTCATAAGGGATATCAGTCTGTAGTTTTCTTGTGGTATCTTGTATTGCTTTAGCCTCATAGAATGGGTTAGGAAGTACTCCCTTTTCTTCTGGATAACGAACTGTAATACACTTTTCTCATTTAACATATAAACTTTTTCATGGTATTCATAATGACTCTTAATGACTATATAATATTCCTGGTACTAGATGTGCCAGAACTTGTGAGACCATTCCCTTTTTACATCTGTTCAAAATTTTTTTTCTATTATTGGTAACATGGCAGTGAAAATCTTTGTGTGGGTACCTTTTTATTCTGTGCCTCATTTTTTTTTAAATTTTTATTTATTTATGATAGTCACAGAGATTGAGAGAGAGAGAGAGAGAGGCAGAGACACAGGCAGAGGGAGAAGCAGGCTCCATGCACCGGGAGCCCGATGTGGGATTCGATCCCGGGTCTCCAGGATTGCGCCCTAGGCCAAAGGCAGGCGCCAAACCGCTGCGCCACCTAGGGATCCCTGTGCCTCATTTTTAAAGTGCATACTTTGTATTTAAAATCAGACTCCTGTAAGGATACTTAATAAAGTATAATTGGATGGAGTTCTGATAATTCTGAGAATTATTTTTTCTGATTATTTAACTTAGAGTTCATAGCCATAATGTTGCAAAGTGGCAGGCGTTTTTTAAATTTTAGTTTCTGAATTCTTCACTCATTTCATAAGAAGTTAGAGTGGAAAACTATTCCCAACTACTCACTATTAATGTATAGGACTGACTATAACATTTGAACAAAAATAAGGCCTGCCTTAGTAATGTGTTTCCCAACTTCTGAAATTGGAGTGTAGTAACTCTGTCACCATGTATATTTAAATATTATTTAAATAATGTTATTATTTATTATTTGATCTATTATTTAAATATTCTGAAAGATTTAACATGCTCTCTTGTCTCTATGGGGCCTTGTGTAATGATGAGCAGTAAATTATCCAAGAAGATAATTACAAATTAGCTGTTAGGATTAATATATAGATTAAAATTGTTAACTAAAAAATTCTGATTACCTCTGTTGTGATTAAAAACTACATCCATTTAAATCTTTTAACATGTTTCAGTTACTACTAAAGTAAATATAAAGGATTTATAGATTCTCTGGGAAGAGAAATACTAACTACTTGATAATGCAGGGTTTTAACCTTATAGTGAAGTAGCACCAAAGCATTTTGCTTTTCTGATAGTTTTCTTTGCTTGCAGTCCTTTTATTATTAAAGATATATTTGACTAGTCTTAGAGCTTGAGAAATTACTGTTAAGCAGGGAACCATAGAAAATTTAAAGAGTTAATTCAGCTGTCACACTTGAAACCTAAAGGTGCAATTTGAAATTACACATCAGCTGTTCCAGAAATGAGCTTAAAAAATTTTGCTGCATACTGCAGAAAATATGGCAGAGATTTGATTTAATTGTCCCTACTTGTCACAATAACTGATTATAATATATACTAAATATTATTGTCCATGAAAAATATGGGATAAGAATTATAAAGCATTTTCAGTTTGAGATATAAAATGGAAAATTGCTGATCTAATAAAATATACAGGAGCCCATACAGTTGATTCTAATGTATATCTGCAATTATAATCCCGTATCTCCAATTGACTACTTGACATTTCCACTTTGATGACCTTATTATTTAATGTACCTATTATCTGATGCTGAATCCTTGATCAGTAATGTAACTTCCAATTACAGTGTTTCCATGGGAAAAAAAATAGACTCCATTTTGTGACATGTCTTACAGTGTAGTGAAAAATGACTATTGTTATTTTGAAGGACATTTGCATTTCTTTCATTATCACTACAAACTCTTCATATGCCAATTGCATTCTTCTCTCATTCCTTTTTTTTTTTTTTTTTTTTTTTTTTTTTTTTTACAATATTCTTAAGAGTTTATTATAAACTAGTTTCACAGGCTACAAGGAAGTAAAAGGACTATGTACAGCCTGACGGGAAACAGGCAGGGAGCTGAGGAGGGCCAAGATGAGTCTAGGGCCTTGGTGGGCGCATTCCCGGGGGAGGGGGCCCTGAAAGGGAAACCAGACAATCCTGTGAGACTCCAAGAACAACGGCATAACAAACAAACACGTCTGTGGCAATCGGGCCCACGCCTCTGTGGAGCTACTTCCATAACTCTGTGGTCAAGGGTCAAAGGAGGCCTCGCATGCCCGGGGGAGGGGGCCGCATCCCCGGCGGGGGCATGCCCATTGGAGTTCCTCGACCAGGAGGGATCCCCATTGGGGGGCCCATGGGAGGCCTCATGCCAGGTGGTGGGCCCATCATGCCTGGAGGCGGTGCCCCCCGGCCCATAGGTGGGGGAGGACCCCCACGGCCGGGCGGGTACTGGGTCGGGGCCCCTGCAATGCTGGCAGTGGCAGCAGCTGCAGCAGCAGCCACAGTGCCTCTTCCCTGCGGGGTCATCACCTGCTGGGATGGCCCACCAACCCCTCGGACTGGCCCTGCAAGTCCTGCAGGAGCCTGGGGCATTGGAACACCAGCTGGAATTCCTCTACCAGCAGCCCTGCCAATCCCTGGGCCCCCGGCAGCTCCAGCAAGTGGCACTCGGGCAATGCCAGTATCTTTGGGAGGAGGTCCCTCTACCGTCATTGAGACCAGGTTCTCCCCTCGAAGCAGCACCAGACCAAGGACTCGCTTCTCTTCTCTTTCTGCTTGTTTTGAGTTCTTTGGCTTGATTTTCCTGAACTCATCACAGTCACAGAGAATCAAATTCATATGCTTGTCAAAAGCCTTGAAGGTGCCAATGAAGATCCGGCCGTCTTGTAGGATGCACCTCATCCTATAGTCGATGTGCTGCAGCATCTTGCTGCTCTTGCCCACAGTCATGGTGGCGGTTCTGATGGCTCCGATTCCCGCCGGATTGCCCTCAGCAGAGGCCTAGACGCCCGCTACTACACCGCTTCCCGCCGCCCTCTTCTCTCATTCCAAACTACCTGCAAGGCAAGACAGCCCAGCATAATTGAGAACACTGGACTTGTATCCTGCTTTGGATACTGACACTAGCTGTATGACATCAGGATGTCTCCTTAGACATGATTTTTCCTTATTTATAAAATGAATGTGTTGGACTAGAAGATCTGTAACATTGCCTTAGGTCTCTTGCTATTTTTTAAAAAAAATCGAGCTCTTTAAGTGCACTAACCTTGGAGGGTTGTAAGACTGTAAAATGTGGCCAGTTTTCTTCTGGTTTCAATGGAGTCACCTGACTACTATCCATTCAGTTATCAAATAGCCTTGTTAGGGACACCTGGCTGGCTCAGTCAGAAGAGCATGTGACTCTTGATCTGAGGGTTTTGAGTTTGGGCACCATGTTGGGTGTAGAGATAACTTAAAAATAAAATCTTAAAAAACCAGCCTTGTACATTGTTTTTCATTTGAAATTTTCCCTATTTATTCCCGTTTTTCTTTGCATTGTTGTTTATCATAGTCCAAGTCTAGATCAAATAAGAACTTCCTGTCTGATTCCAGTCTTTCTTCACTCTGTTTTGTCCCCATACTGCTTTTTAACTCATCTTCCCTCAAGACTAGTTCCATCAAGTTACTTCTACTTAGAAAATGTTACTGGCCTATATCTGCATATCATATAACAGCTTGTTCATCCATTGAGCTTTCAAATCCCTAGCATTGACTTTTGTTTTAATTATATTGGTCTCCTTATCTTCATCCTATTTTCTTTAAATCTGTGGTTTTACCAAGTTATTCTCCTTACTTGAATGCTTTCTCTTTTTCCCCATTCTGTAATTCTGAGACTACCTTTTGAAACTTCACCCACTTTAGCAGCATGTGGCATTCTCTGATGGCTTTTGCTACCATTTAAAGGATACAAAATTATGGAAAAAGATGGAAAACACATGTTTATTGAGTGTTGCCTTGTGCCAGGCCTATCACTTCATTTAAATTTCTCAACAATCCTTTGAGATAGGTGGCATTAACCATAACACTGGGGCTCAAAGAAGAAAACTAACTTCCATAAGATCACCTGGCTAGTGAGCAGTAGAACTGGGATTTAACTCTGGCATCTTTTTACTTCTCCCTGAAGAAAATGGCCAAAGAACCATTGTTGCTTTATTTGCCATCCCCCAACCCCAGCAAACACATAAACAGAACCAAAGGCACAAATTAAATGCTTAACATATAGTCTGTCACCTAGCAGATGTTCACTAAAGATTTAGATAAACATTTTTCTTAAATTTTGAGAGTCTACATATTTTGATAGTTCCTTTACCTAATACATCAAAGGAGCTTGAAGTAGAGGAGGGCTTTCATCTGATACAGACTGTTTCATTTTGTTTTAGGAACCCCAGGGAGATCTTTAATGTAAATAGTGTTGTGATTTGAAATCTTTCAAAGGGAAAGTAGCAAAACATTTTCATTTTTGACATTAAAGGCTGAAAGATGACCTTCATCTATTCAGCAATCATTCTCTCATGACACTGACTAGATAACATCAGGGCTAAGGGTGAATGAACAATTCCAGCAGTGTTAATGAGATTTTAATGGAAGTCATACAAATTGTTGGTAGTCATTTATGTACTTGGACTTATCAGTGACTATTAAAATGAAAATGTGGTTTTTAACATTAGTAGCTAACTTAAGAGAATTTCATTCTAAGCATCATGGTCACCTTGCATAGTGATCAACCCTATTTCTGTCTTCGTTAGTCTCTTCTATGCAGTTGACTCCCCATTGCCTGTCACCTTATAGCTCTTCTAAGTTTTAATCCTGCAGCTTTAACTCACTGCTAGATATTTCTGTTGATGATCTGTCATTTCAAATCTAGCATTTGTCATTTGCTATTTTGTATAATTGAATGTTTGTGTTATAATATTATCTTCCCCAGTAGGAGTTTTTGTATAAGGACCATGACTTAAAATCCTTTGAATCCCCTGTACCTATTAGAGTGATACAGGTATGGTAGGAGGCCAGGTGTGTGAGTGTAATAATCTTCATGGCTAAAGTAGCTTTTATCTTTTGGTAACTTCAAAAGCCTAGTAATCATCCAGAGTTGAGATGCAATTGCAAAGGACAACAACAAAAAGGTGGTATTTTGTACCTTGTAAAAATGAAAGCATTTATCTTTTAAAATTATGTACTACTTGTAGAAGAAATTATTTTTTGGATGAATGACTTAAATTTACTTGTTTATTTTAAAAAGTTTATTTATTTAAGTATATCTCTACACGCAACATGGGGCTCAAACTTATGACCCTGAGATCAAGTGTTGCATGCTCCTCCAGCTGAGCCAGCCAGGTGTCTCTAAACACATTTATTTAAAATTAAATCTATTCTGGCTTGTGGAGGTTATAAATATGTTTATTACCCTGATTGTGGTGATAGTTTCATGGTCATATGCATATGTCCAAAGTTCTCAAATTATATATATTAGATATGTACTATTCTTTGTATCCCTTTGGACTCAAGATAATTGTTAAAAAATTAAATCTGTTCTAACTGGCTTATAATAGACAATATAAAAATTATAGCACTTATTTTTGGTGTTCATCTCACTTTAAACTGATTTTCTGTGTATTAGTCTTGCTCACTTTTCTCCTTTGTCCATTGTCTCAGTATTTTTTCTAATTTTTCTGTCATAAAACTCTGATCTTTAAAGTGTTTTTGCTCTATATTAACAGCATATTTTAAATTATTTTAATTGCCTTGAGGTTGTTAATACTGACTTGAGCACAAGGACCATGCCTTATTTGTCTTTATATTGGCAGTATTTCCAGCATAGTGTTGAGCAAAATGCCAAGTCATGGCAGATCCTTCCCATCTCCTGAGATGGAGTCCAATGTTCCTTATTCATCATGCTGTATAACCCCTAGCCTACATTCACATTGTGAATTAAAAACCCTAATGATGATTGACTCTTAAGTTAGCATTTTATTAACAAGTCTTGATTATGAGTTTAAGCTTTTGGGAAATATCTCACTCAACAAGTGACTGTATAGAAAGAATATGTTGATGTTGCTGCTTTGTCTAAAATAGGAGTGAATCAGAACTAATGTCTCGTCATTCTGTATTTGTCATTAAAACGTAATTTTTAATCAATATGTAATATGTTGTGCTATTTAAAGTGTATTTTTGAAAAATTTTGCTTTTCCTACCCCCTTCTTATTTTTATAAAGTTACCAGGCAGTGACATTGCTAGTGGGAGTGATGTACTTTCTGATGTCATACCCAGTATTCCGAGTTCACCTTGCCTGCTTCCTAAAAAGAAAAATAAGCACCGGAATTTAGATGAACTTCCTTGGAGTGCAATGACAAATGATGAGCAGGTAGGGATCTTGACTTTTTTTTAAAGATTTTATTTTTTTATTCATGAGACACACACACACACACACACACAGAGGCAGAGACACAGGCAGAGGGAGAAGCAGGCTCCATGCAGGGAGCCCGACGTGGAACTTGATCCCAGGTCCTCAGGATCACGCCCTGGGCTGAAGGCGGCACTAATCCGCTGAGCCACCTGAGCTGCCTGGATCTTGACATTCTTAATTGAAAGCATATATGTAGAGATTACATGAAGCTCAGTGTATTACCTATTTAAAGCTACTAGGTAAATGTGGATTGCCTAATAAAATCTGAGTGAGGGCTTTAACTGTTTTTGCAGGGAACAAATATCATAAGTGCTTTTGATGTTTGAAACACATTATAAATGACATTAAAATATCAGAAGTTTTGGCATTGATCTTGTTTATTATAATTTTTCATCACATAGGTGGAATATATTGAGTATCTGAGTCGTAAAGTCAGTACGGAGATGGGTCTTCGGGAGCAACTTGATATTATAAAAATAATTGATCCTTCGGCTCAAATTTCCCCTACGGACAGTGAGTTTATTATTGAACTTAACTGTCTCACAGATGAAAAACTGAAGCAGGTATGTAAATACAATACAGATTGTACAGCTATTAACAAAACCATTATTTTATAAAATGTAGAGTTGGATAATCGTATGTTAAAATACACAAATAATTAAGGTCTAAATCACTGCTGTGAGATGTAATATTAGAAAAAATGATGGCAATATTTGAGAGCACATGGTTGTAAGGTTTTAGGTACATCTCACCTGGCAATACCTTTCTGGGATCATGTGGATCTAGGACCTGCTGTTTAGTTGTGTAGGCTTTGAAACTTAATTTTACCACTTAAGGGATGGTTATGCTATTTATTTATTTTAACTCACCTTTAAAAAAAGTGATTGACAGAATCAAAACACTGATTATTGAGAGCTATCTATACTTGAGTGAACATCTGAATTGGGAGATTTGAGTAATCTTATGGAGTAATTGAGCCTGTGTAGGGTAAAATGTTATTTTCATTCAGCTATTTTGAAATACACATTTCTTTATCTCCATTTTTCTTTGGTACATAGGTGAATGAATACTTATGTTCTATTTTCGTTTTTTAAAAGCTTTTTTTTTGCATTTATCATCGCTTGTAAAAATGTTTTTATTCAGTATTTCTCTCAACAGACATACTATAATTTTTACATTCCAGCTCATTTTCTATTAGTATTGAAATTGATGCCCTGCATTTGAAGACAGGTACCATGGGCCCCTAGCTAAGATTTAGGAAACACCCTAATCTTAGATATAATCAGGAGCTTACTTAAATCATATTGAGACCTTTAAAAAATGCCTAAACTGATTTGTTCTATTGTTAATTTCTCTGAGTGTTATTTTCTTTTTTTTAAAAGATTTAGTTTTTAGAGCAAGTGAGCAGTGGGAGGGGCAGAGGAAAAGAGAGAAACTTCAGCAAATTCCATGCTCAGTGCAGAGCCCAGCGCGGGGCTTGATTTCATGACCCTGAGATCAGGACCTGAGCTGAAATCAAGAGCTGAACACCTAACCGACTATGCCACCCAGCACCCTGAGTGTTATTTTCTTATAGCTCCATAATATATATCCTAGAATTTTGAACAATGTCAATTTTTCTAGTACTTGTTTGTACATTTAGAGATTTCTTTCATCCTTATAGTCTACTTATGTACATCTGTAGCACTTTTTTATTTGATTTATTTAACAATGTTAAGTGTCTGTTATGTATTAAATATTAGGATACAAAAGAGTTTAAAAAATGATCCTTGTCTTCACAGCGTCTACAACTCAAGAAAGAGCCAAAGAAATCAATGTAGGTTATAATCCAAGATTATAAATCTGTATTATAATACAGATACAATCATATTATAATACAATAAATGTTATTTTTATTTCTTTATAATTACTGTCTTTTACTCGATTTGTTAAACATCTGTTACAATCCAAGTTCTTTTTTGGGGGGTACACTTATCAAAAGCAAGAACATAGATACAGTACTATTAAATAATCTATAGGCTGTATTCAGGTTACACTCGATTTTCAACCAATGTCTTGTTTTATCTCAAGATCCAATCCAATCTTTTTTTAAAAGTTCTTATTTAAATTCCAGTTAGTTAACATACAGTGTAATATTAGTTTCAGATGTACACTTTAGTGATTCAGCACTTAGATTTAATAGCCAGTACTCATCACAAGTGCACTGTTTAATCCCCATCACCTATTCAACTCATCCCCTCACCCTCCTTCCCTCTGGTAACCATCAGTGTGTTCTCCGTATTTAAGAGTCTGTTTCTTGGTTTCTCTTCACTCTTTTCCCCCTATGCTCATTTGTTTGGCTTTTTAAATTCCACATATGAGTGAAATCATATGATATTTGTCATTCTCTGACTAACTTATTTCACCCAGGATTAATACTGTCTAGCTGCATCCACATTGCTGCAGATGGCAAGATTTCATTCTTTTTTATGGCTGAGTAATATTCCACTATGTGTGTATATACACACACACACACCATCTTCTTTTTTTTTTAAGATTTTATTTATTTATTCATGATAGTCACACAGAGAGAGACAGAGAGGCAGAGACACAGGCAGAGGGAGAAGCAGGCTCCATGCAGGGAGCCCGACGTGGGATTCGATCCCGGGTCTCCAGGATCGCGCCCTGGGCCAAAGGCAGGCGCCAAACTGCTGCGCCACCCAGGGATCCCCACACCATCTTCTTTATGCATTCATAAGTTGATTGACATTTGGGCTCTTCCCATAATTTCCTGTTGTTGATAATGCTGGTACAAACCTAGGGGAAGCGTGTGTCCCTTTGAATTAGTTTTGTATTCTTCAGGTAAATACCTAGTAGTGCAATTTCTGGATCGTGGGATAGTACTATTTTTCACTTTTTGAGAAGCCTTCTTACTGTTATCTGGAGTGGCTGCACCAGTTTCCATTCCCACCAACAGTGCAGGAGGGTTCCTCTTCCTCCCCATCCTTGTCAATACTTGGTGTTTCTTGTGTTGTTGATTTTAGCTGTTCTGATGGGTGTGAGGGGTATCTCATTATAGTTTTGATTTGTATTTCCCTGCTGATGAGCACATCTGTAGCACTTTTGATAATGTTTTACATTATGTACAATATTCTTTTCTCCAGTATTTTCAGGTAGAATGTCAAGGAACAACACTAACCAGTGTTTGTCTGTGTGTTCCAAGGTCAGAAACTATATCAAGGAGCATAGCCCTCGCCAAAGGCCTGCAAGAGAGGCCTGGAAGAGAAGCAACTTTAGTTGTGCAAGCACCAGTGGAGTGAGCGGTGCCAGTGCCAGCGCCAGCAGCAGCAGTGCCAGCATGGTCAGTTCTGCAAGCAGCAGTGGGTCCAGTGTTGGAAACTCTGCTTCAAACTCCAGTGCCAACATGAGTCGAGCACACAGTGACAGCAACTTGTCTGCAAGTGCAGCAGAACGGATTCGGGATTCAAAAGTAAAATGTCTAATCAATACAAAACTTTACCTTTCAATATTAACATTAGTACTTCTTCATATAAATTTCTTGAAGAGTTAAAATTATCTTGCTTTCTAGATGCCTGTGGGTTTTGGCTTTAATTGAACAAGCAGGATACTCTGCTTGAGTAAAGCCCTTCAGGCTGAGTGCTTTGAAATACTGTTTTGACCCACACCCATATCACATTCAATTTTATCTGATTTTTGTGTCTGTTTTAAGTAAGATAAATTGATGGAAATAGTGAGTCTCAAGATTGCAATATTGACTGTAACTCACTACTGAGCAGGTCTCACTATGTTGCTGATGTTGCTGTCTATTAGCTCCTAACAATGTTCTGCATGTCGTGTGTGTGTGTTAAATGTTTTCTTAATGTTTTAATCTTGAATGTTTATTAGATCTTTTAAAAATATAATAACACCTTCTCTAATTTCTATTTACAGTTGAAGAATTTTTTGTGATAATATTGAGCACATAAAAAATAGGGAGGTGTAGTGTATTTAGAATGTTTTTGTGATGCTTTAGGTAAGTTCAGTTCCTTGCAGTGGTGACAGTTTGGAGCCAACTTAAAGATAAGAAGGGTATCTCATAACTCTTTGGGAACCCAGTGGTGACTAGAAGATAAACAGTGATTCCTTCCCTGGCTTGTACCAAAGTAGAAACATAGCCATCTTTGTTGGTTGCCAGGGTATTCCTCTAGATATTCTTCATTCTTTTTTTCTTGCATCAGTTCACCAGTGACAAGGAAGAGCACCCACTGGGTTTCTAATGGGCTTTTAAGATGGTATTTGCCTAATATGGAGAAGACGTGATTCTTTCCCGCCATTGTAAAATTGCTAGAGCTTTTGAATGAAAGATACCTTAAAAGCGTAAGCATTAGAGATTTTGGCAATGTTCTCTATGTTGGCATTCAGTATTGTTCATTATGTGTTCACTCTGCAGTGACACCCATGTACCTTAATTTGGTTAAAAAAGGCTTTGGAATGATTGATTATATATAACTAATCAAAATGATCAAATTTCAGTCCTTCCTAAGATTCACTGGTCAAATACCATACAAATAGAATCTTGAGGTATCATTTCCCTCAGTTCATTCCAGTGGCTCACTTACTGGAACCAGGATCATACTGCAAAGGAATTTGAACATCTCCAAATATTCTGAAAATACAGAATTTGATCCCTAAAAAATTCTGAGATGGGTATGTCAGAACTGAACCTTACTGATTTAGAAATTTTTATTTTGACAGAAGCGATCCAAGCAGCGGAAGTTACAGCAGAAGGCTTTGCGCAAGAGGCAGCTGAAAGAGCAGAGGCAGGCTCGAAAGGAGAGGCTCAGTGGGCTCTTCCTTAATGAAGAAGTGCTGTCCTTGAAAGTGACTGAGGAAGACCATGAAGCAGATGTAGATGTTTTGATGTAATAAGGATGAATTTATTGGCATTCTTTTTAGGTGTTAAAGTGTTCTATCCTTTTATTTGTTTACATGCATTTTGACCAAACTTTTGGTTAGGGCTGTGCTGATGTACCATTAGTATTTAAGTCCAGTGGTTCTCAGCAGGTGGTCCCCAGACCAGCAGCTTCAGCATCACCTGAGAAGTTGTTAGAAATGCATACTACCAGGCCCCATTCCAGATGCAGTGAATCAGAAACCCTGGGGGAGGGACCAGCATTGTGTTTTAACAACCACCAGATTGTTTTGCTGCACGCAGCTCTAGTTTTAAGAACCACTAATTTAGTAAATGTTTTGACTGTTTAGACTTTAGGGTGGTTAAGTGGGCTTTTTCAAGAGCTAGTACGTTTACAGTTCGGAAGATTTCAAGCTACTGCTGACAAGTAGTTTATTATGTCAGTATAGGTATATCTGTAGTGATCATAATTCAGCTTCCTTCTTAATGTTACAGTTCCTCAGTTTGCTTTTTCTAAAGGCCATAGCATAATTCTTAATTCTTAGTGGACATCCTTTTTTGAGGTTGTGGGGGGTGGGGTGTGGATTGCTGTTTACAATAGTGCCTTCATTAGCTTTAGTTCTGTTTTCATTTGTTAACTCAAATGTGTAAAAATAGGCACTAATGTCTTTCCTGTTAGATTTGTTTTTTACTTTCTGTAAATTCAGAATCCTTTTGTAAGTGATTACTACTGAGGAAATAATGTTACTAGTAGCTGAACTTTAGACTTGATGCTATATTGATTAATACTCAAATGGAGGAAGCAATTAAGCAAAACATCCAATTCTGCTTTTCCGCTGCTTCCTGAAATTTTAGGGTGTGAATCTGTCTCAAAGGCAGGAACTGTATCTTAAGTTCTTTTGTAGGTCATTTTTTCCAGCACAGCTCTGATTTTTAAATATTTGGTATAACAGCTTCTGGCATGTAAACTGGTAAATGTTCAAAGTTAACTAAAGAAAACCCTTACAGTTCTCCGAAACGTCTCTATAAAGCACTAGAAATACACAGAACGTGAGATAATAGGAAAAAAAAATCCTGAGCTTGTTGGCTCTTAATAGAAGTCTTATTGTAGATGTGAAATCATGGAGTTTCTTTAAATGTTTTCATAGAGTTATGAACACTAGAAGTAGTGTGATTCCTTTTCTTCTACCACGTCTTTAAACACTCATATGGGTTAAAGAAGATGGAAACTGGTACTACTGACAATCAAGCTGCTTTCTGATTTTCATGATTTTCTTTTTATTGTGGATAACTTTTGGGAGGTAATCATAATTCTGTAGGAGGAGTTGTGATCAATATTTTTTTAAACTCTAGAGTCGAGGATGATAGGATTTTTACTTTTTTAAACATTCATATCAAATAACTCATTAAGAAAGAGATTGACTTAAATCATTAATTCTCAGTTGATAAAAACCTTTGCTTGCAATCATGTTTTGAAAACCTGATTTTACTTTACTTCCTTGAAGGTTAAAGAATTGAAACTGAGGATGAAAAGTGATGTATTTTGCAGCTTTGCTGAGGTCTGTGATATGGTTATGAGATTTTGAAGACTACTAAATTTATACTTTAAAATTTTACTAAGATGAAAGTATGCATATATGGTTATCAGTTGGAGTACTCCCTCTGACTTTCCTTTTACCCTTTCTTAGATGCTCCTAACCAGCTTAGAGGGCCCAAAGAAAGCTTGGGGTAGGACCCCAAAATACTTTGAGGAAAGTGGAAAGGGTCAACCTCATTGTGTTTTCCCTTCCAAATATAGGATGAGTAAAAGGAGAGAAGAGCAAATACAGCTGAATTTTCTGCCTGCTCTTAGCAAAAGCAAAATCTAGAGAATGATTTATCTGTTCTCTTTACCTACTCTTCCAGGAAAACAGGCCACTTTTGGAGACCATAGAGCAGCATTTATCTGTTAAATACTTGGAAACAATTGACCAGTAAAAGAAAATAACATGGTCATGATATAATAAGATCAATTTTTCTACTCTCCCAACAGTCACATAGTCTTATTACCTTAGATTTAACTTAAGTCGCTATGAAACAAGTTTACCAAAGCACCACAAAGCCAATTTTAAAAGTTTATAAGGATTTGAGTTTTTATAGTAAAGTATGCCATGAAATTTTATGTAAATCTGGATGCACTGTCTTTACTATAAATTAGAGATTGCCCATAAAGTTGGTTTAGAGGAGATTGAAAATAATTCTTTTTTTTTAATTCTTTTTTTTAAAAATTCTTTTAATTAAAAGAAAAAATTAAAACAACTTGGGTTTGCTTATGATGTGGGAGAGGGATATTATCAAGTCTTTCTCCATCTCTCCTGACATTAGAAAAAAAACCCAGCAGTAAAAGACAAAAAGTTTTGTTTTTGTTAATGGGCTATACTGTGTTTTTTTCTTTTTTAATATCTCATGTAGATAATTCAAGTTTGAATTCTTTCTTGGAATAAGTAATAATTTATTTAGTCTGGTATATCTGAGTTTAAGACCAATCCAACTCACTACTTTTTCTTTTTAAACATAAATCTAACCTATTAATAAAAATGTGAGACTCATTTGCTCCAGTGTAGAGCTTCTGTAGAGAACTGACACTGGAGCAAATAAGTTTCTTCCCCTTTAAACACAACCCTTGTTAACTTAGGGCATGATAAATTTCCCTCAGATTCTTTGTAAAACATTTTATTAGAGATCTTGTATGTATGTTTAATTATATACCAATAAAACTGGAAAAAAGAGCTCTTGTAGAAGTCTGTCAGTCCCTACCATAGGTATGAACCTTGAATTAAATAAGATGGCATGTCTTTTTCTACAGTTTTACAACTGAATTAAAGTAATTCAGTTTTACAACTGAATTAAAGTAGTATACTGTTAGGTGGTATATAAAGGGTAGTTCATTCTGCCCGAGCAAGAACTTAGAATAAAATGACACTTTTTCTCATGAGACTTGTCTTTTTTGTTTTTAAAGATTTTATTTATTCATGAGAGACACAGAGAGAGAAAGGCAGAGACACAGGCAGAGGGAGAATCAGGCTCCATGCAGGGAGCCTGATGTGAAACTTGATCCCAGGACTCCTGGATAACACCCTGAGCTGAAGGCAGATGCTTAACCAGTGAGCGACCCAGGCGTCCCTCATGAGACTTGTATCTTTTGTTAGGCTGGGGCAGTTTTGTCCATTTCCTTAGCCCTCTGGATTAACTAGATAGATATTGCTGAATTAATCCCAGAAACTGACTTGTAATTTAATGACTCTATGGATTGGGTGGACATCTCATTTTATTTAACTCTTATAAGTGTTAATTCCCTCTTAAAGGAAAAATTCCTAGAAACTACTGTATAAAGGTATCCAGATTCTGATGAGCTTTAAAATTAGTGAAGTTTTCAAATATCTTCATATTTAAAGCCAAAAATGTTATTAGGACATGAAAAATAGAGAAGTCCTGTTTCCAGATTCTCTAGCAGAGATTTTCATTCATGGCTTACTTTTTAATAGCCTCATGTGCCTTAAAGGTGAATTCTATACTTTTTCTCAATATCAGGCTTTTTCAAACTCAAAAAAAATCTGAACATTGTAATTTGTTTTCTAAAATGTCCTTGCTGTTGGATATCAGTAAGCAAAATCATTAAATTGAACCAGTCAGTGACAATAGAGCGTATTAACAAAACACTAATCTTTTCAGATATTAAATTTCATTAACATGACTTTATTTGTGGCCCACCTTGGTCACTGAAGAACACTGAAAGTTATCTAAAGTATAGCTTAATGTACTCTCTCATTTTTTTTCCCCTGAAAAAGGTCATAAGCCAGAATGCTTTTTTTAAAACCAGATAATTCTTAGTGTCTGGAGAGATAATATTCAAGACAAAAGCACTTCAAGAACAGAGATAATATAGCAGCTTGATTCCCTTGTTATAACTTTAGGGATTCTTTGCATTCATTTGTGTAATAGCTGGAATGCTCCCCTCCCCTTTAACAAATTACCTATTAGCTCTTCTGTCTTCAAGAAATGTTTGCTTAGAATCGGGAGGGGCTTACTGAAAGTCAGTTTATAGTTTGAGACAGTTGATAGGAGAATTCCCAGTCCTATTCAAATATGGTATTGATGGTGAGCACACTGCCATTCAACATTTCTAAACTTAGAGGTAAATCTAATCCTTAAAAGGACTATTAGTTAGAAAATAAGTATTTGTATACACATGTATCGTGGTAACTTTAGATTCATTTTAAGTCTGACAAAGTAAGATAAATTCTATCTTTACAATGGAATTATGCTAAGTGGGTGAGAAACTTCTGAAAGATATTTAGACCTAGGCATCTCTGTCAGTATAGTATCTGGAACATAGCTCCTTCAAATTCTAGCTTAAATCTCATTTCTGTGGAAAATAATTGACTTATTCCTAAGGCTCAGAAGGAACTCCAAAGAGTCTTCTAATTAACCGGCTATTAATAGAGTACAGAAGTTGCATGCTATTGCTGCATATCAGAGTTGACTCACTAAAATTTTATTTTCATATTTTTTCTAATATTAAAATTATTTCTTTTCAGCCCCCCTCACAATTTTATTTTAAATTAAGGTTATTAATGTTTTAACCTAGATCACATGGTGGTAAGTTAATTTTTAATTTGGCATTCATACTGAACTCTGAAAACCTGGTTTAGTCTTCTCTGATTTTAATATATAGTAGTTTTTTTCTTTATTGTCAAGTTTGTTACATCTTTGTGGTCAGTGGAATCTGTGGAAATCTGTGGGTTTTTTTTTTTTTTTTGTGGTGAGGGGTAGGGGTAGAAAAGAGAATTGCTCCAATTATACATATGCATTTTGACTATATAAAGGTAGTTGTAGAATTAATATGTATAAATGACAAGTTAACACTTACCTATTCTGACTTGTTCTAAGGAACAGTAGCCTGAAGCCATGGCTTGTTTTCTGGAGCTGCTTGCTCTTCAATAGTAGCTGACCAATTAGATTTAAGTTTGGACTTTGGGGTTAGGTTATCTAGCTGAGGCTTTTAGGAATGGAGCAGACTATTTCTGTTCGTATAGTGGATCAATTTAATTTCCTCTTTGAGAACTCTAATTTAGGTATAGGTATTATCCATTCTGAATCTTTGTGTTGGGAGTTTAATAAGACTGTTGTCAAAAGCTATTAAAGATAATTACAAGTATATGTAAAACATTTGACAGATGGTTAAAAATTTCATTTTTTTTAGTTTCAAAGGTTAGTTATGTAGCATCAATATCATAACCAAAGCAAGTAGGAAGTTGGCTGGTTTGGAGAATCTTCAAGTAGTCTTAAATACTGTAATGTATCAGATTGTTAACCAGGATTTTTTTCCTGTATTTCTGCTAAATGTATTACTATATTAATGCACTTTTGTATATATAACTGTCTTCTGTACATTCTGTACTTACTACAGTGTATATAAAAGCTGTTTTTCCTGAAAAGTGTAAGGAAATACAATAGCTGTAACACAAGTCGTTTCTATTTTGAGTTCCTTCTTGTACTTGAAAGTAGTAGTTCAGTAGTTAAATCTAAATGTGTATGTATGGTTGTAATTAAAATGGGAAATGTGGCAGAATTGTCTTTTGAAGCTGAATATCAGACTGAACAGTGTTGTTTTGGGTATTAAAAACTCTTGTAATATTTTAATTGTTTCTTTTGATGTACCATGGGCTTTTTCAAACCCCACTGCTGCTTACCACTTTATACTTCAGAATCCACTCCTCTACATGTTCCATCCCAGAACATTTATCAACAGAAAAGAATTAGGTCTCCTCTCTTTTGCTCACAGTTTGGTTAAGGATCCATAAACTTTTGTTTTGTGAAAGCCAGAATTTCCCAAATGTCCTTGGCAAATCATTTTTCTGGAGAGATCAGATTTCTAGGGAGAGTAGCATTCATTGTATGTGAAAATTAGGTCTGTCTTGTGTTTACAAAAATGAGATCTATTTTCCTTATATATTACTCTAGAGTCTTTTTAGATTGTAATTCTAGAAAAATGTGAGCAGTTTTCTGTAGTTTCAGAAGCAATTCAACTTTCAGCAGCAACTCTATCTCTTGCCACTAGAGGGAGGTCTGTGGTTGCTCTCCTGAAAACGTCTTAGCTGCTTTTCTTTTAATTTCAGAGGTTGAAATCAACCTTATTTCAAAATTCCTTTTGTGATATTAAATACTTTCATTTATTAGTGGAAGGTAAATTAATTGAGCTTGTTTAATAAAGCAAATCTTATGCTTTTCTGTAATCTTCAATTTTTAATAAATGTGAGTTAGCTATTAAGTGAAGTGTGTGTGTGTGTGTGTGTGTGTGTGTGTGTGTGTGTGTGTGTGTGTATGGTTCTTCTCTTAGGTACTTTAAAACTTCACTGTCCACTGTGGTAGCCACTAGCCACATGTGGCTATTTAAATGAATTAAATAAAATTTGAAATTTAGTTCCTTGGTCCCATTAGCAATACTTCGAGTGCCCAGTAGCCACATATAACAAGAGGAACACCACCATCACAGGAAATTCCACTGAACAATCTAGAGATTTGATGTTTTATGTAGTGGCCACTATCCTCATCTTACCAGTGAACAGTAACCAGTGATTCCAAATTGCTGCCCACAGTTAACTATTGTAGGTGATTGGTGTGAGAGGGAGAACAAGCTGTGTTTCACTTTTCTACTTTAATAAAGCCACTACCAAAGTTGGGACTTTGGTGGTTTAATGGAGAAACTTCTCAAATATTGAGTATTTCATTGAACTATGAATAAGATTTCTTAAAGACTCCATTTTTCAAAACTGCTTAGTGTGTTTCTTTACTCATGTGATGTGGGAGACTTAATAGAGTCACTGTTACTTGAGACTGACAATCCTCTGCCCTTTCCCAATTAGTTTGAATCTCCTGGTTAAGTGGTGTTTTTATATTACATTATCTGTGTTTCTTAGTAATAGGTTGATAGATACTAGATTTAGGTACAATGTTATTTCCCTTTGTAATGGTTAAATAACATTTTTAACACTTCAGTTTGTTCATCTGGTTGCCAGGATCTCATATGCTTGTTTTTCTTTTAAAAACAGCAGATAACTGAATTTATGTATTTTCATGTTTGTCTTATAAAAATCATCAAGTAAGACCGTAAAATGAATCCCCACATCTACTTCCGCTCTTCCCTCATGGCCATTCTTGTTTCTTTTAGCCTCCACCTCCAGACACCTTAGCTGAACTCCTAATGATACCCTGGATGGTAATTTCATTTTTAATTGTTTCAGTGTCAGATTTTTAAAAGGACACTCTTCTTTTATATATAAATATGAGCATATACCTCCACAAATAAAAAAAATTCCTTAATATCAAATAACTGGTTTACTTGCTTGAAATCAAAACCATAACCATTAGTCTTTTTTCTTTCTTTCTTTCTTTTTAAAAAGATTTTATTTATTTATTCATAGAGACACAGAGAGAGAATGAGAGGCAGAGACACTGGCAGAGGGAGAAGCAGGCTCCATGCAGAGAGCCCGACGCAGGACTCCATCCAGGGTCTCCCGGATCATGCCCTGGGCTGCAGGTGGTGCTAAACCGCTGTGCCACCAGGGCTGCCCAGTCTTTTTTCTTTCAAAATCATTCTGCATTTTGTTAGCACTGAGGTAGAAGAATTATTTTTATTATTGTTTGGGTAAGTCCTGATAGTATGTCTTGAGCACATTTTTATTAAAAGTGAGATATCTATTGCTTTTAGATAAAAACAAAACCCAGCTGTTTTCCTTACTGTTTTGTTTCTTAATGAAGCCATGAAATAATTTGGGTAGCAGGAAGGAAGGAGGGAAATAACTGTGAAAGATGAATTGAACAGGGGCATCTAGGTGGGTCAGTGGTTGAGCACCTGCCTTTGGCTCAGGTCATGACCCTAGCATCCTAGGATCGAGTTCCACGTACCTCTCCCCACAAGGAGCCTGCTTCTCCCTCTGCCTGTGTCTCTGCCTCTCTCTGTGTCTCTCATTAAATAAATAAAATCTTAATAAAAAAGATGAACAGTTATTTTTCTGTCTCACCTACCTATGAGTTCAAGAATGCTCTTTGTTCGCCAAAATTGTCACACATGGTAAAAATCTGAATACCCACTATTTATAAAGAGTTTTGCAAGGATGCTCTGGGGGACATAAGGAAAAATAGAGATTCTTATAGTCCTTAGAAATTTTTTCAGGAACTCTTTATAAAGCTGTGACAGGCTATTGGTTTTGGTTTTGCATTTTAACTTACTGTAGTTTAGATTTTACGAATTGTAGAATATCAGAGCTTGAAGGGATTTGGGGGATTATTTAGCTTGGTGATTCTTAAACTTGAGTGTGCATCAGAATCCCCTGGAGGACTTGTTGAAACACAGACGGCCAGACGCCACTCCCAGAGTTTCTGACTCAGTAGGTCTTGACTGGGCCCTGAGAATTTTTATGATTTCCTTGGTGATGCTGCTGGTCCAGTGAACACAGAGAAGCTTTGATGTAGGGATCCCCGGGTGGCGCAGCGGTTTGGCGCCTGCCTTTGGCCCGGGGCGTGATCCTGGAGACCCAGGATCGACTCCCACGTCGGGCTCCCGGTGCATGGAGCCTGCTTCTCCCTCTGCCTGTGTCTCTGCCTCTCTCTCTCTCTCTCTCTCTGTGTGACTATCATAAATAAATAAAAATTTAAAAAAAAAAAAAAAAAAAAAAAGAAGCTTTGATGTAGCTCAGTCCCTTTTTCTCTTGCCTCTATTTTTGCAAATGAGGAAATATACACTAAATGGAAAGTGACTTCTTAACCCCAAACTGGTTTGTGACATGGCCAAATCAGAATCCAAATCTTGAGGTGCCTTATTTACACTGGGAAAGTCCAGTGCTTTTCCTGTTGTGCAATTGTTTCCTTCGTAGTAGTTGCCTCCAAATGCTTCCTTCCAAGTCTTTTTTTTTTCTTCCAAATCTTTTCTGAACATTGGGGTTTTCTGATAAAGATTTATATCTTTACCCAGATCAGGAGTTTCTTTTCTTTTTTCGTTTTTAAAGATTTTATTTATTTATTTGAGAGAGAGAGAGAGAGACCGAGCGCACAAGCAGGGGGAGCAAGAGGGAGAAGCGACCCCTCACTGAGCAGGGAGTCCAATGCGGAGCTTGATTCCAGGACCCTGTGATCATGACCCAAGCTGAAGGCAGATGCTTAACTGACTGAGTCACCCAGGCGCCCCTTAAGAGTTTATAAATTGATGTCATGATTAAAATTGTTGGCAATTTCTTTTTATATGCCAATGTATTTTTCTGAGGAGGGCTCCATATCTTTTATCAAGTTCTCAAATGAATTTTCTTCCCCTTAATGGCTAAGATTCTGTCCTTTGAAGGCAATTTTAGTTTTTGGAAATAATCAAGGGTCATTTGGGAGGCTATCTGGTGGTTTATGTGTGTGAGAATCCTGAAAATTGCTACACTTGGTCAATGAGGTATGATTTTAAAAGTAATAAGACTTTTTTTCTCATGGCCTAAAAACTAGGGCTTTGATGTATATTAAAGAGTTCTAGAAATATTTTGGGCAATGACAGCATCATTGGTTTAGGTGTATGGCGATGACATGGAATGGAGATATTAGCTTGGATGTATTAGCTCTGGTTTGTTGATTAAAATAGTCATCTCTTCATAATCATAACTTGTATTCTAGAGAAAAATCTTCCACTAATGTTTTAGAAAGACCGTGTTAATTTCACAGACTTGTTCACAGACAGACTTGTTCATCAAATAACAGAATGAGATGGTAATCTAAAAACTTGAAAGACATATAGCCTTTTGGACATATAGACTTTTGGTCCTATAGCTGAATGATAACAAATTAAGGACTAGAATTCAAGTCTCTTGAGCTGTAGACTAGTGCTCTTTCCACTGTATCACACTGCTTTGTATCATGCTACTACTTTTCACAGTGTTTCAGGAAAAACATCTTAAGATTTTAGTATAGAACAGTGAGTTAAAGTGTGGATCACACACCAGCAAAATCAGCATCACCTGAGAACTAAGAGGTGCAAATTCTCAGGTCCCACCCCAGACCTATGGGATCAGAAACTCTGGCAGTCTGTTTTAACAAGCTCTCTCAGGATTCTGATGCACACTCAAGTTTGAGAACCATTAGTTTGGAGTAATGATTCTCTGGCCGAACATCAGAATTATCTGGGGGAACTTTTAGACAGTGCTGGGACGCCTGGGTAGCTCAGTGATTGAGCGTCTGCCTTAGGCTCAGGGCATGATCCTGGGTGGGGGTATCGAGTCCCACATCAGGCTCCCTGTGAGTAGTCTGCTTCTCCATCTTTCTATGTCTCTGCCTCTCTCTCTGTGTCTCTCATGAATAAATAAATAAGTAAATCTTAAAAAGAAAATAATGGTGCTTAATCATTACTACCTTCTTTACCCAGACAAATCAATCTCAAAGGTGAGGCCTGGGCATCTATAGTTTTATAATAAACATTGTATTTTGGAATAATTTTAGGTTTAAAGAAAAATTGTAAAGACAGTGTAGAGATTTCCTCTGTATCTGTTACTTAGTCCTCTAATATTAACATCTTACATAACTATGGTACATTTGTCAAAACTAAGAAATTGATATCGATACATTACTGTTAACTACAGATTTATTCACATTTCCTTATTCTTTATTCAGATTTCACTAATTTTACCACTAATACCATTTTTCTTTTTTTTTAAGATTTTATTCATTCATGAGAGACAGAGAGAGAGAGAGAGAGAGAGAGAGAGGCAGAGACATAGGCAGAGGGAGAAGCAGGCTCCCGGCGGGAAGCCTGATGTGGGACTCGATCCCAGGACCCCAAGATCACGACCCGAGCCAAAGGCAGATGCTCAACCACTGAGCCACCCAGGTGCCCCACTAATGTCCTTTCCCTATGCCAGAATCCAGGCCAAGATTCCTCATTGTATTTAATCATCATGTCTCCTTAGCCTCCTCTAGTCTGTGATATTGTCTCAGTCTCTCCTTGGTTTTCATGATCTTGACAAATAAAAGAATTGGTCAGTTATTTTGTGGAATGTCATCCTCAATCTGGGTTTGCCTGATGTTTTTTCTCACAATTAGATTGCAGTTTTGAGATTTAGGGAGGGTTACCAGAAAGGTGTGGTGCCATTCTTATCACATCATCTTAAAGGTATATACTATCAACATGACTTAACCCTAGTTAAGCTACCATTTTTCCCTTTCCAAACTCTGCTCTTTAGGAGCAAGTGGTGCAGGCCAGCTCACGCTCAAGGAGGAGAGAGAAGTATCTACATATGTTATTGGGATTTCTGTATGGAAGATTTGTATCTTCTCCATGTATTTATCTACCTGGTCATTGATATCAGTATGTATTCATGGACATTTATTTTATACTTTGGCCTATAACCGTATACTAAGCTATTTTATTGCTCAAAATTTTCCAGATTTGGACATTGGGAACTCTTTTTTTAAAACATTTTATTAATTTATTCATGAGAGACACACACAGAGAGAGGCAGAGACACAGGCAGAGGGAGAAGCAGGCTCCATGCAGGGAGCCCCATCTGGGACTCAATCCCCGGTCTCCAGGATCACACCCTGGGCTGAAGGTGGCACTAAACCTCTGAGCCACCTGGGCTACCCTCATTGGGAACTCTTGAAGGACACTCTAGTGTCCCTTTGACCTACCCATTTCCATTTGTATTTTGAACGCTTTATTTTCTGGCACTTCACAATGCTTCAGCCCTAGAATCAGCATTTCTTCAAGGAGCTGGACATTTCTTTTTAAAAGCTCCTCAGGTGATTCTAATGCAGAATAAGTGTGGGAACCACTGATGTTGAGGCTGAACCATATTCTTCTGTAAATCTCCTGATGCTTTGATCAGGCCAGATCCTATCTTGTATCCTCATAAAATGTAGTCCTTTTTGATTCATTTCTCCTTTTCTTTTCATGTTCAGTCTTTTCACCAAAGCTGTTTTCTTTTCTTTTCTTTTCTTTTTTTTTTTTTTTTACCAAAGCTGTTTTTGTCTCAGCAACCAGAGCAGCACTTTTTAAACTTTAATGTACATAGGATCTTGTTAAAATGCAGATTCTGATGCAACAGGTCTAGGGTAGAGGCTTGAGTTTTTGTATTTCTAGCAGGTATCTAGTTGATTTGAGTGCTCCTGATCCATGAACTACATTTTGAGTAGCGACTGTCAGAACAAAATGCAGACAACTTAGGACATTTCAAGAACCTCCACGGTCTGCCTGACCCCAGTCTGCTTTTCAGCTTAATCTTCTGTACATTTCTCCATTTACCTTATATTCAAACCAACCAGTCTACTCAGCATTTGTAGTAGTCACCTTCTGATGTGGCCCCCAGAAATTGTGGTGATTCACTTCTTTAATTCCTTTCCCCTGGATGTGGGATGGACCTAGAGACTTGTTTCTGATAGGATACAGCAAAAGTGATGGGATGTCACTTCTGTGATTACATTACAGAAGACTGTGACTTCTGACTCACTTGTCCTCTTGTCCTCTCGGGTGCTCACTCTGATGAAGCAAGCTGCCAGGTTGTGAAATGCTCTGTGACAGGCCCACATGGCAAAGAACAGAGGGACTGAGGCCTTTGTATAACAGCCCATGAGGAAATGAATTCTGCCAACAATCATGAGTGAGCTGGGAAGGAGCCTGCTTCTCCGTCTGCCTATGTCTCTTCCTCTCTCTGTGTCTCTCATGAATAAATAAATAAAATCTTTTAAAAAATCTACCAAAATAATTCAGATTGAGTAAATACAGTATTATAAAATTTAAAAAATCATTATAGATCTTGGAAACTAGCCCTTTATCTGATATGTCATTTGCAAATATCTTCTCCCATTCTGTAGGTTGTCTTTGAGTTTTGTTGACTGTATCCTTTGCTGTGCAAAAGCTTCTTATCTTGATGAAGTCCCAATAATTCATTTTTGCTTTTGTTTCTTTTGCCTTCGTGGATGTATCTTGCAAGAAGTTACTATGGCCGAGTTCAAAAAGGGTGTTGCCTGTGTTCTTCTCTAGGATTTTGATGGAATCTTGTCTCACATTTAGATCTTTCATCCATTTTGAGTTTATCTTTGTGTATGGTGAAAGAGAGTGGTCTAGTTTCATTCTTCTGCATGTGGATGTCCAATTTTCCCAGCACCATTTATTGAAGAGACTGTCTTTCTTCCAATGGATAGTCTTTCCTCCTTTATCGAATATTAGTTGCCCATAAAGTTCAGGGTCCACTTCTGGATTCTCTATTCTGTTCCACTGATCTATGTGTCTGTTTTTGTGCCAGTACCACACTGTCTTGATGACCACAGCTTTGTAGTACAACCTGAAATCTGGCATTGTGATGCCCCCAGATATGGTTTTCTGCACATAAGAAAATGCTCTGCATCACTTGCCATCAGGGAAATACAAATCAAAACCACAATGAGATACCACCTCACACCAGTGAGAATGGGGAAAATTAACAAGGCAGGAAACAACAAATGTTGGAGAGGATGTGGAGAAAAGGGAACCCTCATACACTGTTGGTGGGAATGTGAACTGGTGCAGCCACTCTGGAAAACTGTGTGGAGGTTCCTCAAACAGTTAAAAATAGACCTGCCCAACGACCCAGCAATTGCACTGCTGGGGATTTACCCCAAAGATACAGATGCAGTGAAACGCCGGGACACCTGCACCCCGATGTTTATAGCAGCAATGGCCACGATAGCCAAACTGTGGAAGGAACCTCGGTGTCCAACGAAAGATGAATGGATAAAGAAGATGTGGTTTATGTATACAATGGAATATTACTCAGCTATTAGAAATGACAAATACCCACCATTTGCTTCAACGTGGATGGAACTGGAGGGTATTATGCTGAGTGAAGTAAGCCAGTCGGAGAAGGACAAACATTATATGTTCTCATTCATTTGGGGAATATAAATAATAGTGAAAGGGAATATAAGGGAAGGGGGAAGAAATGTGTGGGAAATATCAGAAAGGGAGACAGAACGTAAAGACTGCTAACTCTGGGAAACGAACTAGGGGTGTTGGAAGGGGAGGAGGGCGGGGGGTGGGAGTGAATGGGTGATGGGCACTGGGGGTTATTCTGTATGTTAGTAAATTGAACACCAATAAAAAAAAATAAAATTTAAAAAATCATTTTGTAGCAAAGGAGTTTGACACCTAACTTTTCCTAAATTTTTGAAAGAAATATGTTTTTCAGCTAAAAATTTCAAATTCTCCATCTACCTTTCCCCATGTTAATGCATATGTTTCTTTAAAAAATTGATGTTATGGGGCACCTGAGTGGCTCAGTGGTTGAGTGTTTGCCTTTGGCTCAGGTCGTGATCCCAGGATCCTGGGATCAAGTCCCACTTTGGGCTCCCCACAGGGAGCCTGCTTCTCCCTCTGCCTATGTCTCTGCCTCTGTGTGTCTCTCATGAATAAATAAATAAAATCTTTACCAAAAAATAAATAAAAAATTGATGTTATCCTCACTTTTAAAATTATATACCAGTTTTATCTATACCTGATCTTTTGTTTAAATTTTGTTGGCTATTTCCAAAAGCAAAACATATGAGTAAGTCTAAAATACTATAAAGTATAAAATTAGAATCATATCTACTTTGTAGTATTAAAAATATAAAAAACTCAAACAGATTAAAAATAGCATATATCCAACTGTGGGCAAGGCAGTGGAGGGACCAGAACTCTATAAAACTGTTTGGCAGTATCTACTACAGAGAACATATACATACCTAAGTCTCAGCAATTCCAGTCTTAGATATATAGTCTATGGAAGGTGTATGTTTACCAAAAGATATACTGGAATATTTACAGGAATATTATAATATCCCCGAAACTGGAAATTACCCAAATGACCAACAGGTGAATGGATAAACAAATTGGGGCATATTCGGGGAGGGAGGGGCAAGATGGCGGAAGAGTAGGGTCTCCAAATCACCTGTCTCCACCAAAATACCTAGAAAACCTTCAAATTATCCTGAAAATCTATGAATTCGGCCTGAGAATTAAAGAGAGAACACCTGGAATACTACAGTGAGAAGAGTTCGCACTTCTATCAAGGTAGGAAGACGGGAAAAAAGAAATAAAGAAACAAAGGGGGATCCCTGGGTGGCGCAGCGGTTTAGCGCCTGCCTTTGGCCCAGGGCGCGATCCTGGAGACCCGGGATCGAATCCCACGTCAGGCTCCCGGTGCATGGAGCCTGCTTCTCCCTCTGCCTGTGTCTCTGCCTCTCTCTCTCTGTCTTTGTAACTATCATAAATAATAAAAAAAAAAAAAAAAATTAAAAAAAAAAAAAAGAAACAAAGGCCTCCAAGGGGGAGGGGCCCCGCGAGGAGCCGGGCTGAGGCCGGGGCGAGTGTCCCCAGGACAGGAGAGCCCCGTCCCGGAGACGTAGGAGCTGCACCGACCTTCCCGGGCGGAAAGGGGCTCGCAGGGAGTTGGAGCAGGACCCAGAAGGGCGAGGATGCCCTCGGGCTCCCCGGGACAGTAACAGAGCAACTGCGCGCCCAGGAGAGTGCGCCGAGCTCCCTAAGGGCTGCAGCGTGCACTGCGGGACCCGGAGCAGCTCGGAGGGGCTCGGGCGGCGGCTCTGCAGAAGGGGCTGCGCGGCCCCGGGAGCAGCTCGGAGGGGCTCGGGCAGAGGAAGAGGCTCCGTGCGGAGGGGCCTGCGCGGTTCCAGGAGCAGCTCGGAGGGGCTGGGCAGAGGAAGAGGCTCCGTGCGGAGGGGGCTGCGTGGTTCCAGGAGCAGCTCGGAGGGGCTCGGGCGGCGGCTCCGCGGGGCTCGGGCGGCGGCTCCGCGGAGGGGGCTGCGCGGCGGCCCGGGAACGCGAATCCAACAGCGCAGGCTCCGGAGCACAGGGCGCCGGGACACAGCCCAGGATCCGGCCTCCCCCCGGGACAGGCAGAGGCCTGGAGGGCCCAGGACAGCAAGGACGTTCCTGCCCCAGCTGAGCAGATCAGCCGCCCACCCCGGAGCCTCCAGGCCCTGCAGACGGAGAGCTCCGGAGTTTCTGCGGGGGCTGAATCCAGGTTTCCAGAGCTGGCCCCGCCACTGGGGCTGTTGCTCCTGGGGACTCACGGGGTAAACAACCCTCACTGAGCCCTGCACCAGGCAGGGGCAGAGCAGCTCCCCCAACTGCTAACACCTGAAAATCAGCACAGCAGGCCCCTCCCCCAGAAGACCAGCTAGACTGACTGACAACTTCCAGGGGAAGCCAAGGGACTTAAAGTACACAGAATCAGAAGATACTCCCCCGTGGTTCTTTTTTTTTTTCTTTTTTTTTTGTTTTGCTTTTTGATTTGTTTCCTTCCCCCACCCCCCTTTTTTTTCTCCTTTCTTTCTTTTTCTTTCTCTTTTTCTTTTTTTTTCATTTTTTTTCTTCCTTTTTTTTCTCTCTTTTCTTTCCTTCTTTCTCTCCTCTCTTTTTCTCCTTTTCCCAATACAACTTGCTTTTGGCCACTCCGCACTGAGCAAAATGACTAGAAGGAAAACCTCACCTCAAAAGAAAGAATCAGAAACAGTCCTCTCTCCCACAGAGTTACAAAATCTGGATTACAATTCAGTGTCAGAAAGCCAATTCAGAAGCACTATTATACAGCTACTGGTGGCTCTAGAAAAAAGCATAAAGGACTCAAGAGACTTCATGACTGCAGAATTTAGAGCTAATCAGGCAGAAATTAAAAATCAATTGAATGAGATGCAATCCAAACTAGAAGTCCTAATGACGAGGGTTAACGAGGTGGAAGAACGAGTGAGTGACATAGAAGACAAGTTGATAGCAAAGAGGAAACTGAGGAAAAAAGAGACAATTAAAAGACCATGAAGATAGAATAAGGGAAATAAACGACAGCCTGAGGAAGAAAAACCTACGTTTAATTGGGGTTCCCGAGGGCGCCGAAAGGGACAGAGGGCCAGAATATGTATTTGAACAAATTCTAGCTGAAAACTTTCCTAATCTGGGAAGGGAAACAGGCATTCAGATCCAGGAAATAGAGAGATTCCCCCCCCCCCAAAATCAATAAAAACCGTTCAACACCTCGACATTTAATAGTGAAGCTTGCAAATTCCAAAGATAAAGAGAAGATCCTTAAAGCAGCAAGAGACAAGAAATCCCTGACTTTTATGGGGAGGAGTATTAGGGTAACAGCAGACCTCTCCACAGAGACCTGGCAGGCCAGAAAGGGCTGGCAGGATATATTCAGGGTCCTAAATGAGAAGAACATGCAACCAAGAATACTTTATCCAGCAAGGCTCTCATTCAAAATGGAAGGAGAGATAAAGATCTTCCAAGACAGGCAGCAACTAAAAGAATATGTGACCTCCAAACCAGCTCTGCAAGAAATTTTAAGGGGGAATCTTAAAATTCCCCTTTAAGAAGAAGTTCAGTGGAACAGTCCACAAAAACAAGGACTGAATAGATATCATGATGACACTAAACTCATATCTCTCAATAGTAACTCTGAATGTGAACGGGCTTAATGACCCCATCAAAAGGCGCAGGGTTTCAGACTGGATAAAAAAGCAGGACCCATCTATTTGCTGTCTACAAGAGACTCATTTTAGACAGAAGGACACCTACAGCCTGAAAATAAAAGGTTGGAGAACCATTTACCATTCAAATGGTCCTCAAAAGAAAGCAGGAGTAGCCATCTTTATATCAGATAAACTAAAATTTACCCCGAAGACTGTAGTGAGAGATGAAGAGGGACACTATATCATACTTAAAGGATCTATTCAACAAGAGGACTTAACAATCCTCAATATATATGCCCCGAATGTGGGAGCTGCCAAATATATAAATCAATTATTAACCAAAGTGAAGAAATACTTAGATAATAATACACTTATACTTGGTGACTTCAATCTAGCTCTTTCTATACTCGATAGGTCTTCTAAGCACAACATCTCCAAAGAAACGAGAGCTTTAAATGATACACTGGACCAGATGGATTTCACAGATATCTACAGAACTTTACATCCAAACTCAACGGAATACACATTCTTCTCAAGTGCACATGGAACTTTCTCCAGAATAGACCACATATTGGGTCACAAATCGGGTCTGAACCGATACCAAATGATTGGGATCGTCCTCTGCATATTCTCAGACCTTGAAAGCCTTGAAATTAGAACTAAATCACAACAAGAAGTTTGGAAGGACCTCAAACACGTGGAGGTTAAGGACCATCCTGCTAAAAGATGAAAGAAAGGGTCAACCAGAAAATTAAGGAAGAATTAAAAACATTCATGGAAACTAATGAGAATGAAGATACAGCCATCCAAAATCTTTGGGATGCAGCAAAAGCAGTCCTAAGGGGGAAATACATTGCAATACAAGCATCCATTCAAAAACTGGAAAGAACTCAAATACAAAAGCTAACCTTACACATAAAGGAGCTAGAGAAAAAACAGCAAATAGATCCTACACCCAAGAGAAGAAGGGAGTTAATAAAGATTCGAGCAGAACTCAACGAAATCGAGACCAGAAGAACTGTGGAACAGATCAACAGAACCAGGAGTTGGTTCTTTGAAAGAATTAATAAGATAGATAAACCATTAGCCATCCTTATTAAAAAGAAGAGAGAGAAGACTCAAATTAATAAAATCATGAATGAGAAAGGAGAGATCACTACCAACACCAAGGAAATACAAACGATTTTAAAAACATATTATGAACAGCTATACGCCAATAAATTAGGCAATCTAGGAGAAATGGACGCATTCCTGGAAAGCCACAAACTACCAAAACTGGAACAGGAAGAAATAGAAAACCTGAACAGGCCAATAACCAGGGAGGAAATTGAAGCAGTCATCAAAAACCTCCCAAGACACAAGAGTCCAGGGCCAGATGGCTTCCCAGGGGAATTTTATCAAACGTTTAAAGAAGAAACCATACCTATTCTCCTAAAGCTGTTTGGAAAGATAGAAAGAGATGGAGTACTTCCAAATTCGTTCTATGAGGCCAGCATCACCTTAATTCCAAAACCAGACAAAGACCCCACCAAAAAGGAGAATTACAGACCAATATCCCTGATGAACATGGATGCAAAAATTCTCAACAAGATACTGGCCAATAGGATCCAACAGTACATTAAGAAAATTATTCACCATGACCAAGTAGGATTTATCCCTGGGACACAAGGCTGGTTCAACACCCGTAAAACAATCAATGTGATTCATCATATCAGCAAGAGAAAAACCAAGAACCATATGATCCTCTCATTGGATGCAGAGAAAGCATTTGACAAAATACAGCATCCATTTCTGATCAAAACTCTTCAGAGTGTAGGAATAGAGGGAACATTCCTCGACATCTTAAAAGCCATCTATGAAAAGCCCACAGCAAATATCATTCTCAATGGGGAAGCACTGGGAGCCTTTCCCCTAAGATCAGGAACAAGACAGGGATGTCCACTCTCACCACTGCTGTTCAACATAGTACTGGAAGTCCTAGCCTCAGCAATCAGACAACAAAAAGACATTAAAGGCATTCAAATTGGCAAAGAAGAAGTCAAACTCTCCCTCTTGGCCGATGACATGATACTCTATATAGAAAACCCAAAAGTCTCCACCCCAAGATTGCTAGAACTCATAAAGCAATTCGGTAGCGTGGCAGGATACAAAATCAATGCCCAGAATTCAATGGCATTTCTATACACTAACAATGAGACTGAAGAAAGAGAAATTAAGTAGTCAATCCCATTTACAATTGCACCCAAAAGCATAAGATACCTAGGAATAAACCAAACCAAAGATGTAAAGGATCTATACCCTCAAAACTATAGAACACTTCTGAAAGAAATTGAGGAAGACACAAAGAGATGGAAAAATATTCCATGCTCATGGATTGTCAGAATTAATATTGTGAAAATGTCAATGTTACCCAGAGCAATGTACACGTTTAATGCAATCCCTATCAAAATACCATGGACTTTCTTCAGAGAGTTAGAACAAATTATTTTAAGATTTGTGTGGAATCAGAAAAGACCCCGAATAGCCAGGGGAATTTTAAAAAAGAAAACCATATCTGGGGGCATCACAATGCCAGATTTCAGGTTGTACTACAAAGCTGTGGTCATCAAGACAGTGTGGTACTGGCACAAAAACAGACGCATAGATCAGTGGAACAGAATAGAGAATCCAGAAGTGGACCCTGAACTTTATGGTCAACTAATATTCGATAAAGGAGGAAAGACTATCCATTGGAAGAAAGACAGTCTCTTCAATAGATGGTGCTGGGAAAATTGGACATCCACATGCAGAAGAATGAAACTAGACCACTCTCTTTCACCATACACAGAGATAAACTCAAAATGGATGAAAGATCTAAATGTGAGACAAGATTCCATCAAAATCCTAGAGAAGAACACAGGCAACACCCTTTTTGAACTCAGCCATAGTAACTTCTTGCAAGATACATCCACGAAGGCAAAAGAAACAAAAGCAAAAATGAACTATTGGGACTTCATCAAGATAAGAAGCTTTTGCACAGCAAAGGATACAGTCAACAAAACTAAAAGACAACCTACAGAATGGGAGAAGATATTTGCAAATGACATATCAGATAAAGGGCTAGTTTCTAAGATCTATAAAGAACTTATTAAACTCAACAGCAAAGAAACAAACAATCCAATCATGAAATGGGCAAAAGATATGAACAGAAATCTCACAGAGGAAGCCATAGACATGGCCAACATGCATATGAGAAAATGCTCTGCATCACTTGCCATCAGGGAAATACAAATCAAAACCACAATGAGATACCACCTCACACCAGTGAAGATGGGGAAAATTAACAAGGCAGGAAACAACAAATGTTGGAGAGGATGCGGAGAAAAGGGAACCCTCTTACACTGTTGGTGGGAATGTGAACTGGTGCAGCCACTCTGGAAAACTGTGTGGAGGTTCCTCAAAGAGTTAAAAATAGACCTGCCCTATGACCCAGCAATTGCACTGTTGGGGATTTACCCCAAAGATACAAATGCAATGAAACGCCGGGACACCTGCACCCCGATGTTTATAGCAGCAATGGCCACGATAGCCAAACTGTGGAAGGAGCCTCGGTGTCCAACGAAAGATGAATGGATAAAGAAGATGTGGTTTATGTATACAATGGAATATTACTCAGCTATTAGAAATGACAAATACCCACCATTTGCTTCAACGTGGATGGAACTGGAGGGTATTATGCTGAGTGAAGTAAGTCAGTTGGTAAAGGACAAACATTATATGTTCTCATTCATTTGGGGAATATAAATAATAGTGAAAGGGAATATAAGGGAAGGGAGAAGAAATGTGTGGGAAATATCAGAAAGGGAGACAGAACGTAAAGACTGCTAACTCTGGGAAACGAACTAGGGGTGGTGGAAGGGGAGAAGGGCGGGGGGTGTGAGTGAATTGGTGATGGGCACTGGGGGTTATTCTGTATGTTAGTAAATTGAACACCAATAAAAAATAAATTAAAACAACAACAACAACAAAAAACAAATTGGGGCATATTCACCTAATGAAATACCATGCAATTTAATCATAAATGATCCGGAAGTACACCCAATGGTATGGATGGATTTCACAAACATGATGTCAAGCAAAATAAACCAAATACAAAAAAGTATATTCTATATGTTGTAAAAAAATACACGTGAAACTAATGTATGTTGCTAGGACTAGGATAGCGCTTACTCTTATGGGTCTGGAGTGTCTATAATGACTAGAAGGGTATTTGAAGGGGCCTTCTGGGGCACTGGTAATATTCTGTTTCTTGTTAGGGTTGCGGGTTGGTTAAGTAATGTATTAAATTTGTAGAAATCCAGTGAGCCATTCACCAACGTGCCATGTTTTGAGATATGTTATATCTCAACAAAATGCTTTAAAATTAGCATTTAGGTTATCAGGAGATGACTGTAGTCAAATAGTCTATGGAGGTTGTATAGAATTTAAGTTTGAACTTCAATTTTAAAAACAAACTTAGAGGCCATAACTTACAAATCTGTAAAGGGAAAAATGGTGTCAGAAAAAAGAATCTAATTCAAAAGAAGGCAAGAAAGAAGACAGAAAGTAGGAGAAATGGAAGGCACAATATGGCTGAAAAAAACTCAAATATATTTTTTAAAAGTACAACAAATGTAAAACAACTACTGTTAAAAGATGAACAAATGTATGACTAGGTTTCTTTTTTTATCAAGTGTTCTGTGTAAGAAACACCTCTATGATATGAAAACCCATAAAAGTTGAAAGTCAAACAGTGGAGATAGATCAGGCAAACACTAACCAAAAGAAAGGTGGCATAATCATCTTAATATCAAACAAAATACACTGGAGGGCAAATATCATTATTACAAATAAAGAAGATTATAACTATATAATCATAAAAATTCCAAGCCATCAGAAGAATAATGCAATTCTTTTTTAAAAAAAAATATTTATTTATTCATGAGAGACACAGAGAGAGAGGCAGAGACACAGGCAGAGAGAGAAGCAGGCTCCATGCAGGGAGCCCGATGTGGGGACTCCATCCAGGGACGCCAGGATCATGCCCCGAGCTGAAGGCAGGGGCTCAACGGCTGAGCCACCCAGGTGTCCCAAATAATGCAATTCTAAACTTGAATATGCCCTAACAACAGCTTCAAAATACGTAAGGCAAAATTTACAGTACTACAGGGAGAAATTGACAAATCCACATCATGTGGGAATTTTAAACAATTTTCGCTGTATTTTTGAGATCAGGCAGATAAAAATTCAATAAGAATATAGATTTTAAAAACATAATTAACCTAATTGAATATATAGAACACTAGGTACAATTATCACAGAATTCTCAGTAAGTCAACACAATATTTATATGAAATTTGACCAAAAAAAAAAAAAAAAAGAAAAGAAATTTGACCACATGCCAGGCCTAAAAACCTATCTGAACACATTTAAAAAAATATCTTACAGGCCATTTTTTCCGACCACAATGCAGAGAAATTAGAAGTCTATTTAAAAAGTAATTACAAAATAAAATAAAATAAAAAGTAATTACAAAAAAACCCATGTCTTTGGAAGACTGAAATGCACTTCAAAGCAACTCACAGGTAAATGAAGAAAAACTGAAATTAAAAAATACTTACACACTGAATAATGAAAATACTATGTAACAAAACTTATGGTATGCAGGTAATTATTACTAATGGAAATTTATAGCTTCAAATGCTTATATTACAAAAGAAGGATAGCTTAAAAATCAATTCAAGTGTATAAGTTAAGAATTCAGAGAGAATCTTTTTGTCTTTTTTTCATTGTTTTGTTTCTGAAATTCCACATATGAGTAAAATCATGGTATTTGTCTTTCTCAGACTTATTTTTTATTTTTAAAGATTTTATTTATTTATTTATTTATTTACTCATGAGAGAGAGAGAGAGACAGAGAGAGAGGCAGAGGGAGAAGCAGGCTCCACGCAGGGAGCCCGATGTGGGACTCAATCCCGGGACCCCGGGATCACGCCCTGGGCCGAAGGCAGGCGCTAAACCGCTGAGCCACCCAGGGATCCCCAGACTTACTTTACTTAGCATTATATCCTCTAGGTCCATCAATGTTGTTGCAAATGGCTGGATCCCATTCTTTTTTTATGGTAGAGTAATACCAATTTTTCTTTATCCATTCATCTATCAATGGACACTTGGGTTGCTTCAATATCTTGGTTATTGTAAATAATGCTGCAATAAACATAAGGGTGCATATATCTTTTTGGATTCATTTATTTGTTTCCTTTGGGCAAATATACAGTAGTGGAATTACTGGGTCATATGGTAATTCTATTTTTAATTTTTTGAGGAATTATCATACTGTTTTCCATAGTGACTACATCATTTGCATTCCTACTAACAGTGCATGAGAGTTCCTTTTTCTCAACATCCTTGCCAACACTTATTTCTCGTTTTTGATTTTACCCATTCTGACAGATATTAATGTGATTATCTCGTTGTGGTTTTGGTTTGCATTTCCCTGATGGCTAGTGATGTTGAGCATCTTTCATGTGCATTTAGGTCATCTGTTATGTCTTCTTTGGAAAAACATCTATTCAGGTTCTCTGCCCATTTTTTATTAGAATTTTTTTTGTTGTACAATTTCTTTATATATTTTGGGTTTTAACCCCTTATTGGAGATATCATTTGCAAATATCTTCTCCCATTCAGTAATTGCCTTTTTGTTTTGTTGATGGTTTTGTGCAAAAGTTTTCAGGGAGGTGGGCAGGGGGATGGGTGAAATATATAAAGGCTATCAAGAGAACCCCCTATCTTGATGAGCACTGAGTAATGTAAAGAATTGCTGAATCGTTATATTGTATACCTGAAACTAATGTATGTCAACTTCAATAAAATAAGAGAAAAAGACAAAAAAAGAATTCAGAGCTAGAACAACAAAATAAAACTAAAGAGAATAGAAGGCAAGTAATAATAAAAATAGCAGAAATGAATGAACTAGAAAACAAAGATATACTAGATAGAATCATCTATGACATCGTCCCTGAAATCTTTCTTTAGCTTACAACTTATACTCAATTTATCTGAGAACTCTGATGGCTCTACCTGCAGAATTTGACCACTTTGCACCACCACCATTGCTACTACTGGTGCCATTACATCACTTGTTTAAACTATGATGCAGATCTGACACCTGTGAAAGCAAAAAGGGAAGGAAGGAGGATTGGGGAGGAAGTCTCAGATCACAGTGCAGCTTTGAAAAAATCTTGGCCAGCTGAATGGAGAACTCTGCAAAGATGATTTTAGGCTGGCCATAACATGCTCAGTCATAGGCTGAAAACTGCCTGGGAACACATGGCTTCAATTCAAAAACAGCAGGTTGTAAAGGAACCTGTGCCTGGAACCTGTCAGATAATTGCACTCCTTGAGGCAGATTCTCTCTAGAAGGGAGATCTGAGGGGTGTGCTTTCATGTCTACCACAATATGCATTTCTGTTTGATGTTGTTAGGATGAAACTTAGGACAAGGCTCAGCAAAGTTTGGCCCATTGGTCAAGCTGAACCTGCCACCTGCTTTTGTAAATAAGGTTTTATTGGAACTTAACCACATGTATTTATTTCTCGTTCATGGCTGCTTTTACACTGCAATGGCAGAGATGAGTATTTATGATAAGACTACACTGCCTATAAAGTCTAAAAAACAGCCCTTTACAGAAAATGTTTGCAGATCCATGACTTAGTATATATTTAGTAATATGCAAGGCACAATGGAGTCTTTCAAGTTTTATAAGTTAGCCATCTTTCAGGAAGAGTAAGACAGATATGCACAAATACTTGTGATGCTAGGGATGTCTTACAATTTCTATTCTTCATACTACATGTAAACAGTTTGGGTGTGTAGAAAGATTTATTCTGGCTGCTCTGTGGAAACTTTATTATAGAAATGCAAAGATAAAAGCAGGAATACCTGTCAGGAAGCAGGTGGTATAGTCTAGGCAAGAAATGATGGTAGTTTGCATAGGATGATAGTGGTAGAAAGGCAAAGGTGCATTTCCTGAGATGAAAACTGGAGAGGGATTGAGTAGTGTGACAATCAACGTTTTGCTTTTGATGTTGAACTTGAGGTATCTAACTGGAAATATCAAATAAAATTTTAGCTAGATGAAGCTAAAGTTCAGAAATGGTCTGGTTGATGTGAATTTGGAAAATAGTATTTAGGTAATATTTCAAGCTAGGACTAGATGAAATCATATAGGGAGAGAATATAGATAGCTATTTCTTACAACCAAGACTTGAGACACCAACATTTAGATGTTGAGGAGAGGAAGAGAAGCCAGAAGAGGAGTCTAGTATAGTGTTTCTACAAACAGGCAGTGGATGACCATGTGGAATGCTGCTGCAACTAAGATGAGGGAGGAAGATAGTACATTAAATTTGGCAACATGGAGATCACTGGTGACCTAAAAATAAGCAGAATTTTTTTTAATATTCAGGAGCAGAAGCTAGGATGGAATAGGTATAAGAGAATGGGAAGTAAGGAAATGAAGGTAGCTAGTATAGAGACAACTGTTTTGAGGCACATTACTGTGAAGAGGAGCAGAGAAATGGGCGTTAGTTGGAGGAGATGTGGGGTCAAGGGAAATAGTAGAGCCTGTCTGAAGGTTTTAAAGCAGAGTGGTGATGTCATTAGTGCTTTAGGAAGGCTGGTCATCCTTATCTTCTGTTGCAGAATAAAACTTACAGGGAGAGATACAAATAAGTGACAATTATAGTCTCAACTAAGGTAATGGTAATGAGAATGGAAAGGTGGGACAAATGCATTCTCCACTGTGTAGAATTGCTACCTGGACTTATTTCTTCCGAGATTTATAGATATTAGCACCCTTATCTTGATGCATTTTTCTCAAATATGTAACTCACTTAAAGAGATTTTTGTCTTTTCTCCTGTGATACTTGAATTAACAATAAATGTTTAGAGATGGAATGAAACTAATAAAACTAGTCAGTTCTAATCACATACCACACAGGCCACTACATTGCCATTTGCTTTGTTATTTATACTCTGGAATCAGAGAGACCAGGTTACTCTTGTCTCTCCTACTTTTTTTTTTTTTTTTAGCTGTGTGATGATGAGAAAATCATTACTATGAGGACTATTTGAGGTAATTTTTTTAAAAAAAGTTTTAAGCAGGATTTCTATTCTGGGAATGATGAAAACTAGAACATTCCTCCTGTTGAGGAAAATTATGAAGTGTGTGTGTAAAATATTCTTGCTTCAAAGCAATGAAGAATTTCGGAAGTCAAGATCTAAAGGGTCAAGAAAAATTAGAAACTCAGAGAGGTGAGTCTGGCATTTGGGGTCAGTTTTTCCTATAAGGCTTTTGTTGATTCCAGAAGAAGATACTGCTGAATGTCGGAGAAGCCAAGCAGTGCTTTAATAGCTTCAAGGGACAAGGGAATTAAAAACTGCCGTCCAGGGCCTGGCAACTCCACCCAAAACTCTTAGTTGGCAATCCAAAAGGCTACATCCAGAATAACAGAAAACTAGAAATAGACTGACCTATGCAAGATTTGAAGCCCAGCTTCCAATAATCTCAGTCCCTGAAATTGGATTAAGATAATACAAGAAGGATCTCTTGTCAGGGAAACTTCATGCTAGGTCTCAAATTATCTTTTGTAATTGTTTACCACTCATTCAAAACCACATATAAAAGAAAACAAAATATTGTGAACAAAAACCAAGAAAAGCAACAGACAATAGAAACAGGCCCACAAGTACTTTATATAATGGAATTATATGAAGGCTTTATTTATTTTTTTAAAATATTTTATTTATTAATGAGAGACATACAGAGAGAGAGGCAGAGACACAGGCAGAGGGAGAAGCAGGCTCCATGCAGGGAGCCCGATGTGGGACTCGATCCTGGGACCCAGGGGTCACACCCTGGGCCAAAGGCAGGTGCTAAACCACTGAGCCACCCAGGGATCCCTATATGAAGGCTTTAAATAACTATCCTTGGGGCACCTGGCTGGCTCAGTTGGTGGAGCATGCAATTCTTGATCTAGGAGTTGTAAGTTCAAGCCCCATGCTGGGTGTAGAGATTACTTAAAAATAAAATCTTTGAAAAAAAAAAACATCCTTGGGACATCTGGGTGGCTCAGCAGTTGAGCGTTTGCCTTTGGCTCAGGGCATGATTCTGGGGATCAAGTTCCACATTGGGCTCCCTGCAGGGAGCCTGCTTCTGTCTCTGCCTGTGTCTCTGCCTCTGTCATGAATAAATAAATAAAAATATTTAATAAAAAAACTATCCTTAATATGTGGAAATAGATAAATGGCAAAATCCAGAATTTAGGATAAAGATGAGAAATTGAGCAAGAGACTTGAACAGGTACTTCACTGGATCTCCACATGGTCAATGAGCATATTAAAAGGTACTCTACTTCATTTGTAATTAGAAAAATGTAAATTAAAACGATAAGTTACTACTGCATACTCTTCCAAAGAGGTAAAATTAAGAAGCTGGCAAAACCAAGTGTTTGTGAAGAATGTGGAGCAATAGGAACTCCCGCATACTGCTTGTGAAAGGATATTTTCATGTGAACACTTTGAAGAAGAGCTTGGCATTATCTACTACAGGTGAACATATACCTGCCCTGTGACACAGAAACCTTACCTGTAGGTTTATATCAACAGATTTGTTTGCATATGTGTAGCAAGAATATTCAGAGCCACATTATTTGCAACAACCCCAACTGAACACAGTCTAAATCTCCATTAACAACAGAATGGAAAAATGACAAAATAATAGTATATACTATACCATGTAGTATGCAGTGAACTACATGGATCAATCACACATTTACAATGTGGAACCAAAGAATCGGACACAAAAAGAGCACCCATTTGTTGAAGAGACTGTCCTCTTTCCAGTGGATAGTCTTTCCGCTTTGTCGAATATTAGTTGACCATAGAGTTGAAGGCCCATTTCTGGGTTCTCTATTCTGTTCCATTGATCTATGTGTCTGTTTTTGTGCCAGTGCCACACTGTCTTGGTGATCACAGCTTTGTAGTACGACTTGAAATCCGGCATTGTGATGCCCCTGACTCTGGTTTTCTTTTTCAATGTTCCCCTAGCTTTTCGGGGTCTTTTCTGATTACACACAAATCTTAAGATGATTTGTTCCAGCTCTGTGAAGAAAGTCCATGGTATTTTGATAGAGATTGCATTTAATGTGTAAATTGCCCTGGGTAGCATTAACATTTTCACAATATTACTTCTTCCAAGCCATGAGCATGGAATATTTTTCCATTTCTTTGTGTCTTCCTCATTTTCTTTCACAGTCTGATATAAAAAATGAGTTGTACTGAAAAAAGGAAGAAAAAATAGGAGGGGTACCCTCTGGTTCTATATACAGTAAATCCCTCGGCTTCCCCTGGAGCTTTCCAGCGCTGCTTGGTCAAGAACTTGCTCTTCTCCCGTTTTATTTATTTATTTATTTATTTATTTATTTATTTATTTATTTATTTATATTTTTTAAAAAGATTTTGTTTATTCATGAGAGACACAGAGAGAGAAAGAGAGAGAGAGAGAGAGAGAGAGAGAGAGGCAGAGACACAGGCAGAGGGAGAAGCAGGCTCCATGCAGGGAGGATGATGTGGGACTCGATCCCGGTGCTCCATGATCATGCCCTGGGCTGAAGGCAGGCACTAAACCGCTGAGCCACTCACAGATCCCCTTCCCCTGTTCTTCCAGCTGGTCTTCCGGGGGCGGGGCCTGCTGTGCTGATTCTCAGGTGTGTGCACCTGGGGGAGCACCCCCCCCCCGCCCCCCCTGCAGAGTGCCGGGCTCCGTGGGAGCTGTTTACCAGGTGAGGCCTCTGTTCCCTGGTGGCCCCGCCCCTCCCAGGCACACAGTGAGACCAGGAAGGAACAACACTGGTGGCGGCCAGGTCTCCAGCCTTGGAGTCAGCTCCCCGCAGTAACTAACGCAAGCTCCCAGTCCGCACTGGCCTAGATGCTCCAGGGGCGGCGTGGGTGTGCTGATCTGCACAGCTTGGGGGCGCCCAGTGGTAGGAGAGTCCTCGCTGTCCTGTGCCCTCCTCGCCTCCACCTGTCCCAGGGGGAGCGCAGGATCCCCAGCTGTGTCCGCCCAGCGCCCTGGGATCCGGGGCCTGTGCTGCTGGAATCACGCTCCCGGGCCGTGGCTCCCAAAGGCAGCGGGGCACAGCCCCCTCCGCCCGGAGCCCCCACCTGAGGGACTGGCTTCTCCCGGATGACCCGCCGGTGAGCGCTCCAGCCCTTTACCGAGATCAGCCCACAGTCTGTGGTGCGCTTTATCCCTGGGGCGCACTTCCTGTTAGTGACCCAGGAAACTGGAGGCTCCACTGCCCCTCCTGCGATTTCGCCCGGTTTCTCTGCTAAGCGCTTTTCCGTCCGGGAAGAATCCGGTGAGGATTAGAAATGTGTGGGAAATATCAGAAAGGGAGACAGAACATAGAGATTCCTAACTCTGGGAAACGAACTAGGGGTGGTGGAAGGGGAGGAGGGCGGGGGGTGGGGGTGAATGGCTACGGGCACTGAAGGGGGCACTTGACGGGATGAGCACTGGGTGTTATTCTGTATGTTGGCAAAGTGAACACCAATAAAAAATACATTTATTATAAAAAAATAAAGTTCCCGCTTCTCCGGGCCTGAGCTTCCCTGTCCCAGAGGCTTTCGCCGGGCTCCTCGCAGGGCTCCTCCCCCACTGGATTCTTTTTTATCCGCCCCCCCCCCCGCCCGCCTTCCTACCTTGTTAGAACCGAAACCCTCCTCTTTGTAGCGTTCCAGCTGTTCTCTATTTTATTTTATTTTATATTTTATTTTATTTTATTTTATTTATTTTATTTATTTTTTTCAGCTGTTCTCTCTTTAAATCCCAAGTCGAATTCGTAGGTTTTCAGGATGGTTTGAAAGTAATCTAGGTAAGTTGGTGGGGCCAGGTGACTTGAGGACCCCTTCTCCTCCACCATCTTCTCAGCTCCTATATCCCTCAATTTCTTTCAGAAGTGTTCTGTAGTTGAACAGAATAGAGAAACCAGAAACGAACAAGAAGTAGTGGAAGGGGAGGTGAGGGGGTATGGGATGACTGGGTGACGGGCACTGAGGGGGCACTTGATGGGATGAGCACTGGGTGTTATACTGTACGTTGGCAAATTGAACTCCAATAAAAAATATACAAAAAAAGTTACCCATTGTATGGTTCTGTTTACGTGAAGTTTGAAACCAGGCAAAGGTAATCTCTGCTGTTAAAAGTGAAGGTGATGGTAGCCTTTGGAGAAGGAGGAAGTGGTAATAGGGAGAGGGCATGGAGGAGCACCTGGGTGCTGGTGATGTGATATTTTCTTGACCTGTGTTGTGTGGTAGTTATACATTTATAGTGACTTTGTGAAAATACATTGAGCTATACATTTACTTCCTGTGCACTTTTCTGTATGTGTTATACTTTATAATAAAAATTAAATCTCTATGCATCATTTTCCATTTCTAACCTTTTACTCATTGTTCACTTTGACTAGAATCTAGAATACATCCGATTCAGCTCTCACAACTTGCTCATCTTCTCTATGAAGCCTTTCCTAACTCCACATAGAGTTGTAGACTCCTTTCTTTGGGTCCTTACTGTAACATAATACTTCTTTTTTATTTTATTTTTTAAATTAATTAATTGATTTATTTATTTATGATAGTCACAGAGAGAGAGAGAGAGAGAAAGAGAGAGAGAGGCAGAGACACAGGCAGAGGAAGAAGCAGGCTCCTCGCCTAGAGCCTGATGCAGGACTCAATCCCAGGATCATGACCTGAGCCAAAGGCAGACGCTCAACCACTGATCCACCCAGGGGACCCTATCGTAATCCTAATAATATATTATTCTTATGTTTGTTGTCTCCTATTACAAAGTTGTAAACCCCTTAAGGGCAAAGATTATTCATTTTTTAAATGACAAACTGAATGGAGCACCTAATATCACAGGCATTTAATACATATTTGTTGAGGGGTGTCTGGATGGTACAATCTGTTAAGCACCTGACTCATGGTTTCAGGTCGTGATCTCATGCGTCATGAGATCAAGCCCTGCATGGGGCTCTATGCTTAGCACAGTCTTCTTGAGTTTCTCTCTCCCTCTCTGTCTGCTTCTCACACCCTCAGCAAGCTGTCACCCCCGCCCTCCACCCGCCACTGCTCGCATGCTTGCACTCCTTCTCTCTGAAATAAATAAATAAATAACTTAAAAATACATATTTGTTACAAGTGTGAGTTGTAAATACTATCTTTCCCATTTTACACATATGGAAACCAGTACACAGAAAGGTAAAGTAATCTGCCCAAGGTCACACAGCTACTAGATTGATGGGCTAGCTGTGCACCCAGGTCTATCTTATGCTAAAGCTGGTGCTTCTGTTCTTTGCAGTGGAAGGTTTCCACTGCACTTAATTCACTTACTTAATCTTTACTATATCTTCATGACCTCAGTACTCATATTATCCTCTTTTTATAGATGAAGTAACTGAAGCTCAGAGGGGCACAGTAACCTGTTCAAGATCATACCCCTGGGAAATAGTCAAGCTGTGATTCAAGTTGAGGTGTCCCCAATTCTTAAAGTACTTGCTCCTAACACTACATCATAATACATTTAGAGTACACAGTATTTCATAATCATTTAGATTGCTTCCTGTCAGAGAAGAGTACAAATATTTGCATTTCAGGGTTTGGTGTCCACAAAACTCCTATTCTAATATTATTTTTGCCTTTTTAAGGTGGTATCTTTTCCCAATAAGTATACAAATGGATTTTTTTTTGTCTTCAAAATCTCCATGTTACAGATGGTGGTTAATAGAACTCTGGATCAGATCTGGGTTTCAATTTGGTTTCTAATTATTTCATCTCCCCTCCAAAACTCTATTTCTTCATCTTAAAATGGGGCTAATGTTAGTACTTACCTCCTAAGGCTGTTGTATGGATTAATGCCTGACAATAGAATTGTTATTGTATCATTATTACTGATAATGTTGCTCAAGTTCCTGTTTTACAAAAAGGAAAAGAGAAGCATAAGAGGGGTAAGGCATTTATCTGTTCCAGGTTGTATTCTCCAACAGGGTTTTACTTCAAGATAAAGTTCGCTTGTGGAACATGACTGGATTTTGCTCTAGTTTGTCCTTTTAGGATAAAGTGTTGAGCACTGTTTTCATCATTTCTTCCTACTCAGTAGCCAGTTTTTTTTCTCACTGCTTTTTGGATCATGTACATTCTCATCCTGGCAACTGTGGCTTTGCAGCCTATCTGCTATTTCATATTCCCTCCAAAGCTTCCCATTCCTCCAATGACAGCACTCATTGCTCCCTTACCTGGTCCCTTGGCTATGAGCTGGCTGCTCCCTTCCGACCATCAGTTAACTCAGGCACTGATCCTTCTGCTCTAGTTTCCTTACCTGGAAAGCTGATTTCCTTTCTTATCCATGGCCAAGTCCTTTAAGACCTTGGCCAAAGATTTCTATTTTCCAACTATCTCACTCATTTATTCAACAAGTATGATTTAAATGGCTACTCACTGGAGATACTGAAATGAGAGAGACAGCCAAGACCTGCTTTCTTTCCTGGAGCTTACATTCTAGGGAGTGAAGGAGAAAGGGAGTTGGGGGGGGGGGTGGCAGGAAGGAGGCAGAGAAGCAGAGAAACACAGGGAGAAAGGAAACAGGACCATTTCAGGTACTCAAGAGCACTCTGAAGAAGATAAAATCAGGCAATGTGATGCAGAGTGACTGGTGAATGGGTCATTTAGGACTGGGGAAGCCTAAGGAGGAAAAATGTAAGTTTTGTGTTAAAAGTCAAGATTAGGAGGCTGCCATGCATTCCTGGCAAAGGGACATGCTCGGGGAAAGAGACAGCACTGCACAATACTACCTACAAAATAGGTGCTTTGCAGATTCCTGTTGAACAAATAAGGACAGATGCCTTTTACCATTGCCTTTTAAGTTAAAATGTGATGACTCTTTCTTTAGGCAAAGCAGTTCATGGTTTGGTCAAGGTCTAAAAAAATCCTTTCCATACAAACACCATAACTTTTCACAGATTTAATACTCACCTAGACAAGAAAAGGGAACACTACTGCTAAGGCCCCCTAATAGATCTGGCCAGCCACCAGCTACTTTTGCTACTGAGCCTTGTGGCTCTGCCAAAATCCAGCTGGATTCCTGGAGGCACAATCATATGCACAATGCATTTTACAGGGGCACTCACTACCTAGGGCTGACATACTCTTTAGGACAGGGGTTTCAGGCTAAACAAGAATGCTACCCAGTGGCACCCAGTGATTCCCTAAAAGCATTGTTTCCAGGGAGCTACATAGAAAATGAGTTCCTTTTTTGAGTTAGTTGCCAACAGGACATGGCAGCAGAATGGCTCCAATTCTCTTTATCTTCTCTGCCTTTATCTCCACCTTTCAGTAGCTCCCTCTCTTTCTAACAGTCTGTGGCAGGGTTGAAATCCAATCATAGGGCCATTCCTGCATTTAGGATTTATTTCTTAGAATCAGGGCACCTGGGTGGCTCAGTGGTTGAGTGTCTGCTTTTGGCTCAGCTCATGATCCCGGAGTTCTGGGATTGAGTCCTCCATTGGGTTCCCCTCGGGGCGCTTGCTTCTCCCTTTGCCTATGTCTCTGACTCTTTCTCTGTGTCTCTCATAAATAAATAAAATCTTTAAAAAATGTTATTTCCTAGAATCCCTGTTAATAAAGCATATAGTCCTATGAAAGGAAACATACCATCCCATTACTTTCTCTTAAGAGTACTATAACTCGATTAGCCCAATTATCCTAAGATTATACAACCTGGGCACGGGACCAGGCTTCCCATGCCCAGGTTGGTAAGCTCTGGAGTGCAGAGCCAGAACAACCAGCAACACTTCTGCCACTACCTAAGCTCTGCCCTTCATGGCTGAGGGGGAAAAGAAGAATAATAAGTAAAAAAGAGTGAGATAAGCAACTGTTTTCTTTGACATTACTGCCTTCTTATTCTATAGACTCCTTCATGTTCTCATTACCTTTCCTTCCATTCCCAAGCAAACGAGCAATGGAGAGAAGAAAAAGGAAAAAAAAGTCAGAATCCCCAGGCTCCTTGCCTGAAGATTATGATCCAGCAGGTCTAGGTAGGAGCTAGGAATCTATATTTTAACACTCCAAGTGACTCTGATTCTTGTCTTCCTCAGATCACACCGAGAACTCCTGATTTAAGGTCAGACGAATAACTGGGGGGCAATTAGGCCTGGGATCTGGATACATCATCTGTAACAAAATACACCAAACTGGACACTCACTGGTCAGAGCAATGATTTCAACAACTTGGCAACCATATTTGAGAAAGAGCACTGAAAGTCCTGCCCTGACAGGGAGGAAAGTAAGACAAAATGGCTGTCACTAGACAATGGCACATATGTAGAACGGGGAGATATGTATGCAGGGATGGTTGTCAGTCTTACAGGGGCTTTTCCTGCTTGGGGATAAAGGAGCATAGGTATGTACCTGAGTAGCTGTAGCAACTAAAGTAGTGTTATAGAGCAGAAAAGACTAGAAGCGTGCTGGGGTCAGGTCTAAAAAGGGCAGGACTAGAGTGTGAACCTATGACCCTCTCATCCTCAAATTCTATGCTTTGAATCTCTCACAGGAAGTCACATCTTTGCTGAAACTCTTGTCTCTTTCTGTCGTCTCTGAGGAAATCCTGTCCATTTCAAATGCAGCCATCTCTGTGAAGCCTTCCCTGATTTCATGTCCCCCATCTCTAACAGATGTCAGCCCTCCTGTTGCTATGAGATGGGGAATATGGGAGAACCAGGCCTCAGACGGGTCAGAGCAGTGAATTTAGAATTCCATCGTGTTTGGAAGGAAGGGGGTTGAGTGCAGGCAAGAATACCCCACTGAACAGAAAAGAGGTCTTTTGTGTCTAGAGACCAAGGACAATAGGCCACTCTCTGAGCATATGTAGTTGGAAGACTATTGTTATATGACACAGTAGCTGGAGAGCTGTGTGTCTGGGGACAGGTGGCAAGAATACCAGAAAGGCAAAATCATGGGAGAAACTTGTTATAAAGGTAGTCTGATGGCTCGTACTCCCAGATATCGTTGATTGATGCTTGCAATAGAGCCTCAGAATCTGCCTTTTAAACAAGTGCCTCCAATATTTCTGATACAAGTGGTCTGGGGAACACTCTGAGAAAAGGGTTCAAAGTAAGGTAATCTGAGTTATCATGGCTGCACATCACCTGGAAGTTTCAAAATTAACAATGGCCCAGCCCAACCCAAGAGCAATGAAATCAGAATCACTGGGGAGTGGACCCAGGTAACAGATTTTAATACTCCTCAGGTGATTCTAATATGCAGCCAAGGTTGATAAGCAGTAATCTGAGTGATAGCAGGTTCTTTTCCCTGGGGCCAGAGAGACATGTAGAGCATTTGAGAGGCCGAAAATAAATACATTAAAATGACAAATATATTTCATTGTGATTTTGTACTTTAATACACCTCATATATTCAGGCTAATTTTTTTAAGCATTACTTCTTTTTTATTTTTTAAAATTTATTCATAAGACACACACACACACACAGACGGAAAGGCAGAGGCACAGGCAGAGGGAGAAGCAGGCTCCATGCAGGGAACCTGACCTGGGACTTGATTCCGGGTCTCCAGGATCAGGCCCTGGGCTAAAGGCGGCGCTAAACCGCTGAGCCACCAGGGCTGCCCTAAGCATTACTCTTTAATCCCCTTTCTATTTGAGGAACTCTGAGCAGAATTCAGTTAAATTCAAGAAATACATATTAGTTGGCAACCACTGATGCTCTCTGGACCCTGCAGTACTACAAAAATGACGATAGTAATAATGACACTTGTGTGCTAAGCTCTCTACTTACATTTTCTCATTTAATCTTCATTTCAATCCTATGAGGTAGGTAATTTTATTGTTTCCATTTTACAGATACTGACACTGAGGCACAGAGGGGTTAAGCATTTAGCCCAGATCACACGGTTATAAGCCAAAGAGCTGGAATTTGAACCCTGGAAACAAGACATCAGAATTTCACGGTTCAATGTAATAGCTACTAGCCATATGGGGCTATTGAGCACTGGAAATGAAATGTACCTAGTCCAAATTGAGAGGTGCTGTAAATTTAAAATACATACCTGGTTTCAAAGACGTAGTATGAAAGAAGAATATAAAATATCTCAATAATATGTCTATATTGCTACATGTTGAAATGCTAATATTTTATATGAATTAAAATATATGATTATAATTAATTTTACCTGTGTTTTTAATTTTTAAAATATGGCTCCTAGAGAATTAAAGATCACATATGTGGTTCACATATTTTCATTGCATGGATCTGCTCCAGTGGCTGCATGCTAAACCATGACTTTTCTTGAACCAGAGATTAAGCAGAAGTTTCACACTGTCAGGAAGCATGTAGTTTGAGTAGGAAGGATATAAGAATCAAATATTTCGGGATCCCTGGGTGGCGCAGTGGTTTAGCACCTGCCTTTGGCCCAGGGCGCGATCCTGGAGACCCGGGATCGAATCCCACGTCAGGCTCCCGGTGCATGGAGCCTGCTTCTCCCTCTGCCTATGTCTCTGCCTCTCTCTCTCTCTGTGACTATCATAAAAAAAAGAATCAAATATTTCTTTCTAAAAACATATTGTAATCAAATGCTTTGAAAGAGAATGAAGACTTTCTAGTGTGCTCTATGTCAGGGGGAACATTTAACCTGGTCCTTTGGAAGATTAGTAGTGAAGGTGAGAAAAGAGAAAACATGGGCACATTTGGAAACAGGCTAGTAGTTTAGTTTGGAGAATATAACAGCAAGGAGAGTAAAAGAGGCTGGATAATTAAGTGAAGACCAATTTTGACAGGCCTTGAATACCAAGCCAAGGAGTTGGGATTTCTTGTTGTTCATTCTAGGGAGACAGTAACAGGTTTCAAGGAAAGATGTCATAAAATGTTTGCCTTCCAGCTATATGAAGTGGAGCTGGGGTTGGAGTGGAGATGAGATCGGAGCCAGAGAAACTGTAGTTTCTGAGTTAGGCAGTTTGTGGCAATAATTCAGGGGAGAGGCAATGATCACCTGAACTTGATTGCTGGCAGTAGGAATTAGGAAGGAATGGGTTTAATTTGGATACTACTACTGAAGTAGAATTACTAGATTAGGCAATAGGTTTGTGCAAGTCCTAGAGAATGAGCCAAGTATGATTCAGTAAATGCAAACAAGTGGGGTTCCCCAGTTTTATGGACTGATAAAGCTGGTCAAATAGGTTGGGGCTCCTGGGTTCTAGACATAACATCACTTAAATGACTAACCTTAGAGTCCAGGCTGGTCCAGAGACAAGTGAAGGCCAGTGGTAAAGAAGAAGAGAGGGAAGAAGAAAGGTAATGCTTGAATCTTTGGGACCTGGGGAAGTCACTTCCCTCTTTGGTTTTAATTTTCCTATCTGAAAAGGGGCTATTGAACCAGATGGTCCTTAAGTGTCCTTCCAAGACAAATATTCATTCTAAGATATATGTTGATAGTAAAGGATGTCAATAGGGCATAATAAAATTACCTTAGGTACCAGCCCTGTTTTGTTCTTGAGATCTGTTTCTGTTAGCTGTGTTTCCCTCCTTGAGTTTGTAATCAGCTCTCTCCAAAGTTTCCTATCATGACAAATGTATGGAAGCTAAATTTGATGAAAGAGATGGGAAAGAACAGAGAAATTGTGAAAGATTTAAAGATCATTTAAATATTTTGTTACCCAAAAAGGTGCAATGACTGATACAAAGGGAAAAATATATAACTTAACTACAAGGAATTACCAAACCAAAGGTGATTAGCATCAGCTTAAAGCTTTCAGGCCTTTCCTTTTTATTGAATCTAAACAGAATAAATCTGTAAATAATAATAGTGCTCAATTTAAATCACTTTCAGCAATTGCCACTTTTCAGAGCTTGTCAGACATCATGCTGCTCTTTCAACTGCACTTTGCGTGTACAAAGCAAATTAATGCAGGTAGAAACAGTTGTAATTTAGGACAATTTACCAGTGTATCTTTTCACCGCATACAATTGCTTTCGACTTAAATGGTGTTAATTGGTTTATGGTTTTCTACACAGGTAGAAATAATATAAAAAATAAAAATGCTGGAAAATTAAAAAAAGATGATACCAACAGCAGGTGCCACTCTGTCAGACTTCTTAAGAAGTTGAGGAGAGAAGTTACAGGCCAAGAAGGTGGAGAAGCAGAAGCAAATATGGATTCGAAATGTCTCTTCCTCTGGGAATTTTTTTTTCTGGGAATTTCACAGGTCTCAATAGAGAAGCAGTCCTTATCAAAACTGTCAAGTGGGCAGCCAGAGAAAAGGGAGAAAGCCTAGGATAGAGTGTTGTCTTGGAGGCAGAGGCAGGGAAAGTTTGAGGAAGAGTCTGTTTTTGTGGCCCAGGATGTTGTAAACAAATGACCCTAAAGCTGAAGCACTAGGAGACAGCATCGTCATCCAATGCCCTTCCAGCAAAATTAGGTTGCCATACTCATGATTTCTTATAATCCTTACTGCAGTATTTATTTATCCAATGGAGTCTAGGAACCACCTGTGTTAGTATCAGGGATTGGGAGAAAATATTTTTTTAAATGATTTTATTTAGTGACTGCTAAAGAATACAAGATTTTTTTTCTGGAGTGTTGAAAATATCCTAAAATTGATTATGATGATCATTACACAACTGTTTTCCAAACACCATTAAATTAATTGAATTGTATACTTTACATGGGTGAATTGTACATCATGTGCATTATATCTCAATAAAAAGTGTATACACACACACACACACACATACATTACTTTTTAAAGTCTAGGCTCTAAACTGGCACACTATCACTTCTATATTCCACTGGCCAAAGCAAGTCATATTGCCCAAAGTCAAGAGGTATGGAAGTACACTCGGCCTTTACTCAGAGGAACTGCAAAATCACATAGCAAAGGACATGGATGCAAGGTGAAGAGTTTGTGTCAATAATTTAATCTACTACACTTCCCTAAACTTTCCTCCTTTTCTTCTTATTCATATTTATTCATATCCTAGGGCTAATTCAAAAATTGGAACAACTGGCCATTACTGTTATCCTACTGTGATATTCAATACAGATACCTGAAAACAACACTTAGATAACTTGACATCCTTTATCTTTCCTTTTAAAGATTGCATAAGGATTTATGCTCCTTTAAAATTTTTTAGTTAGACATTATTTTCCTACACTTGGATTTTCTGCAACATCTGGCTGGAGATGTAAAATTTTTATTTTATAAAGAATCATGGGGACACCTGGGTAGCTCAGGGTTGAGCATCTGCCTTCGGCTCAAGGCATGATCCTGGGGTCCTGGAATCGAGTCCCGCATTAGGCTCCCTGCAGGGAGCCTGCTTCTCTTTCTGCCTATGTCTCTGCCTCTCTGTGTCTCTCATGAATAAATATATTTTTTAAAAAGAATCATGTTCTCAAGACATATCCTTCAGTACAACGCCAGTTTTCAAAAAATAAAAACAGGTGGAAGCTACCTGCTATACAGTCCTTAGGACAACTTGACTGACTGCAGTATTTCTCATTGTAATAATTCAATTGAGATTTTTAGCTGATACTTCCAATAAAGAATGTAAATACCCTGTAAGAGTGGATTTCATGTAAGAGTGGATTTACATGAGTGGATTTCAGAGCAACACAAACCCTTTGATTGCAATAAGATTTTGATGAAAATGGTATTGTTTTGAAATAAGTGTATAAGACTTGAAAGCTTTTCATGAAAGCTTATTTTTACTTTATAAAACATATACACTTTGTTTTTGTCATAGTAAGCTATTGTTCAAATGTTAGATGAATATATCTTACACTAGTTAGTCTATATGTCTCTCTACAATACCATGAAGAGCCTCTCAGGATAACAAAGAAGAGATGCTTCAGAAATAAAAAGTAATAAGGACCGGGACGCCTGGGTGGCTGAGTGGTTGAGCGTCTGCCTTTGGTTCAGGTCGGGATCTCGGGGTCCTGGGATCAAGTCCCACATTGGGTTCTCCACAGGGAAGCTGCTTCTCCCTTTTCCCATGTCTCTACCTCTCTCTGTCTCTCATGAATAAGTAAGTAAATAATATTAAGAAAGTAATAATGGTCAATTCTGAATCTAGTAATATGTTTCAAGCTCTTGACATGGGCATATGTTTTGATCCAGTAATTCTATTTCTAGAGATTTATCAAATGAAATAGAGTTTGGCATGGACCCATTGTATTGTATGTATTATGTTGAATAATATCAAATTGCCTGTATTTGACCATTTTGACCCATAACAATGGCAATTATACGTGTTTCAATGTAATATAAAGATGTTCATCACAGTGTTAATTATGATGAAGATAACTGGGGATACTGAAATGTCCAACAATAAGATATTGGTTAAATAAGTTATGGCAATGCATATCTAGAATTCTTTGAGGCCATTATTTTAATTTATTTTTTTAAAGATTTTATTTATTTATTCATGAAAGACACACAGAGAGAGAGAGGCAGAGACACAGACAGAGGGAGAAGCAGGCTCCACACAGGGAACCCGATGTGGGACTTGATCCCAGGACCCCAGGATCACACCCTGAGCTGAAGGCAGATGCCCAACCACTTAGCCACCCAGGCATCCCAAGGCCATTAAAATTATAATTATTTAAATGCATTTTTATTGTCACCAAATGTGTATATTCAAGATATATTAAGAAAAAATGATTTTACAAAACAGAACTTATAATATGACTTAATTTTGTTAAAAATTATATATGTGCTTATGTATATACATATATATATATATATATGACTGGAATAATATACACCAAAATGTTCATAGTCACTATCTCTTGGTTGTAGGATGTATTGTTATTTTAATTTTTATAGTCTACACTTGGTTATCTGTATTTTCTAACTTTTGATGATAGAGTATGATTTTTAAGTTATGTAGAAATAATTCTGTAAGAAAGTCATAAGTCATGATCATCTGTGGTAGGAAAAGATACAAACAATTTTGAAACCTATTTGGTTAAATCCAGCATTATTTTAAAACATCATGCACAATAAAAAAAACTTGCATTTAGGAAACCCTGTTTCAAGCGAGTAGTACTTAAAGCAAGTTGATGATGCACATACAGATTTTATGAGGTATCCCTCATCTCCTTTGCTTGATCTGGTGAAAATATATTTGCCATTATTTTTACAACTGTTGCATTATAGCATAAAGATTAGAGAGCAATTCATTCATGGTGTATTCCACTTTGAGGGAAATATAGCATATAGATAATGGATCCAATAAATAACCTAACACCTTCTGAATACAGCCCTTCCATCTACTACCCATATACACACTCATACCACTCCCCATATTTAAAGAGAGCAAGGGGCACCTGGGTGGCTCAGTTGGTTGGGCATACAACTCTTGATTTGGTGTGAGTCGTGATCTCAGGGTCCTGGAATTGAGTCCCGTGGCCAGCTCCATGATAAGCAGGGAGTTTGCTGGGGGATTATCTCCCTCTCTGCCCCTCCTCCTGCTCTCTCTAAAATAAATAAATCTTTAAAAAAATAAAGAGAGCAACTAACTTTCTTATCAGGAACTATTATATTTTTATATTTAAATCAGTTCATACATTTGGGACTGAAAGGGCAAGGTTCTTTTTTTTTTTTCAACTGAATTAAATATTATGTTGGATAATGTCACAATAGAAAAAATATTTTAAAACATTAATTAGCCTTTGACTAATTCCAAAAGAAAAATATTTATTAAATTATTTGAACATTGATCTTAATACATTTTGAAAGGCAGCTATATGGGCAGCCTGGGTGGTTCAGTGGTTTAGCACCGCCTTCAGCCCAGGGCGTGATCCTGGAGACCTGGGATCAAGTCCCACCTCAGGCTCCCTGCATGGAGCCTGCTTCTCCCTCTGCCTGTGTCTCTGCCTCTCTCTCTCTCTGTGTCTCTCATGAATAAATAAATAAAAATTTTAAAAAAGGCAGCTATACTTACCACTATACCACCAATGCCTGCTTTAATACATTTTGACCTGAATTTGACTTGTGAAATTCAAGAAGACCTGAAAAATCCAAAATGGATTCATTATTATCATTAATGACATGTAGCAAATTTTTATCATAGAGAAAAGGTTTATTTGTCAACACAAACTAGAAAATAAATACATTTGCTAATTCTTCCTATACAATCATCATTCATCACAGTATTGGTTTTAGGTGCATATGTCTTCGTGTATACAAATCTGTATGTTTACATGTTTATGAATATCTACATTTAGATCTATCTGCCTATATGTTTTGTAGACTGTGTGCATATGTACACACATGTATATTACATGTAGATATGTGTTCATGCATGTGTATTTATATATATTTAAGTATGTCATGTTTATGTGTATGTTGTATACATTTCCATATCAGTCCAGGGTGGAGAATATTTCAGGACCATTCCAAACCAACTTAAATGTCAATATACTCAGAAAGAGTCCTATTAGTAAAGGGAACATAAAATTACTTCTGATTTTTAAGAAGCAGGATAAATAAAATAATGAGCCCATTATAGTTTTTTTTATAAATTTATTTTTTATTGGTGTTCAATTTGCCAACATATAGAATAACACCCAGTGCTCATCCCGTCAAGTGCCCCCCTCAGTGCCCGTCACCCTGTCACCCCCACCCCCCGCCCACCTCCCCTTCCACCACCCCTAGTTCGTTTCCCAGAGTTAGGAGTCTTTCATGTTCTGTCTCCCTTTCTGATATTTCCCACTCATTTTTTTCTCCTTTCCTCTTTATTCCCTTTCACTATTTTTTATATTCCCCAAATGAATGAGACCATATAATGTTTGTCCTTCTCCGATTGACTTATTTCACTCAGCATAATACCCTCCAGTTCCATCCACATCGAAGCAAATGGTGGGTATTTGTAGTTTCTAATGAGCCCATTATAGTTATAGTACACTTGTGAGGCATTAAAGCTTTATTATTATTTTTTGCATTAAAGCTTTATAAACTTGCTTTGATCACCTTGCTAGACAGAGAAAAGTAGAATTAGTTACTGTTTAAGCTGAAGTGTGTTTATTCTTCATATCTCACATTAGAATTACTAGCTCTAATAGATTTGGGGGCCTTAAGTGTCTTTCTGTCTTCCTTTGGGCAGAACCAAGTCAGCCATTTGTAGATGGGCTTGTCCTGTACAAACCAACAGGTGGATTTCATGTGTTAAGGCTGCATGAAAATAATATGAATGGGCATGAATGAAAATAATAACCAGGGGCACCTGGGTGGCTTAGTGGTTGAGCATCTGCCTTTGGCTCAGGGCATGATCCCAGGGTTCTAGGATCGAGTCCCACATCAGGCTTCCCGTGGAAAGTCTGCTTCTCCCTCTGCCTATGTCTCTTCCTTTCTGTACCTCTCATAAAGATAAAAATGAATAAAATACTTTGAAAAAATAAGAATCTGACACTAAATAGGTACATGTTGGCTGGATATCTGCCAGTACCAACAAGAAATTGCCAAAAGGATGCCCTGTACCGCATCGTGGCCACCACTGACTGGGAGCTGGGCCCGGAGAGCACTGGCACAGCTGGGGGTGGGGAGTGGGCTTCCCATGACTCACTGACCATCACAAAGGTGGGAAGAACAAGAGGCCAGGCCCGAAAGCCTGGTACCATGCTGCACATGGGGATTGATTGGCCTTTGCCTTTCAAAAACAGAGGGATAGGGGATGGGGACTACTAGAAAAAAATAGAAACTCTAAGATTTTAAAAAAAAATAGTCCTCCTGTACATAACAAGACAGCATCTGCTCTCCAGGGCCCAAGACTTGCGTCAGGGGCCTCAGGCAGGCAGGCCAGGAGACTGTTCTGGACAACTGGGATAACGGAGTTGTGTTTCTGGTGGGAGGAGCCCTCCAGTCCTTCTGCTGGCCACATGTGAGCTTGTGGGTTCCTCTCAAGTATGTTGGGTAGGATACTCCTATCTTTGGTTCCTTTGGGAGCTGGTTTCCTCATATCAACTGTCTTCCCTTCTCCAGAAGGGCTGTGTTGGCTCAACTCAATTATTGGAAGAGCCTGACTTCAGTTACCCATTTTTTTTCCAGCATTTGCTATACTCTGATATCACAGGACTAATTGCCCACTTCACATTCCAAGAGTTGGGAGAGGCCCCTCTGAGATCATCTAACTCCATCGCCTAGCCAGGGCATATGTCCATGTGAAAAGTCAGGCAGATGATTCTTTTCTGTGACATGGGGTAAAATAAGACTCTCATTCTCTCTTCAGTCTCCCTGTCCCCCTTCAGTCCCCAAATTTCTGTCACTTGTACTGAACAGACTGTGTTCTGTCACTATACTTCATTATTTGGAAACCACCTCCCTCCACTTCCCCAAACTGGACTACCGCAAACAGTCACAAAAAGTATTCTTTTCCCCCAAGATGTCATTAGATCTAGACCTCTTTTGGGTAGTTTTCATTCCTTATTGCTAGCTGTGTTTAGACATTGTTACATTGCTATGAAAGCTCTGAGGCTGTGGCTTCCCTCCATAACCACACTGTTGCCAGAGAGAGTTTCCTAGAACATAGGCCTCCTCTAATCAAAAGGCTTCAGTAGGGACACCTGGGTGGCTTGGTGGTCAAGTGTCTGCCTTTGGCTCAGGCCATGATCCCGGGGTCCTGGGATTGAGTCCCGCATTGGGCTCCCTGCAGGGAGCCTGTTTCTCTGCCTATGTCTCTGCCTCTCTCTCTGTGTCTGTCATGAATAAATAAAATCTTAAAAAAAAAGCCTTCAGGAACTCTACATTATTAACAGAATGAAGACAAAACTACTTTGATAGGTATTCAAGGCCTCCCCAAAATTGTATTGTATGAGAGTGTTATTTCTCAAATACTGTTCCCTCCTTCCTTCCCAAAGATGCTCTGAACTGTCCTGCCTCTGTTCCTTTGTGCAGGCTGCTCCCACTGCCAGTAATTCTTTACCATCTTTGTCTTTGTCAGTTGAAATCCCATTTATCCTCCAAGGTGCAAGCAACTGTCCCCTCTACTCTGAAGCCTCCCCCAATCCCTCCATTCAAAGTAATCACTTCTTCCTCAGCATCTTCCAATAATATTCTTTGGCAATTTTGGTAGCACTTGCCTTATATCTTGCTTGATATCTGTCTGCTACTGGAGGGCAGAGACGAAGTCTGCATTGTGTCTGTAGCCTCCATAGTGTCCAGTATGGAGTCATTGAACTCTGGGCTCTCCATAACAGGCCTGACAAGGCTCTGCACAATCTGGCTTTTGCCTGATACCTTAGCCATATCTCGAGCCACTTTCCTCCTTTCTGCAGGTGGACTGGCTTTCTGTCATTCTTCAAGAATGCCAAGTGCTTTCCTATCTTGGGGCTTTTCCCCACTGTCCTCTGTGCCTGAAATGCTTTTCCATCCATTCTTCATCTAGTTAACTCTTAAGTCATCCTTCTTTTGTCTTAATAATAAATTTATTTTTTATTGGTGTTCAATTTGCCATCATACAGAATAACACCCAGTGCTCATCCAGTCAAGTGCCCCCCTCATTCACCCCCACCCCCCACCCTCCTCCACTTCCACCACCCCTAGTTCATTTCCCAGAGTTAGGAGTCTTCATGTTCTGTCTCCCTTTCTGATATTTCCTACCCCTTTCCTCTCCCTTCCCTTCTATTCCCTTTCACTATTTTTTATATTCCCCAAATGAATGAGACCATATAATGTTTGTCCTTCTCTGATTGCTAAGTCATCCTTCTTGCCTCAGCTTAAAACATCACTTCCCAAGGAAGCCTGCCCCGACCTCTCAGAGGAAAAAACTACACTGATCACCCTGCCAGACATCCCATAAGCTTGTAGTCACAGAAAAAGGAGTGAATGATGGAGAGTGGATGTCTCAGAACATATCCACTCTTGCCCGACACCCCATGACTATGAAATGCACACTAAATGCCTGCCCTTTGGACTGTCAGTCAGGAGGGGTTACTTTGAGTTTGAAGGATAACACACACACACAAAAATAAATAAAGGATAACACAAGGGACGCTTGGGTGGCTCAGTGGTTAAGCCTCTAACTTTGGCTCAGATCCTGATTCTGGAGTCCTGGGATGGAGCCCTGCATCAGGCTCCCCGAAGGGGAGCTTCTCCCTCTACATATGTCTCTCCCCCTCTGTCTGTGTCCCTCATGAATAAATAAATATTTTTTTTTAAGTAAAGGACAAAACAAGACCTGCTCCTTCATAGGGTGCCCTGTCCTTCCCAGCCTATTTCCTTGTCGCTTTGGGCATAATGTTTCTTAAGACTCTCCTAAATTACCTGTTTATCATGGAGAACTGCAGCAAAATGTGTCAGAAGGCAGGGCCAGGTTAGATGGCTTCTAAAGCTTCATTTATTATTGTTAGGCCTCTTGTCTTGGAAACTCACGATGTCTTGGTCCTCAGTGGTCACTGATTTGAGGTCAGAACTAGGTAATAAGAGTAAAGGATAAAGTTAGAGAATCTCAGGTATGGATGGAGGGTAAAGAACAAAGCATACATGGAAGCAGGACTTATACTGAGGCAGATCAGGGCAGAATGATGGCATTCTAATTCTGTCGATTTTGGAAGGGCTTTCCATCGCTTTCTAGTGCTTCTGAGTTGTGAAAATTGCCTAAAATTAGCCTTTTAGGCAGAGGTTACAAATTGGCAGTTGCAGGCTGAATCTGGTCCTCAGACTTGTTTTAATTGGCCACCACAGTGTTGATAAAACATATTTGAATTAGTTGCCAACTTTTAAGGATTGGAAGATTTCATATAAATTTTTTTTTATTTTTGGCTTCTCTTGAAAAACTGGAAAATCTGGCAGCCCAGCCCCACATTTCCACCCAGCAACAGTCAGATGGAGCTGAGTAGGGCCACCCCTTGTGGATGAGACATATTCTTTTTTGGTTCTTCATGGTCCCCATTGGGTTTGCTTCCCTCATGTATGTTACCTGCCTGGCTCTGGAGGCATTTGAGTTTGCAACCCTTGATAATTTTTAAAGTTTTATTATGGAAAATATCAAACACATATAAAAGTAGGGAGAATCATAAGAGGAACCCCGTTCACCCATTACCCAGTTTCAGCAACTGTCATTTATAGCCAGTCTTTTCTTTAAAAAGATTTTGTTTATTCATGAGAGAGAGAGAGAGAGAGAGAGGCAGAGACACAGGCAGAGGGAGAAGCAGGTTCCATGCAGGGAACCTGACGTGGGACTTGATCCCAGGACTCCAGGATCACGTCCTGGGCCGAAGGAGGCGCTAAACCGCTGAGCTACCCAGGCTGCCACCTAGCCAGTCTTATTACATCAATGCCCTCACCCATTATCCAACACTCCTACCTTCCCCCTGCTGGATTATTTTGAAGCAAATCCAGACATTATTTTATCGCTAAATATTTCAATATGTATTGCTACAAGACAGTCTCTTTTTAGAAACAGAACCATAGTATCATTATCACAGCCGAAATATTACAAATTCTTTATTATCATCAAATATCCATTCTACCAACTTTTTAATTCTTCTCCATGTTATTCACCTCATCTGATTTCCTCTCTCTTTCTTTAGGGGGAGGAATAAGAATGGGAAGGGTTGGTCTTGGAAAGGGAGTAGAAATATGAATATGATATTCTGATCTCTAGAAAGTAATAGATGGAATGATTCATTATGTCTGAATAACACATTTATCTCTTTATATCGGGTTTTGCTGTCATAATTTTATATGAAATAACATAGATACAGAAGGTTAAGTGGTGGGGCACCTGGGTGGCTCAGTCAGCTAAGTGTCTGCTTTGGGCTCAGGTCATGATCCCAGAGTCCTGGGATCAAGCCCCAAGTTGGGCTTCCTGCTTAGTGGGGAGCCTGCTTCTCCCTCTCCTCCCCGCTTGTGCTCTCTCTCACCATCTTTTTTGCTATTTCTGTCTGCTCTCACTCTCTCTCTCAAATAAAATCTTAAGAAAAGGTTAAATGGCTTGTTCAATTACAGAGATAGTAAAAGAGCTGTGACAAGAACTCAGACCACCTGACTTCTAGACCTTTCAGTTGTGCTACATATGAAAGGTGACATGACAGGTTATGATGTGATGAGAGGAGACAGTATAGAGTAATAAAAGTGAACATTTTATGAGTGCTTACTCTGCAGCTACGGGTTATACTAGGTACATAAGTTATATTATTATTATTTATTCCTCTCATCAGTTCTCTATTCTTCCAGTCTTATAGAGAAAGATGCTAAAGAAAGAGACATTAGGTAATTTCCCAGAGACAAATACTTGGAACAAACAATTGGAAGAGTTAGAATTAGAAGCCAGAACTACTAGCATCCCAGTGCTTTAACACTATATTAAACTTGACAGGGCAAGGGCTTTGGAGTTGGACAAACATGACTTTGAATCCTAGTTTTTATTCACTTTATGACTGTGGGCAACAAGTTCCTCATCTTTAAATAAGGATAACAGTACCTAACTTTTAGTGTTAATGTGATGATCAAGTAAGATCATCCATTTAAATTATCCAGCACATCACTTGGCACAGAGTGAAGGCTCAATAAATGAAAGCTACCAAGAGGGAATGGTTTATAACAGTACTATCTCTACCAATGTGCCCCAGAAAAAGGAAATTTTATTTCCTCTCTGATAAGCCCCTTAGACTGGTTCCATTTTATGCAATCCCAGCAAAATGTAGTTCATGATCGGTGTTTTAATACATTTTTATATATGAAATAAAATAAAAGTTTACTTTATACTTTGAAAGAGCATTCTAGTATTAAAGATTTTTAATTGTCAAAGGCACAATAGGTTTGATGTAGAAATTCCAGATTCCGTCTGCCATGAGCTGGATGGACTCTTGGCTTTTCATCCTAAGAGCTGACTTATCACATACTTGAAAATAAGTACCTAGTGATGCCAGGAAATCTTTTCTGGACTTGAAGGGAACAATATATGTGTGAGAAAGTCTTGGGATGATGTGAAAATTTTATATCTGATTGACCTGAGGCAAGGCTATAATGGGGGTATGATTTCAAACTTCCCCGTGCCCTTTCCCCCATTTATGAGTAGGAACCCCACAGGTTCCCAATTGTTTTAGGTATGAAGGCAGAAGTACAAAAGTGGGCAGGCAGGACTAACAAAGTGGTACAATATGTACCAAGCAGAAGCAACTGACTTCTAGAAAGATGTCTCCTATGTTCTGGGAGCCAGAAAAGGTAGGGGCCAGGGCCAGGCCTGCTATTTTTAACTGGCCTCAAGGAAAGAAGGCTAAGGGCAGACAGCACTAGGTTCAGTGTAAGGAGACTCCATTGCACAGCTCTCACTTAGCTGATGTTTCAGATTCCTATGGCTGCTGTAATGTATTCTCACATACAGTGGCTTAGAACACATATTCAGGGATGCCTGGGTGGCTCAGTAGTTGAGCGTCTGCCTTTGGTTCAGCTAGTGATCCCAGGATTCTGGGATGGAGTCCTGCATTGGGCTTCCTGCATGGAGTCTGCTTCTCTCTCTGCCTATGTCTCTGCCTCTCTCTCCGGGTGTCTCATGAACAAATAAATAAAATCTTTTTTAAAAAAGAACACATATTTATTATCATACGGTTCTTCAGGTTAGAAGTCCAGTATGAGGGGATCCCTGGGTGGCGCAGCGGTTTGGCGCCTGCCTTTGGCCCAGGGCGCGATCCTGGAGACCCGGGATCGAATCCCACATCGGGCTCCTGGTGCATGGAGCCTGCTTCTCCCTCTGCCTGTGTCTCTGCCTCTCTCTCTTTCTCTCTGTGTGACTATCATAAAAAAAAAAATTTAAAAAAAGAAGTCCAGTATGAGTCTCACGAGGCTAAAATCAAGGTTTCCGTGCCGTGTTCTCTTGTGGAGGCTCTGGGGACTACTATGTTTCCTTGTTGTTTCCAGCCTACATTCTTTGACTCCTGATCCCTTTTCTCCATCTTCAAAGCCAGCAATGGCCATTTGAGTCCTTTTCGCATCTCATCACTCTGATCTATTCTGCCTTCTTCTTTTACTTTTAAGGACCCCTGTGCTTACATTGGGCCCAGGCTGATAAACCAGATCATCTCCCTATTTTAAAATCAGCTCATTAACAACCTTAATTGAATCTTCTACCTTAATTTTCCTTTACCATGTAACATAGCATATTACAAATTCTTGGGAATAAGATATGGACATCCTTGGGTATGTATCAGTCTGCTTTCACAGCTACTGAATGTTACAGAGAGAATTGGCCCCTCTTATTAAAGACAAAATATATTAGGGACAGTTGTGAGTTTTCAGATATACTGACAGAATATTTAAGATTCGGGTGTTATTTGTGAAATGGCCCACTATGGATCTCTTCTTGAATGGGAAGACAACCTATTTGTAAATATGACAATCTGCTCGCAACGACTTTCTAAATTTAACACAATTTCAATTAAAAAGGAAAAATATGCAAGAAAACAAAGAAGAATATTCTGAAGACTAATAGGTAAATATTCGTTTCGCACACATTAGAACATAAGTTACAAAGCAGTAAATGTTCCATGTTCATGGATTGGCAGAATTAATATTGTGAAAATGTCAATATTACCCAGGGCAATATACACATTTAATGCAATCCCTATCAAAATACCATGGACTTTCTTCAGAGAGTTAGAACAAATTATTTTAAGATTTGTGTGGAATCAGAAAAGACCCCGAATAGACAGGGGAATTTTAAAAAAGAAAACCATATCTGGGGGCATCACAATGCCAGATTTCAGGTTGTACTACAAAGCTGTGGTCATCAAGACAGTGTGGTACTGGCACAAAAACAGACACAGAGATCAATGGAACAGAATAGAGAACCCAGAAGTGGACCCTGAACTTTATGGTCAACTAATATTCGATAAAGGAGGAAAGACTATCCATTGGAAGAAAGACATTCTCTTCAATAAATGGTGCTGGGAAAATTGGACATCCACATGCGGAAGAATGAAACTAGACCACTCTCTTTCACCATACACAAAGATAAACTCAAATAGATGAAAGATCTAAATGTGAGACAAGATTCCATCAAAATCCTAGAGGAGAACACAGGGAACACCCTTTTTGAACTCGGCCACAGTAACTTCTTGCAAGATACGTCCAGGAAAGCAAAAGAAACAAAAGCAAAAAAAAAAAAAAAAAAAAAGAAACAAAAGCAAAAACGAACTATTGGGACGTCATCAAGATAAAAGGCTTCTGCACGGCAAAGGATACAGTCAACAAAACTAAAAGACAACCTACAGAATGGGAGAAGATATTTGCAAATGACCTATCAGATAAAGGGCTAGTTTCCAAGATCTATAAAGAACTTATTAAACTCAACATCAAAGAAACAAACAATCCAATCATGAAATGGGCAAAAGACATGAACAGAAATCTCAGAGGAAGACATAGACATGGCCAACACGCACATGAGAAAATGCTCTGCATCCCTTGCCATCACGGAAATACAAATCAAAACCACAATGAGATACCACCTCACACCAGTGAGAATGGGGAAAATTAACAAGGCAGGAAACAACAAATGTTGGAGAGGATGTGGAGAAAAGGGAACCCTCTTGCACTGTTGGTGGAATGTGAACTGGTACAGCCACTCTGGGAAACTGTGTGGAGGTTTCTCAAAGAGTTAAAAATAGACCTGCCCTACGACCCAGCAATTGCACTGTTGGGGATTTACCTCAAAGATACAGATGCAATGAAACGCAGGGACACCTGCACCCCGATGTTTATAGCAGCAATGGCCACAATAGCCAAACTGTGGAAGGAGCCTCGGTGTCCAGCGAAAGATGAATGAATAAAGAAGATGTGGTTTATGTATACAATGGAATATTACTCAGCCATTAGAAATGACAAATACCCACCATTTGCTTCAACGTGGATGCAACTGGAGGGTATTATGCTGAGTGAAGTAAGTTAATCGGAGAAGGACAAACATTATATGTTCTTATTCATTTGGGGAATATATATAATAGTGAAAGGGAATAGAAAGGAAGGGAGAAGAAATGGGTAGGAAATATCAGAAAGGGAGACAGAATATAAAGACTCCTAACTCTGGGAAACAAACTAGGGGTGGTGGAAGGGGAGGAGAGTGGGGGGTGGGGGTGAACGGGTGATGGGCACTGAGGGGGGCACTTGATGGGATGAGCACTGGGTGTTATTCTGTATGTTGGCAAATTGAACACCAATAAAAAATAAATTTATTATTAAAAATTTTAAAAAAGCAGTAATCTTTAAGACTGTGATGCCGGCTCAGAAGTGAAATATTAATCAATGGAACAGAGGAGAGAAATTGGAAGTAGCTTTTAGCACACATAACATGAACATATGTCAAATATGCAGCATAAAACAATGAGCAAAAATATTTTATATTTAGTAAGCACTTTGAAACAACTGGGTAGTGAAGTGAAAAATTACCTTGGGATTGTGCATCTCCTACTATGGGGCACAAGTGATGTCAGTTGGGATTTTAACTGAGTTAGAATCAGGTAAAATCAAATCTAAAGGCTAGAATAGATTAGTCCTTATGAACACGATTATTTGATTAAATATAATCCCAATTGTGGGGAAGAGGATAGTTTGCAGAACAAAAAGCATATAGAATAAGTCAATACTTGTAAAACATGTAAACTTCCTTATGCGACAAGAAAGTATGCATACAACAAAGTACGATTTTATACCTATATAATCAAGCAAAAGTTGTTTTGAAAGATAAAACCCCAATATTCATGAGGCTGTGGGGAAATACATGTGTTGGCAGTGGGTGATCATAATACAGCAGTAACCAACATTTATTATGCCCACCTCCCCCATAACATTTCTGTGCAGAAGGAATATAGTTTCTCCCATTTTATAATTGAGGAAACTCCATGACTTAGGGAGGTGGAGTAACTAGTCTACCCCCACATAGCTAGTATAGGCAGAACCAGCCTCACAGCATTTTGTTGAAGTCCAAACACAAAGCTCTGTGTTCACTGCCCTGCATGCCAATGAAAAAATTCTTACCCTCTGCCTATTGTATTCTACACCCAGAAACAGCTTGAGAAAAAAGTTTCAAAGATAAAAAGGTCTCTATCTCTACACACAAAGATGCTTAGCAATTCGACAAATAGCTATTGATTGCTCATTATCTATCAGAAAAAGAACTATAAACAAGTTACAAAATATGAATACAAACATTAAAACAATAAATGTAAAGAATATGAAGAAATGTGGAAAATACTTATGAAATATTGTTTTCCCCCCTGAAATATTGTTAAATAAAAAATAGAGCACACTATTGGTTAGCCTCTATGTAGAAACAAACAATTGGTTATAGGATGAGATTAAGAGGTAAATTAGGAAAGTATGAGATAAACGGGAAGTTAGGGGAGGCCAGCGCTCCACAGGAACGCAGGTGCAGGTGCCAGGCGGTCGGTCAGTAGCATCGCGCCGGGGTGGGGTGGGGGGGTGGAGGGGGGTTCCTGTGAAAGTTTAGCTCAGCCCAACCCAACCCAGAGAAAGGAATCATTTTCATTTACGTGTCACTGCACACTGACGCCCCCCCCTTTTTTAATACTGTATTTATTCATGAGAGACACACACAGAGAGAAGCAGAGACACAGGCAGAGGGAGAAGCCCGCCGACTCGATCCCTGATCTCCAAGATCACACCCTGGACCCAAAGCAGGCGCTAAACCACTGAGCCACCCAGGCTGCCCGCACTAACCCCCTTCTATAACGGAGTTAAATCATAGGTCTTGGACTACTCGGGCATTCGCCATTTACTACCCCCTCTTCGCAAGCAGAGACCCCCTAGTGGCCGCTGCGGGTATGAAGAGCTGAACCGGAGGCAGGGCTCTAGGGACATGAGGGGGGTCAGGGCGGGGACAGGGGGAGGAGGGTTAGGAGTGGTGAGGGTGGGGACCTTTTTATAGTCTGTGTCCATTTGAATTTGTCTCCCTTTCCAGTTATGGCACTAATTGTTTAAGAGATTGTAAGACTAAAAAAAGAAGATTTTCATCACTAATTTGTTTCTGAAAGGATTTAAAAAAATTAACTTCTTCCTGAATACTTCTTAGTACAGATTTGAGTCCTAACGCCTTCTTGGGACGCTGGCTTTGTCGATCTAACACCTGGCTCACCAGGCTTTCTTCTCTGATGATGAATTGTTCTTGCTTTTCATGGAGAGGAATGTCATCAAACTATTAGGCCACTAGATTTACCAAATATTTCCAGAACTCCTGGGTTAGTCAGTTGCAATTCTACATTGGACAATTTCTACCATAAGTGGACAACTATTTCTCATTTGACCTCATTGGAAGCAAATCAACAGCTAGTGGGGACATTCCAATGTCCAAAAGAAGCACTGACTGAAATGGATTGACGTGACCACTCCAGGATATTTTCATTCTAAAGATCTCATGTGGTATGTGTGCAAAAAAAGAGAGAGAGAAGAGCCAATAATGCAGAGCCCAGTGTATGACTTGGACGAAGCATGTGAGTGCTCTGCTGCACACCAGGCTTCTAAGGAAGAAGTTACTTAGGCTTTTGATCCATTCTGAGGTAATTTTTGCATATCGTGTAAGGTAATGGTTCACTTTCATTCTTTTGCATGTGGATATACAGTTTTCCCAGCACCATTAGTTGAAGAGACTGCCCTTTCCATATTGATTAGTCTTGGCATCCCTGTTGAAAACAATTTGACTATACAGTGTATGTGATACATGAACTGCTTTTATAACTATTGTCAGAATAAACTACACTAATAAACTTAAAAAAAAACTTACTAAAATAGTCACAATTTGAAAACATCAGATTCAAAGGAGTAGTTGGCCACATTCATGCTCTGATCTTGCCTTGCTTTTTCAAGTATGACACTTTCAGATTCCAATGATATTGTGTGGTCACTAAGTGTTTATCATTCAGCCAGAGAAAGGGATCACCCTTTCTCTTTTAAAAAGGAAAGCTTAAAACAGAAAAAAAGGAACCCATTTAAATTGTGCAAGTAGAAGAACAAATGTGAAAAAAACAGATTGATACCTAATAAGTTCCTGATTAATTTGTGTGCAGAAATATTGCATGATGATACATTAAATACATAAAGCATCAGAATACCCAAGAAATGGGGTTGTTCTTAATGGAACTTGCTGATGAATTGAAATTTAACAAGAAACCCATGTTTTTGTGTATTTCTTTTTTTTTTATTTTTTTATTTATTTATTTTATTTACTTATGATAGTCACAGAGAGAGAGAGAGAGAGAGGCAGAGACACAGGTAGAGGGAGAAGCAGGCTCCATACACCGGGAGCCCGATGTGGGATTCGATCCCGGGTCTCCAGGATCATGCCCTGGGCCAAAGGCAGGCGCCAAACCGCTGCGCCACCCAGGGATCCCGTTTTTGTGTATTTCTGTTGAACAAAATATGAAAGTTTTCCTTAGTCCATTTTCTCCTGAAATTTATTTTTTAAATTTTTTAAAATTTTTCTTCTTAAATTTAAAGAGGGATTCAATGACCTCGGTGTTCAATTCAATGATTATGGTGTACATCAAAGTGACAAAGACTGGTTTGAAGTCTATCATAGTCATTTTTCAGATGTGCCATTTGGGGCAAGTTTTTAACTTACTTTTTTTAAAAAATATTTTTATTTATTTATTCATGGGAGACACAGAGAGAGGCAGAAACATAGGCAGAGGAAGAAGCAGACTCCCTGTGGGGAGCCTGATGTGGGACTCAATCCCAGGACTCCAGTATCACTACCTGAGCCAAAGGCAGATGCTCAATCACTGAGCCACCCAGGTGCCCCTTTAATTTACTTTTTAAATTTTTAAAAAGTTTTTATTTAAATTCAAGTTGGTTAACATATAGTTAGTTAATATATTAGTTTCTGTTGCATAATATAATGATTCAAAGAGGGCCTGGCTGGCAAATCCGGAAGCGTGTGCAACTCTTGATCTTGGGATTGTGATTTTGAGCCTACTTGCCTATGTTGGATGTAGAGATAAATTTAAAAACAACAATATAGTGATTCAACCAGTGCTCATCACAAGTGTCCTCTTCAATTTCCATCACCTATTTCACCCATCTCCCCATACACCTCCCCTCTGGTAACCATCAGTGTGTTCTCCATAGTTCAGAGTCTGTTTCTTGGTTTTAAGCAGGTTTTTTAACCTCTTCGTGTCTTAGTTTTCTCATCTGTAGAATATCAATAATTGGAATCCATGCATATTGCTCAGCACAGTATTTGGCATATTGTCAACCTTCAGAAAAATTTAGCTGTAAACTGTATCACTGTTTATTATTGTTAAATGTGTTTTTTTTATTTTAAAATTTAAATTCAATTTGCCGACTTATAGCATAACACCTAGTGCTCATCCCATGAAGTGCCCTCCTCAGTGCCTGTCACCCAGTTACCCCATTCCCTCACCCACCTCCCCTTCCACAACCCTTTGTTTGTTCCCCAGAGTTAGGAGTCTCTCATGGTTTGCCTTCTTCTCTAATTTTTCCCACTCAGTTCCCCTCCTTTCCCTTATAATCCTTTTTACTATTTCTTATATTCTGTGTATGAGTGAAACCATACGATGGTTGTCCTTCTCCAATTGACTTATTTCATTCAGCATAATATCCTCAGTTCCATCCACGTTGAAGCAAATAAATGGTGGGTATTTGTCTTTTCTGATGGCTGAATAATATTCTATTATATATATATATATATATTATATATATATATACACATATATATCTTCTTTATCCATTCTATCCATTCATCTGTTGAAGGGCATCATGGCTCCTATTATTATTAAATGTAAAGCCCTAGCCTGGGTACAATGTGGGAATCAAAAAAATAGAGGGATTTGCTTCAACGTGGATGGAACTGGAGGGTATTATGCTGAGTGAAATAAGTCAATCGGAGAAGGACAAACATTATATGTTCTCATTCATTTGGGGAATATATATAATAGTGAAAGAGAATAGAAGGAAAGGGAGAAGAAATGGGTAGGAAATATCATAAAGGGAGACAGAACATAAAGACTCCTAACTCTGGGAAATGAACTAGGGGTGGTGGAAGGGGAGGAGGGCGGGGGGTGGGGGTGAATGGGTGACTTGCACTGAGGGGGGCACTTGACGGGATGAGCACTGGGTGTTGTTCTGTATGTTGGCAAATTGAACACCAATGAAAAATAAATTTATTATTAAAAAAACAAAACAAAACAAACAAACAAAATAAATAGAGGGGACCCAGTTGGAAGCTACAGGTACTACTACAGTGCAAGTAATGGAATCAAAAATTGCATCTACAAATGGTTAAGTTATGAAGGTTATTGTCAAATGAGTGATGCATACCTCATGCCTATAGGGATTTGGGGAGGAGAGGTAACAGGAGGGTTGGCAGGATTGAGAAAAGGAGGAACAATGAAAGGAGGAGGAAAAGGCAAGAGAGAAGTGATCAAGTACTGAATGACTGGGCTAGAAAAGGAAGGAGCACAAGGGCATGGCACAAGCAAAGGTGTAGGGTCAGAAATGAGTGTGACAGGTTCTGGGTTTCTGCTGTGAGGTCGTAGTGCCTCAGAGTCATCATTCCAGAGGTCAAAATTCCTTGCTAGGAAATTAGTAGGCAATTATACTGCATGTGTGCTGATCCCTGGGACTTTCTCTAAGTGATTATATGAAGCATGACACAATGAAAACAGTGGAAAAAAACTAAAATAAAAAAAAGACTTTCCCAGCAATTTGCTTTTTTCCTGCAATAAATATACAATCCTGATACACTGAAGCTTGCTTCCTGCAGATGTGATTTTATTTAATTGAGATATTGGTGAATAATATTATAAAACTTAGCAGTATTGTGTGTGGAAGGACAAGCTTTACTTGTGCAGAGGTCCCTGAAATGTTGTGGGGAAGCTATTAATAGACTTATTAAAAATATCATTTGCATTTTACCTATGGACTGAAGCTTTCCAATGGTTTCCAGGGGAGGAAGTAATAAAGAGGAGTCAGGTGAGGTGAAGGAACCTTGATTTGTGGGCTTGGCTTTCTTGTTACTCTTTGACAGTGACCTCATGACTTACAAAGATGACTTCCTAATCTCTTCATCCCACACATTTACTAGAATCACAGATATTACCAGTCTCCTTACTTTCTGTTTGGAATGAATGGATTCACCACTCTCTAAAACAGTGTTAAGCAGAATTATGAGGTTATAGAATATGTTCACCTATGGAAGACCAGACTTGGCCAAGGGATGCATGAAGTCTAAGCCTCTGTGTCAAATACACAGAAGAACCAGTTTAGCACACTGCAATGTATTTATTTATTTATTTATTATTTATTTTTTTAATTTTTTAATTTTTTATTTATTTTATTTTTTTATTATTTTTTAAAGATTTTATTTATTTATTCATAGAGACACACACAGAGAGAGAGGCAGAGACACAGGCAGAGGGACAAGCAGGCTCCATGCAGAGAGCCTGACGTGGGACTGGATCCAGGGTCTCCAGGATCACTCCCTGGGCTGCAGGCGGCGCTAAACCGCTGCGCCACCGGGGCTGCCCCTGCAATGTATTTATGATTTCCCTGTCAGAGTTGAGGTTTTGAAATGGTAGGTGGGCCCGTGGAATTCACTGGACATCCTTGGAAATTCCTTCTGGTTGACATGAAGCAATAATATCCTGGATGTCTTTTTGAGGTGCTGGGCCTGGGGACTTGGGTCAGGGGCAATCACATAGTAGGACACCCTCTCTGTCCTGACTTTCCCTCTTTCCTCTGGAATATTTAAATCTTGGTGAGACCCCTTAAGATGCTCAGTTGAGGTAAATGAAAATGGAGATGAATGGAAAAGACAGAGAGCAGCCCCATCGCTTTATCTTATGATGGGAACTATGGAAGTAGCTATTGGGGACTGATTTGCATATTAACCAGAGTTCTGTTTTTTCCTTTCTTCTTTTTTTGTAAAGCCCAGCTGGCTAGGGCCACCACCTTGTGCCCCTGGCTACCTCCCAGAGACCCTACCCAATTTGCCAGTGTCCACCTACTACCCAGCTTCCTACCCTGCAGCGACATCTCAGGGCTCAGCCACAGATGCAGGTTTCTTTCTCCCCTGGGTCCCCACAGCCTCCTTTTCCACTCCTGACTTAAAACTTCTTTTGCTTCTTCTCTTTTGTCTCCCTTGTTCAAGGGGAGCTGGTCAGAGATTCTTCCTTGGTCCCTAACCTGCCTCTTGTTTTTTTTTTTCCTAAACCAAGATTCCTGGGCCAAGAATAGAAAAATTGTGTTCCAACTCTGCAGTTCTCAGAGGCCCTCATATTGTCTGGGGGCTATGGTTCAGAAGGATCCAGGTGTATCAATTTTACTGCCCATGCCTGGATGCCACCTCTTCAATCACTTGTGTCTCCTTTGTTTGTGAAGCACAACAGAATGTACTTTCAGGAGTCTTTTGTATTCCTAGGGTTGAAAAATATTTGCATGTAAATGTTGGGAATCCAGACAGTCTCCATAAGATCTATGCTTTGCATGGAGAAGCATACAGACCATTGGGGAGCGTTTGAAAAATAAATTTACTCCATTGCACCTTATGTCCCTGCCTCATAGCATTGCGGTGACATCTGAGAAGGAGAGAGTGTGACATTGATCAAGGCAAAGCATAAATAACCACATTTCAAACTGAATACTAATTGCAAAATTACAGTTTCCAAATTATTAGCCTCCTTTACAAAAAAAGTTAATTCAACCAAGCCCAGAGCTGGCTGTTTCTTATGTGTTGTGCTGCCAGTTGGCAGGCACAACTTTGCAAGGAGATTGTGAGAAGTGAGGGTTATTGTAGTGGAAGCACACTCGGCCTTTTGTGAGGAGGGTACAAACTGTATCACTCTCTCAAGCCCCTGCTGTTCAGCGTTCAAGAGTGGACACCAGGATACTGCATGCCTTCAGGGGAAGTTGCTTACTATTCCTAGAGGTGAAATGGCCCAGTGCCAAGACTTGGGGAGGAGCTTTGAGTTTGTAACCCCTTGAAGGAAACAGCTCTGGGAAGATGGAAGTGAACAGCACAGTAGCTGGGGAATCCCAGGCCCTGGGAAGGGCATGACTGCACAGAGCTTGGCCTTCTCTGAGATGAACTGTGCCTACTCCCTCAGGCAGGCCATTCTATTGCTCATGAAGGTCTGTGTTCCCTCATCTGTAAAATCAAGGGAATGGGCTGGATGACCGTGAAAGCCCCCTCCAGTTCTGGGAGAATGCAAGGGTCTGTCTCTTCTTTAAGCTCAGTGTCTTCTAGAAGAAAGGCACTTTGCTTGGAAAAGTGGCATGAAATGATGGGACTGGTTCCCTGTCACTGCCATCCTTTCACTGCAGGAATTGTAAACGAGTTTGTCTCACTTGCCAAATTGATGAGGTCTTGTGTGAAAATACTTGGAAGGAAAATGAAAAAGTGCCTATGAAGAAGAGGAGCTGTCTGAGGCAAGGGTTCATTTGCTTTGGGACATCCTATTGTATTGCCTAGGTGGGAGGGAACATTAGAAGAGGCCCCGGTCAGAATAATCTCCATAGGCATTCTTAGAAAGATGGTTATGTGATAATGGTTATGCTTTGATATCATTTGCCTGTAGCAAGTGTCCACTCAAGGGTAGAGAACCCCAGTATATGAACTACTTTGTACTGACTCCTCCACTTCTGCTAATAGGAGGCCCTGATTTAGAGGATTCAAATTAGACAAGGTTGAATTTACCAATCAGGAGCTTCAAGGAATAACTCTATTGTACACCATTATTTTACTTACAGATTTTCACCGATTCCTAGAGTCACACTAGCACCGAATGGCTGGGTGGGAAAACAGCGCATCCATATGTGCTCAGAGCATGCCCAGTTTTAGGTGTAATGTCCCCTGATCAGAATTTGGGCAAAAGTCTGATTTCTTTTGAAAACAATTCAGATCAAACTCCACTCCTTGATTTTTAAGACATTTACAGTAATTCTTCTCTTTGTTTTAAAAAGTCACCTTTCACACCTATTTCCAGGGAGAATCCTTGTATGCTCAGCTAAAGAATGATTTTTAACCCAGCCCCTCCCCCAAAAAGAATGATTTTTAGTCCCTTCCTTCCCTTTTTACCCCTATGTACTTGTTGTCCCAATGATGGCTGAGATTTTGATTTCTCAGGCACTTCTGAGTTAGATCTCCAAGGTTCTGACTAGATTTGTTTGAAACAAATCTAGGTTAAATGAATCTAGTTTTAATAAAAAAGGCTTTATTTCCCCCCAAATACTTTATATCTTCTGTTTTATTTGACTATGAAAGTTACTATTGTGAAAGCTCCCTGTCATGTGTTCTTTAAGAAGAAACAACTTTAGGAAAAGCACATCCAGAATTATTAACGTAAAATGCCGAAACTCCTGTACTCCTCCTGAAGTCGTGACTTTTTTACAGTTCAGCCCAAACTGCCATCTATAAAGACTGTCTCTCTGATAAACATATTTGTTGATAGCTAGGTTGTAAAGATTTTTTTTAATCAAAATCATTTCCTTAAATTAGAACAAATTAATTTCTGATCTATGCCTCAGGGAAATTTGAATTGCAGTTTAAGAGGAATACTCTTGGGATCCCTGGGTGGCGCAGCGGTTTGGCGCCTGCCTTTGGCCTAGGGTGTGATCCTGGAGACCCAGGATCGAATCCCACATCGGGCTCCCGGTGCATGGAGCCTGCTTCTCCCTCTGCCTGTGTCTCTGCCTCTCTCTCTCTCTCTCTCTCTGTGACTATCATAAATAAATAAAAATTAAAAAAAAAGAGGAATACTCTTTGTGGGATTATTTTAAAAGACCTCTCCCTTTTAAAACCTAGACTGGGGGAACCTCTTATCTGCAGAAATGTTTTGCATATTTTCTCACATCCCACCTCCTTTCCTTAAATCATCTAGTGCCTGAGAGAAGTAGATATAATTTTAAAAATAGTGCATATTACTCTTGAAGACCCCATCAACTTAAGGGAAAGGATGTTCACTTTTTTGCTTTTGCTTCTTTCAGGCAACCCAAGGAAACAAATGTTCTTTGTTTCTGTGTGTCAGACTGGATGTGAGAATGAACTGCAGGATTTGTGTCCTGGGTATGGTTTGATTTTGAATTTTAGTGTGGCAGGGCTGGATGGGGTCCTGGAACTTTTGTTTATTTGTACAGACCCTGATTTTCCAAGAGGGTTTAAAGCATTCAGGGACCTGATGTTTAATAAGAAGGAAAGTGGTCAAGAATGGGAGAGAAGAATGATTGTGTTTCGAAACTGGCCAGGGAGGATGGCAAAGGGCATACAGGTGTATTCCTGGATATTCCTCCCTCCCAATCACCTCCTCACTGTGAAAGTCCTACATTAGATACAACTTCTTTGCTGATGTTTGACATCCCAATGTGTCAAGGGAGGGAAGAAAGAAAGGAAAAGTATTAGACAATTGTGCAAAAATCCAATGCTTTCCCAAGAAAATAAAGCCTCCCTTCATAGTGAGAACATGTAACTGATATGAAGCTTGTCCTTGGGGCCTCCCCTCTTCCAAATCCACCTTCTGTGAGAGGAAATTCTGGTGTCACTGTGACACCTTTATCTGAAGTCACTGTAGTCATTTCATAGCATGACTGTGGTCATAAAATGACTGTACATGGATAGAGATTGATCGAAATCAAAAGTTCTACTGAAAAGAAAGTGATGTTTTCAGAATAGTGAGCCTGGCCTCCTTCTCTCTTTCATTTTTAGTTTTTGTTTTCATCCCTTGGCAGTTTTACATGAACCAAACAAAGGTGTGCTTCTTTTCAATGAGTGCTAATTCTGGAACATGGTTCAGAGGACCATTTCTTGGATGCTGAGGGTGACAGAATATACTTGAAGGTGTGACTGTCTGCCTCTGAGCTTGGGAAGCTACAATAATAGTCTCTCTTGTACTGGGGGTAGGGATTAGAAAACAGAGAAGAGCCCATTTCTGACCTTAGTGGAGTCCTTTCTTGTGTCTTTGAACTAGAATGATTCCTATTCCTATCACTTCCACAAAATGGAGAACAGTGAGCAGCCATTTGGAGTTTGACTGCCACATTCCCTTATAGCCTAGATGGATGCTTGGCTGTCACATAGCCTTAACAGCCCTGTGAGTAGCCTCTTAGGAAGTTTCCCTTAGAGTCCATGGCTGTTGAGCTCCTTGACATGAATGGAACATGGCCCTGCCTGGAAACACCCTGCTCTCTGATTAGTGACTTATCCCTTCTGGTTGTGCACAGGAATGTGCTCCAAACCCAGCAGTGTGAGTATGAGGATTGTTGAAGACGGTGGTGGATTGTGGAAGGAAAATGTGTGGTTGCTGGAAACCAGCATGGGCACTGAAAACTCGGTGATATGCATTGCCTAACTCAGGACTCAGGGTTATTGTTATGAAAGGAAGCCTCTCTGACATTATTTTTAATGCCATTCCCTTAATAATTCACATGCATACCCAACTTATCTCATTTGGCACTCAAAACCAACAGATTAATCGCAACTTTATTGAAAATACAACATGCTCTACAAGAACAACAGGCATTGATTTTGTTGTTATTCAATTCATTTAACAGATATTTAAGGAATTACTCAATGTTGTGCAAAGCAGTTTTTATCTGGCAGAAAAAGTACTTTGGGAAATTTGTCATAAAGACTATACTTCAGAAAATGGGACCTGCGAAATGACCATTGATGACAGGGGCCCATGCCATACCTATGGGGGCCAGAGCAATGGGAGGCACAGGTGGTGGGGGAAGCATAGGCATCATGGGTGGCCCAGGGGGCAGAGGTGGCCCAGGGAGCACAGGTGGTAGGGGTAGCCCAGGAGGCATGAGCCCCTGAGGCACCAGAGGAACACATCTCCATCCTGGCTCTAGAATAGGGAGTGCAGGATAGGGCCCATCAAGGATCACCCCCACAGGATGTCCCAAAGCAACAGGGGCCAGATTTCTAAACATCAGGGCTCTCTGGTGTCTTCTCCACTTGGCTCTTCTGTTCTGAAACCAAACCTTCAATCAGAGAGGGAAAAGGGATTAGTTTAGTACATTGAGCAGTTAATGTCATAATAGAAAACACACAATATGCAATCCTGCCATTGAACTTTTAAATGGCAGCGGGAGAAGTCATTTCCTTATTGCTAAAATATCTTAGGAAAGCAAATCACATACCTCCCCTCAGCTAATCCTTAGAGCCATGGCTAGTCCAGCCTTGGGCACATTGATTTGTCTCTCTTCCCATTTTTAGTATTCTTTAATGTTTCTTTTTCCAAGTATTGGATGTAGGTCTAACTGATAAAGTGCACTGGCTCCCTGATGTTGCACTGGCAACATCATTTGGCTCATTTGGGAGAGATTCCAATGATCATTGGTCCAATCTCCCTAAACATAAGCAAAGCCCACATCTGGCAATTTTTGGTATGGCCAGTATTAGATCCATATTCCCAATACTGGTTTCATAAAAGAGGTCTAGTATGTTTGCAAAATGTGTGTGGGGGAAGCGCCTATTCAGTTTCTTGGGAAGAAATTCATGCTGTAGAGCTTGAAAGTATGTGAGAATGTAGTCTTTTCCCTTCAGAAATCCATTGAGAGGACTATGTAAACCCCGGGGGTGGGGGCTGGGAAGCAACTCAGCAAACTTTGTTTTTCTTTTCCTCTGAGATTACCTTGCCTGCCTGAGAAAGTAGAGGACTGTTCTCTCTATCTAAGACCAGGTATGACTCTTAGTTCACCATGTGGTATTAGAATGCCAGCATTCAGTGCCTGATCTCCTGCATACTACCAACAGAAGTGTAGCACGTTTCCATCAATGTACTTGGGACAAAACTACCATTATATATATATAATATATATGTATATATATTTGGGGGGATATTTCTTTGACATACCTATGATTTTCTATGACTTCAAATATTCACTTATTTGATCCTATGACCAACAAATTAATAACTTCCTGAAAAGTGCTTTAAGTTTACGCAGGTAAGAATCTGGCCTGAAATGAGAGCACCCTCAAAATCAGATTCCAGAAAATAAAAAATCCTTTTCAAAATAATACCACCAAAAAAGCAAAAAAAAAAAAAAAGCTTAGAGTGTTAAAAATTCCCCAAGAGAATATTCATTTATACGTTTGGTAGTCTCATAAAGTTGAATTTGTGTGGCATCAGCTATGTACATATTTGAATGTATACTTCTCCAAACTTTCACCTTTCCTTAGGTCAGTGGAACTTCATTAAATATTGTTCCCTTTTTTTTGTTCCATTCGTTAAGACAATTTTCCTTTCCCCATTGCTACCATATTTCTAATATTTTACCAATGTTTTCAGGCTGACATTAAAGTCTTCCAAAAAATTAAAATGTAAGGCTGTCACTCTCTATGCTGCAAAACACTTAAAAAATGGTAGTAGGACCAGGCCCTTGGACTTTTAAGCTACCCTCCCACCCCAGTTTCAGTTTATTAAACATATATTATTTACTCATGCACTGTGTTATGTGTGAATTCCTCCTTCACTCCAATGTCTGAATATTTATAAATTAAGTAATCTAGCCTGGAGCTCATACCTGGTTTTAAATATTTCAAATAATTTAGTATGGTAAACCTTATGACTTAGATCTTTAGCGCGTTAGTTTGTATACTTCCCAGGTGGCACTGGGCCCCAACATGATTCTTCACAGAAATATTCCTTTAGTGAGGACTAACATCGTTCATGAAAGGTATCAGTGTTAAAAGGAGATGAACTTAATTGGGGGAAAAAAGTGTGTGTGTGTGTGTGTATGAGTGGGTGGAAGGAAGGACATGTGTATTGCATTTTTTTTCCTTTAGGAAATCCTATTTCCCCTGGTAATGGGAAATTTCTAGATGCTCCAGCTTACTTATCCCATTTCCCACCCCCAAGGCACTTAATGTTCAAAACTTATTTGTTAAACATGGAAAGGCAACAAAACACATCAACTTCAGAATGTCCGGGGCCAAATATCAAGTATGTTTTAAAATGGCTGCCCTGGGCAGCCGAGGTGGCTCAGCGATTTAGTACCGCCTTCAGCCCAGGGCCTGATCCTGGGGACCCAGGATCAAGTCACACATCAGGCTCCCTGCATGGAGCCTGCTTCTCCCTCTGCCTATGTCTCTGCCCCCCTCTCTCTTTCTCTCTCTCTGTGTGTCTCTCATGAATAAATAAATAAAATCTTTAAAAATAAATAAATAAATAAAATGGCTGTCCTGCACCAAATGTTCTTTTAAGATTTACTGACCTGTACTCTGGCTTCAGTCAAATTCAGACGGCCTGCAATCTCTTCTCTGAGGGAGGAACGTTACAAATGTTCAGCATTTGAAGTTGTGGATAAAATGAAGTATATCCTGTACATTATTTCTATACCCCCACCCAGTGTAGCTTTCTGTAATACAGCTTGAGGCTTGCTTTAGGCAGTTTTCCCACGGACAACTTATCTGTATTAAATCAGTTAGAAAAAGGGAATCTATGTGAAAGTTCCTGGTAGTGTGTCAGTTAGTTGAATATGACTCAATTTTTCAGTTTGTGGGACAGCTGAGAACAACCCTGGAAATCTTTTCTTGGAGGTCCCTCTGTGAAAATAAATAAAATGCCAAAAGCCTTTAAAGCGGGGTTTTGATCCAGAGTGTTTCCAGGGTTTATTGTAAAGGGAGAGAGAAATTCTCAAGGAGGAACTCCAAACCATTGGCTGAGCGCTCACTGGAGATTCTTCTTCTTCTTCTTTTTTTTTTTTTTTTTGCTCTTTGGTGGGCGCAGAACCAGAAAGAGTGCTCCTAAACCTCTCATCCACACGTTCTGATATCCCTTTCCTGCTGGGCCTGAATAGGCCTGCCTGTTTGTACACTAGAGGATGGGGGATTGGAACCACTAGGGCTCCAGGGAAAGCAAAGGAAGCGGAAAAGTTCGATGGCTTTAAAAAACGCTAGACACTCTGCGGCCAGGAAATAGCGCTCCACGTGGCAGGGCCAAGACTACAGTGAGGCACGAGAAGTGCTGGCTTCGTGTGCAAATTTTTTTTTCGCGGGGAAAATACTGAACCACGACGAATATTTTAATGCAATACTCAAAATAGAAAAATTAATGCAAAAATTCATGATGAACAAATTAGCAAAATTTTAAATAAAAAAGGTGGGATCAATCCGTCCGCCCTTACTTGCTTCACCCTAGTTTTGCTACTGCTGTCTCATGGCCCTGCAAGCTCTAGTATGCATCATTCCAACCCCTGACAGCAAGGACGGACCCTGGCGCCCTTGAATCCCCAGGGCGGCTTTTGGCTCAGGAGAGGAGGAATACGGTCCCAGGAAAAGGCCTAAGACTCCATGGGATGGGCCTGAGCCCCCTGGAGAACTGAGCGCCTAAGGAACAAGACACTTACCGCGCGAACACGTCAGGGTACTGAGTGCGATGGAAAACGCCCTCCAGCTCCTGCAGCTGCAACTGGGTGAATGCGATGCGGCTGCGGCGGTGCTTTCTCTCCACGATCAGTGGCCCCTCCACGGCCGGGGGGGCCGGCTCCTCCTGCTGCTGCGGGAGCTCCAGGCCATAGCCAGGGCCATCCTCCTGGTTTTCGCCGTCCAAGAGATTCGGCTCTCCAGCGCCAACGTGGTTTGCGGCCGCCGCTTCGCGCTCAGATTCGGGCCGTGCATCCTCTTCTCCTCCCATTATAACCGACGAGGCCACGATTGGCTTCACATCTGGGAAAGGAAGAAAGCAAAAGAGAGGCCCGAGCGTCGGAGCCCACGGTGAGTGAGCTGAGTAGATATGGGGTCGCAAAGGAAGGCAGAGGTGAAAGTCGTGCAGTGGCCCATCCACCCGGCCCTCCCAGGGAAGTTTCTTTCCTGAAGTTTGCTAAAGCACCTGCCCCTATCTAGGCACTGACCATACTGTTCTTCCTCTTCCTCATTGACACCCAGGTTGCGGTAGCCGGTGTCGTAGTGGCTGCTCCCGAAATTATGCTCCATGTTCGCAGTGCTGTCGATGAAGTCTAGAGAGTCCACAGACTATTCTCTGGGGCTCGTGACGATTCTTGGGTGGCGCCGGGAGCTGACACAAACTACCCGGTGAGGTGCCCTTCTGGCGCCGGGACCTCTTCTGGCGCGGATTCTGAGGCTTGCGCGCCTTATATAGGGGGCACGTTGCCTGCCTCAGGTTCAAAGTGTACACCCTTGCGTCGGTTAGACGCCCTCTGTTATCCTTCACGTTACTTCTAGTTCGTGTCGGTGGGACCTGATGGGGGCGTGCTTGCGGCCAGGCCGGGTAAGTAAAATAGGGCGAGTGTTTGGGAGAGTGGGCATGCTTGTGTGGAGAACTGTGATTCCAAATTGCAGTTTAACTGACTAATCTCAACTCGGATGAAATATTTAATTGGAAGATGAGGCTGTGCTGGATCGAGAAAGCCGCCTTGGGGGGTGGGGGTTAGACTTCACTCTAGGTCTAGGAGTTTGTGGAGAAATGTTTCTAACATATTCCTCCGCGCAATCTTCAATATTCCCCGGATTGTGAAGGAAGCGGAGTCCATTGCTTCCTCCGAGGGGAAAAACCGGGGAGATAGGGCTGTGGAAAGCGTGGAAACCTCAGCGGCCCAAGCATGCCAAAGCCAAGTTAAGTCTACCTTGCGTTGGACTCTGAGCCCGGCTCTCTCCTCCTAGAATTTGGTGACTAATGGATAGGACCATTTGGTTCTGTTCTATTTACACCCAAAGTCCTTGTATCAGGCTAGTGATTAAGATGAAACAATTAGCTTGGAGCCTGCTTGCATTGGGTTTTTGCGATCAGATCCCACCAGATCCCACCGTGTATTCCGGGAATGATGGTTTCTAGTTAGGTTTGCTGAGCAGTCCGGGTGCTCACATGCACGCTGTGAGAAACTCAACCTGCCTTTTTAGAAAGCTCCAAGGACTTTTGATTTTTAGTAATGAATCCACTTCAGATGCAAGTGTAGAAACCTGCCAAGTGCTTAGTGCATCCAAAACTTCCTGTGCTGCACGGGCTCCTTCCTTCAGTTCCTGGCACGTGCAAAACTCTCTGTGCTTCTTACTGCAATCCCCACTCTGCAGGGCGCCGAGAGTACGCCTTATTCCAGAGCCAGTACCTGTAACAGGAGCCTAAAGCGAGTCTTATTCCCAGGCCTGTACTGCAGACCTGGGAAGGGTTCCCTCCTTTACCACTACTTCTTATCCCCTTCCCTTTTCTACAGTTCTCTTCCTGAGCTGGTTTTCTCCACTAATGTGCCAAATAAAAAAGTACCAGGCCACGATTGAAGGCTTTATGGTTCTTCCTCCAAGAAGTGTTTGCAGGTGCTCCAGGACATGTTTATGTCCTTTATATTTAAGAATGAGTTTTAATGATGGGCCGTCTGCTTGGCACTGTACAGGATTTATCCTACTTTTACCTTTACAAACACCATTATTATCATCCCTATTTTTTTATGCAGAAAACGGAGCTCTAGGGAAATGAGGAAGTGTGCCCATCCATGGTCATATCAGCAAGTTTGACTACAAAGTCTGTGCACTTTTCTCCCTCTCCCCCTGCTCTGCTTCAGGCCTCTTTCTCCTTGCTGAGTCTCTCTAAGTCAGAAGTTTGGGACACAGCTTGCTCAACACTGAGGGGACACTTGACAGGAACAAGGTGCTACTTGCACCTGGCTGCTGAGTTGGTTACTTGAAGACAGGGGGGCCTGGAGGTGAGGAAAAACACCCTCCCATTCCAGCCACATTAGGACTCTTCTGAACCCTAAGCATTTTGCCTTCCTGGGCCCATTCCTCCATATGTATATTATATATGTATATATTATTATATACATATACATATTATATTATATAAAATTAATATAAGTTTTATATATAATAATCTATATTTCACAACTGTGTTGATATAAAGATAAATGTAATGTGGTTTGGATTATATTATTTTTTTCTTTTTGATTTCAAAAGAAATTAAAATATTTTCCTGGGCTCCGAAAAGTATGGTGGGTGGTGGGTACTGTGACTGCTGTGACTACTGAAGAGTTTCCCCTGCCTCATGTTCCCACAGGTGGTAGGTAGGAAACCAGCTAATAGATGGTTGGCTGAAGAATTCATTTTCATTTTTTAAAAGATTTTATTTATTTGTTTATTTATTCATGAAAGACACACACAGAGAGGCAGAGACATAGGCAAAGGGAGATGCAGGCTCCCTGCAAGGAGCCCGATGTGGGACTTGATCCTGGAACTCCGGGATCACGTCCTGAGCTGAAGTCAGATGCTCAACCACTGAGCCACCCAGGCATCCCAAGAATTCATTTTCAAAAAGAGGTCAAGGCATGACAACTCCACAGCCCCTGTCTGACTTTAATCAAGATATTTCTTCCTCAGGCAGCTCTTGCTGAGTTCTGGCCTCCCTCTATTTGGCTAGATACTTGGTGAACAGTTTGGCCTGGGATGAGTTATTACACAAGAGATCCATACAGGTTTTAATCATAGTGTGCAGTAGCTGACCCAGTACATTGGTAAAGGCTCAGGTGCATTCTCTCACATCTTAGATTTCCATGGTTTCCTCCAGCATTTTCTAAACCTCATTCATGTGCCCCTTATTTTGCCATACCTGGGTACCAGCCATGGTACTATTTAATTAACATATTTACTTAAATTGATTCACTTTTTGAAAACTTTAAATACGGGACTCTTGGGTGGCTCAGCGGTTGAACATCTGCCTTTGGCCCAGGACATGATCCTAAAGTCCTGGGATCAAGTCCCACATTGGGCTCTCTGTATGGAGCCTGCTTCTCCCTCTGCGTGTGTCTCTGCCTCTCTTTCTGTGTCTCTTATGAATAAATAAATAAAATCTTTAAAAAAAGAAAACAAAACCTTAAATACCTAATTGCACATCATGCTAGGCAAAAATAGCTATGACTTCAAGGGTTTGATATACTAGATTTATGGGAGGTAGGATGTGACAATAGCTGAGAGCAAGGATCCTGAATCCAGAATGCTGGTTTCTGAATTCTAGTTTCAATTGCCACTTGCTAGCCAGATAACCTGGTGAGTTAGTTGCTTATTCTTGTGCCTCTGTTTTTCTCATCTGTAAAATGGGAATAACTAACAATACCTACTTCATGGAGTTGTTTTGAGGAGTAGCGGAAATGATCACAATAGCTAACACTTAGCTAATTCTCGCTAGGTGGCAAGCACTGTTGAAAGTGCTTTCTATATATTAACACATTTAATTCTCATAACAATTCTATGGAGGTAGATACTGCTATTATCTTCATTTTATGGATAGTGTTATTGAGGCATGGAGAGGTTAAGTAATTTGTCTAAAGGCTTCCAGCTGGTAAATTTTGGACGTTGGGTTTGAACTTTCTTCAAATGATGCTTTGTAGAGAGAACATGTTCAATTATGGTACATTATGATTTTGTAAAAAATAAATATACTTTACTATTCAGTCATTTCTAGTATATTCGGTGCTGTGCAACTATCACTATTGTCTAATTCCAGAACATTTTCATCACTTTGTAAAGAAAGTCAGTACCCATTAGCAGTCATTTCCTAGTTCTTACCTCCCTGCAACCCTGATATACACTAGTGTACTTTCTATCACTATGGATTTTCCTATTCCAGATATATAATACAGATGGAGTCATGCAATATGTGACAATTTGTGTCTGGCTTCTTTCTCTTAGCATGGTGTTTTTGAGGTTCATACATTTTTAGCATGTGTCAGTACTTCATTCCTTTTTATGACTAAATGTTTCATTGTATAGATATACTACATTTTGTTTATATATATCTTCTTTGGAGATATCATATATCTTCTTTGGAGAAATTTCTGTTCATCTTTTGCCCATTTATTAATTGAGTATTTGTCTTTTTATTGTAGAATTGTAAGAGTCTTTATATATTTGGGATACTAGACTCCTTATGATGTGATTCTTTAAGTTTTCTTTGCAATTTCTTGATGGTGTTCCGCAATGTTTGCAATCACAGGCCAGCCCTCATGTGGCTTTAGAGTTCAAATGAACACTATAAACACAGTCTAATTCAATCCTGGTAGCAAATTCAGACATATGGCAAAAGCAAATCTAATTTTTTTTCTGGAGGAGTCTACCCTTAACTGAGGCTTTAACAAGATTCTTACAGACAAAACCCAAACACACATATTTTTTAAAAATATTTTATCCACTTGTTAGAGAGAGAGTGAGCAAGTGAGAGAAAGAGAAAGAAAGAGAACATGAGCAAGGGGATAAGGTGACGTGGACTCCCCACTGAGCGGGGAGCCTGATGGGGGGGAGTTTGATCCCAGGACCCTGGGGGTCATGACCTGAGCCAAAGGTAGCTGCTTAACCGCTTAACTGACTGAGCCACCTAGGTGCCTCCACACATTTTTTTTAAAGCTACCCATCAGGGGCACCGGGGTGAAAGAAAATTTCTTTCACTTTGCATAATGTTGCCTGAGTTTATCCATGTGGTGGGATGAATCAGGTCTTCATTCCTCTTACTCAGAGGCATCAGATACTAGCCTCCAGAAGCTAAGTGTCAAGATAATCTGGAGCCGACGTCCCATACAGAGGCTCAGGGTGACTCAGCTGTGTTTTGGCACTACCACATTGAGATGACACATTTATCTGCCTTCACCTTGTTGAAGGGTGCTGGGCTGATGCAAGCTTAGACTCCCAAGAGCAGTTCTTCTGGGCACCTGGGTGGTTCAGTGTTTGAGCATCTGCCTTCGGCTCAGGTCATGATCCCGGGGTCCTGGGATTAAGTCCCACATCAGCTCCCTGCATGGAGTCTGCTTCTCCCTCTGCCTCTCTCTCTTTCTGTGTCTCTTATGAGTAAATAAATAAAATATTAAAAAAGGAGTCCTACTGCTAGGCAATAATCACTTTGTGAAGGAGCTATGATCCTTAAAGACCAGAGGTCTTTATTCTGGTCTGTAAACCAGATAGTTTCTAAGGACTTTAGCAGTCAAGATAGCTGTGATATTGTGGAAGGTTTTTTTTTCTTAAGATTTTATTTCTCTGACAGAGAGAGAGACTGCATGCATGAGAGCGCAAGCACGCACAAGCAGGGGGAGTGGCAGGCAGAGGGAGAGGGAGAAGTAGGCTCCCCACTGAGCAAGGAGCTCAATGCAGGGCTCCATCTCAGGACCCTGGGATCATGACCTGAGCGAAAGGCAGATGCTTAACCAACTGAGCCACCCAGGTGCCCCATGTTCTTCTGCTTCTTTTATTCTTGGGTCATGACCCAAGCCTAACTGACTGAGCCACCCAGGAGCCACTATTATGGAAGTTTCATGCTCATAGATTACATTTCTGCTGCAAGTGAGGTCACCTGTTTCAGGTGTGGCTAGATGTGAAGGTGGGATGGATGAGCTATTTGTTAAGGCCTGCAGGAGCCCATTCATAGCACTGTGTGGTTTCTAAGTCTTATTTATCCCTGCAAGGGGACTCTGTAGTTAGGGATTTAAAATGTTTTCAGTCTTTGACCAAAAAGCCTACAGACCACCCAGATACACCCAATGTGTCACAGAAAGACTTGATAGGAAGAATGGTGGGGTGGCTTTGATGAAGTAAAGTCTGTTTTTATTAAATATCATAAGCATTCATGTCAGAAGCCAAAGCTTTGGCTTTTTTTAATAGGCATTATTTCTTAGAGATGTAAGGGTCATATGGAGGCTTCTCATACTTACCTTTGGGGGAAACCACAGTTTTCTGTAATTTCCTCAGACTATTGAGATTGTGTCTATACTCACAAAGTGAGAAGAAAACTCACTGAGGCTATTTGCATGTATAGTCCTAGCCCTTAGAGGGGACAGGAGGGAAGGAATGACAGCCTGGAGATATCTGTTACTGCTGGTGATTTTATGCGGCAGTAAAAGTGATTGAATTTTGCATTTCCTATCCTATGTTGGAACATCCAGGCCCTTCAGGGTTCTTTCATGAAACTGAATCATTTACACACAAAATCCCAGTCCAGAAACTGGGTCTCTTTGCTGTAATTGAGAGTCAAGGATGAAATTCCTTGATTTTTCTTTGAATTCTGCCTAATTTTGTTGGCCATTGTGACCAGAATGCTTGTAGAAATGACTGTGGCTGCAATCGTTGATGCATGAGTTGGATACCATCCCTAAGATTTCTTTACCTAGGGTACCCTGGGTTCAAGCCTCAAAAGACCTGCTCCCTATAGCTGTGTTCTCCGTAGGGATCCTTCAGAGGAAAGCCTTTCATGACCTTCTTGATCCTTGCTGTGATCTGAGAAAGTAATTTGCATTCAGTCTACCTTATGGTGGAAGAAAAATACAGTGTGCTAATTACCGTGGTGTTTAGCTATTTCCATTTCTAGCTCAATTCTTAGCACTGGCAGGATGTCTTCCCATTCCACCCAGCCCACAGTGCTCTTGTCTTATGAGCTCTCACAGCACTTGCAGTTTGAACTCTTCATTTGATTCTTTTTAAAAATCATTTATTTATTTATTCAGAAGAGACACACAGTGAAAGGCAGAGCCATACGCAGAGGGAGAAGCAGTCTCCCTGTGGGGAGCCTGATTCAGGACTTGATCCCAGGACTCCAGGATCATGACCTGAGCCAAAGGCAGACGCTCAATCACTGAGCCACCCAGGTGCCCCTCTTCATTTGATTCTTATCACACACCACCTGAGCATGAGCTACCTCTAAATGTACACAGACACAAATGCCAGAATGTGTGGGTATATATGTATATTGATGTATGTTTTGATTTCTCTATTAGATTGTAAACTCCTTACACTTCATACTGCTTAGAGTTCCCCAAAGCAGTACTGAGTACATAACAGGCATTCAGTAAGGATTTCTTGATTGGTTGGCATATTTGGAGAATATGAGTGGGGTGGCTTGCTTTTTTTCTAGGCCAAGGCTGCAAACTTTTCTAGCTGAGCTTATACAGAGTTGCATCCATCCTCTCATTTTCCTCCCAGCTCAGCTGGCATTCCTAAGAGACAAACGGAGGTGGCAAAGTTCTTCCTAGGAGAGGTCTGGGATTTACCTGATGGTTTTAGATGTAGTTTGGGAAACTCGTTAGCATTACATTCTCTTCTGTGTCTGAGGAAGGCTTTGGAACTCCTGTCTTCTTTGAGAAGGCTCTTCTGTCCTGTCCCTTTATGCTTATTCACTGTTGTCCTCCTTACTCTCTCTACTGTGTGTATGCATGTGTGCATGTGTGTTTATATTCTAGTTCAGTGTCAAGTGCTATGTGCAAGGGCCACAGAAGTGAGCAAGACATGGGAAAAAAGACATGAGATTTTGCGTGCCTGGGTGGCTCAGTGGGTTAAGCCTCTGCCTTCAGCTCAGGTCATGATCCCAGAGTCCTGGGATCCAGCCCTGCATTTCATCGGGCTCTCTGCTTAGCAGGGAATCTGCTTATCCCTCTGCCCCTGCCCTTGCTCATTTTCTCTCTCTTCTTCTCTGGCTCTTTCTCAAATAAATAAATAAAATATTTTTTTTAAAAGGAAAATATGAGATTTTAAGATAAAGTGGAACAAGATAAATGCCACAAGAGAGGAGCAAAACAATCTTATGGAAGTTCAAGGAGGGAGAGTTCACATTCAGTAGAAATCTGGAAATATATGGAAGAGGTGAAATCTAAGATGAATCCTGTAATACAGTTGGGAAGTTCTTTTTTACTTTTAAAAAATAAGTATCTTTTTTCTCCTAATTACAAAAGTAGTGAATTATTGCTGTGATAAATTTGGAAAGTATGAAGAAGCCAAAAATAATATAAAATAAAATAAGTTTACCCATAACCCGTGTCTCATTCAGAAGTGATAGTGACAAATTTCATTTTTTAAGATTTTACTTATTTTTTTGAGAGAGAGTGAGCATGAGTAGGGGAAAACAGGGGGAGAAGCAAGTTCCCCCCCAAGTGGGGACCTTCATGCGGGGCTTAATCCCAGGACTCTGAGACCATGACCTGAGCCCGAGGCAGATGCTAAACTGACCGAGCCACCCAGGATCCCCAAATTTCATTTTTTTCTATACTTTTTTTTACAGGTACTATTTCCATTTAACTATCTGATATTCTTAGTTGTCTAACATTATATCACAAGTATTTCCTATACCTTAAAAAATTTTAAGGCTTTGAATAAATGATTGCATAATAGTGTGTTATATATTCATCTATTTTCTTGTTCAGTCATTCTATCAATATTTATTGGCAGCCACGCACACTGTTGTATTTCAGTGGCAGAGTGCCTGACATATATTGGATGCTCAATAAATATTTGTTGAATCAGTGAATGAACGAATAGGTTTCAGCACTATTCTAGATCTGTAACAACTTTCTTTTCTTTCCTTCGTTTTTTGACTTTTAAGTTTTTATTTGAATTCCAGTTAGTTAACACATGGTGTTCTGTTAGTTTTGGTGGTTCAATGATTTACTACATTACTCAGTGCTCATCATAAGTGTAATCTTAATCCTCATCACCTATTTCCCCCATCCCTCCCACCTCTCCTCTGGTAACCATCTCTTTGTTCTCTATAGTTTAAGAATCTGTTCCTTGGTTTGCCTTTTTCTCTCTCTTTTTTCCTTTGCTCATTTGTGTTGTAACAACTTTCTTAACCATTTTCTCTCATGTTGAATATCTAAGATTTTTTTTTTTTAATATCTAAGATTTTATCTTCCCCCCTGTTTTCTAACCAGTGTATTTTTGTGCATGAATTATTTGTGAGTAGAATTTCAATGGGTAGAGTTCAGAGATGGGGGAGAGAGCTAGGCAGATAGCACAAAATGAAGATGACACAGAAAGAGTGTATTCATGGGCCAGCCAATAGTTCAATTTGGCTGGAGATGACCTAGGGGAGAACATGAAAGCCAGACCTGAAAGTGATACTCATTTTTCACATTTGTATAACAGTTCCTAATTTAAAGAATGCTTTTGTGAACATTACTTTACATAATCCTTGCTGAATTATTATATCTACTTTATAAATGAGAAAACTAAGAGTTAGTTAGTTGCCTAAGTTTGCACAGCTAATAAGTGGTAGAGATAGAATTGGGTTTTGAAATCTATATTTAGGGGTTTGGGTTTTATCTTGAGAGCACTGAGGAGTCATTGGAGGGTTTTATTAGTAGTAGGATGAGTAGGAGGAGGAGGAAGAGTATAGTTATAGTAATATTAATTAGTCTAACTTTTTGTTCTGAAATAGCTTGACTCACAAGAATTTGCAAAAATAGTACTTCAGAGAATTCCTGTGTACCTGACATCCAGCTTTTCCCCAATGATAATAACTTCTGTAACTATAGCACTTTTTCAAAATCAGAAAATTGATATTGGTACAATGCTATTAACGCAGGTTTGTCAACCTTGGCACTATTGTCATTTTGAACTGAAAAATTCTTAATTGTAGGGGCCTTTCCTGCACATTTGTAGGGTGTTTAGCAGCATCTCTGATCTCTACCCACTGGATGGCAATAGCAACCCCCAACATCAGTTTTCATAACCAAATGTATCTCCAGACGTTGCCAAATGTCCCCTGGGGATGGGGAGACACCATTGCCTATATTTGAGAACCACTGCATTAACTCAAGTACAGAACTAAATAGGATTTTGTGTGTGTGTGTGTGTGTGTGTGTGTGTGTGTGTGTGTAGTTCTATGACATTTTATTGCTTGTAGAGATCCATGTAACCATCATGACAAAATACGAAACTGTTCAATCAACCTCAAAGAAACTCTCTGGTATTATACTTTTTTGGTGCCCTAACTCTTGGCGTCCATGGATTTATTGTCCATCTCTATAATTTTGTCACTTTGAGAAGCTTACCTGAATGGAATTCTATGTATATAACATTTGACACTGGCTTTTTATCTTCACTTAGCATAATAACCTTGAGTCATATTTCAGATTGTTGCTTGTATTAATAGTTTGTTCCTTTTTATGCCTTACTAATTTTGCTTAACCATTCACCTGTTATGGATATTTGGGTTGTTTCTGGTTTTTTTTTGTTGTTGTTGTTAATACGAATAAAGCTGCTGTGAAATTGCACGTGTAAGGTTTTGTGTGAACATGAGTTTCATTTCTTTGCTATAAATCCCCAAGTATGTAATTTCTGGGTCTTAAGGTGTATATGTCTAGTTTTTAAATAAACTGCCAAACAATTTTTTCAGGGTGGTTGTACAATTTTACATTTCTACCAATACCATTAATAGAGTTTCTTTGCATCTTCACTAACATTTGATATTGTCATCTTTTTTTTCTTAGCCATTCTAATAGGTGTGCACTGATATCTCATTGTGGATATCTCATTAAGAAAATTTGCATTTTGGGGGTGCCTGGGAGGCTCAGTTGGTTAAGCATCTGCCTTCGGCTCAGGTCCTGATCTCAGGGTCCTGGGCCGAGCCCCGCTTCAGGCTCCCTGCTCACTGGATTGTCTGCTTCTCCCTCTCCCTCTGCTGCTCCCCCTGCTTGTACTCTCTTGCACTCTTTCTCAAATAAACAAAAATCTTTAAAAAAATTTTCATTGTTATAATGCCTGATGATGTTGAACATCTTTTCTTGTGCTTACTTGTTGTCTGTATATCCTCTTTGGTGTATATCTATGCGTGTCTTTTACCCATATTGTAAATGGATTGCTTATTTTACTGTTGACTTTTAAGAGCTCTTTATATATTCTAGATTATTTGTCAGTTATTTGGTTTGCAAATATTTTCTCCTAGTCTGTAGTTTGTCTTTTAATCCTCTTAGGAGGATCTTTGGAGGGGCAAAAGTTTTTTAAAATTATTTTTTAAAGGTTTTTATTTATTTATTTGAGAGAGCATGAGAGAGAGAGAGAGAGAGAGAGAGAGAGAGAGCACGAACAGAAGGAGGGACGGGGGGAAGCAGACTCCCCAGTGAGCAGGGAACCTGATGCAGGGCTTGACAGGATCACAACCCAAGCCAGAGGCAGACACCTAACTGACCGAGCCGCCCAGGCGCCCCCAAAAGTTGTTTTATTTTTATTTTATTTTATTTTTTAAAAATTTTTATTTATTTATGATAGTCATACAGAGAGCGAGAGAGAGAGAGAGAGGCAGAGACATAGGCAAAGGGAGAAGCAGGCTCCATGCACCAGGAGCCCGACGTGGGATTGGATCCCGGGTCTCCAGGATCATGCCCTGGGCCAAAGGCAGGCGCCAAACCGCTGCGCCACCCAGGGATTCCCCAAAAGTTGTTTTAAAACTTTATTTTATTTTTTCAGGTTTGGTTGAGATAAATTGATATAAAGCCCTGTATAAGTTCAACGTGCACCTCATAATGACTTGGCATACATTTATTGCATAATGGTTACCACAATATTAGCATCCATCTTCGTATATAGTTATAAATTTTTTTCTTGGATAACTTTTAGATTCTACATTCCTAACAGCTTTCAAATATGTCAGAGAGCAGTGTTAATAATAGTCATTGTGGTACTTATATAAAACGCTGGTACTTATATATCTTATAGTTGGAAAATTTAAAAAAAATTATTCATGAGAAACACAGAGAGAGGCAGAGACACAGACAGAGGGAGATGTAGGCTCCTTACAGGGAGCCCGATGTAGGACTTGATCCCTGGACCAGGGATCACGTCCTGAGCCCAAGGCAGACACTCAACCACTGTGCCACCCAAGCATCCCTATAGCTGGAAATTTGTACCTTTGACCACCTTTATCCAAATTAAAAGCTTTTAATTTGGATGAGGCCCAATTCATCAATGTTTCTCTATGGATCATATCATATGTAAGAACTCTGCTTAGCTCCAGATCCTGAGGACTTTCTACTATTTTTGTCTACAACTTTTATAGTTTCATGACACACATTTAAGTCTGTGATCCAGGGATCCCTGGGTGGCGCAGTGGTTTGGCGCCTGCCTTTGGCCCAGGGCGCGATCCTGGAGACCCGGGATCGAATCCCACATAGGGCTCCCGGTGCATGGAGCCTGCTTCTCCCTCTGTGTCTCTGCCTCTCTCTCTCTCTCTCTCTCTCTCTCTCTCTCTGTGACTATCATAAATAAATAATAAATAAATAAATATATATAAAAAAATAAAAAAATAAGAGGAGAAAAATACAATTAAAAAAAAAGTCTGTGATCCATTTTGAGTTCATTAAATTTATTTAAAAAGCAATTTATTTATTTATTTGAGAGAGAGAATGCCAGGGAGAGAGCAAACATAGAGTACGTGTGTGGGAAGAGGGGCAGAAGAAGAGGGAGAAGCAGGCTTCCCACTGAGCGGGGAGCTCAACTCAACTGGGGGCTCAAACCCAGGACACTGGGGTCATGACCTGAGCCTAAGGCAGATGCTTATTAACCCACTGAGCCACCCAGATGCCCCATTTTGAGTTCATTTTTATATGAAGTGTGAGGTTTAAGTAGAGGTCCAACATTTTTCCCATGCATGTCCAGTTGTTCTAGCACTTTTTGAATTCTTTTGCACTTTTGTCAAAAATCACTTGGGCATATTTGTGTGGGTCTATTTCTGGATCCTTTATTCTGTTTCTCTTATCTATACACATTTGTCCCCCTGCTAATACCACATAGTCCTGATTATTGTAGTGATGTCTTGAATTCAAGTAGATTGATTCCTCCCACTTTATTCTTCTTTTGCAAATTTGTTTAATGCATTACAATTCCTTTGCTTTTCCATATACATTTTTGAATAATATTGTCTATATTTACAAAAAATCTTGTGTGGATCTTGATAGAAATTGTATTAAACCTCTATATCAATCTGGGGATAATTGGCATCTCTGCCATGTTAAATCTTCCAACTTTTGGATATTATATGTCTTTCATTAGGGAGTTTGAAGTAGAGTTGAAACATGATTTGGTAAGCATTTTCTGAAAATCACTCTGGCTGAGATATGGAGAAAGAATTCTTGAAGGTGAAACCTCTAGAGGCAGGGAGATCAGTTAGAAGGCTGTTGCAGTCAGTTAGATGAGAGACAATGGCTTGGAGCAGGTGATTGAGATGGAGAGAAGAAACTAGCTTTGGGTTTATTTTTGAAGTGGAAGTAATAGAATTTACTGATGGGCCATTCAGCTTGAGGAAGAGGGAAGTGTCAGAGGTAGTAACTCTGGGGTTTCTGGCCTTGGCCGGAATATGATACCAGTTATTAAGAGGAATAGGGGAAAGACCAAATTTCAGAGAAAGAGGATGAATTCAGTTGTGGATGTTGTGAGTTTGGGGTGTTGGTGGGCCTTCCAGATGTTTCCTATATCTAATAAGTAGTTGCATATAGAATCAGAAGCTAAGGGTAAATTAGTACTCTAGATACTGATATTTGTACTTAAACTTGCCCTTTTTATAATTTGAATTAAAAGGGCTGACTTTGGGGCTCCTGAGTGGCTCAGTTGGTTAAGCATCTGCCTTCAGCTCAGGTCATGATCTCGGGGTCCTGGGATTGAGCCCCATGTCGGGCTCCATGCTCTGCAGGCTCCCTGCTTCTCCCTCTCCTCCCTGCTTGTGCTCTCTGTCACTATCTCTGTCTCTTTCTCTCAAATTAAAACAAATATTAAAAAACTGGCTAACTTGCCACTCAATGGCAGAAACTTAACTTCCAGGGCCCCAACAATCTGCAGAAATTACTGTCCCCATCACTTAGCTCATAGGTGGAAAGATGCAAGAGGAAAGGGATTTGTAACCTGGTTTCTTGAGTGCTTGGCAGTAATTATATGATGGCCAGTGCAGATGATTGTGAAAAAGGCATACAGAGGATGAACTCAAAATGTATGTTCACCCCTTTTAAAATCTATCACTGAAGTATTTACAGTGCATGGGCTTAATGGATAGGCAGAGCTAGTTTTTATTTCTGGTGAGAACAAGAGATGCCGGAACCAGAGTTCTGTTTACACTTTTGGTGATGATGGTGTTTAGGGAAGTTAAGGTGGAAATGAGAAGGGTTACTCATTCTAGCCCTGCTCTTATTTACCCCAAAGAGAAAGATGTGGGAACTATATTCCTCTTCCAATGAGTTGGGTACAGGCTTTTGCTAAGGAGGAGCCAGAGCCGTGAGCTGAGGTCTATGGATGGTTTGTCACAGATAGGATGAATTACAGGCTTGGGACTTCTAAAATATGTTCTATATTCCAAGTGCACATTTTTTTTAAAGATTCGTTTATTTATTCATGAAAGACACAGAAGGAGGCAGAGACATAGGCAGAGGGAGAAGCAGGCTCCTAGCAAGGAGCCCGATGTGGGACTCAATCCCTGAGCCCCAGGATCACACCCCGAGCCAAAGGCAAACGCTCAACCACTGAGCCACCCAGGAGTCCCAATATACCACATTGTCTTTATCCATTCATCAGTCGATGGACATTTGGACTCTCACCATAGTTTGGCTATTGTTGATAATGCTGCTACAAACATTGGGTGCACATGCCCCTTCAAATCAGCATTTTTGTATCCTTTGTGTAAATATGTAGTAGTGCATTTGCTGGGTCATAGGGCAGTTCTATTTTCAACTTCTTGAGGACCTTCCATACTGTTTTCCAGAGTGGCTGCACCAGTTTGCATTCCCACCAATAGTACAAGAGGGTTTCCCTTTCCCTGAATCCTCACCAACACCTGTTGTTTCCTGAGTTGTTAATTTTAGCCGTTCTGACTGGTGTGAGGTGGTACCTCATTGTGGTTTTGGTTTATATTTCCCTGATGCCAAGTGATGTGGAGCATTTTTTCATGTGTCTGCTGACTGTTTGTAGGTGTTCCTTGGAGAAATGTCTGTTCATGTCTTCTGCCCATTTCTTTCTTTTTTTTTTCTGTTTTTGAATTTTATTTTATTTATTTTTTTTAATTTATTTTTTATTGGTGTTCAATTTACTAACATACAGAATAACCCCCAGTGCCCGTCACCCATTCAATCCCACCCCCCGCCCTCCTCCCCTTCTACCACCCCTAGTTCGTTTCCCAGAGTTAGGAGTCTTTATGTTCTGTCTCCCTTTCTGATATTTCCCACACATTTCTTCTCCCTTCCCTTATATTCCCTTTCACTATTATTTATATTCCCCAAATGAATGAGAACATATAATGTTTGTCCTTCTCCGACTGACTTACTTCACTCAGCATAATACCCTCCAGTTCCATCCACGTTGAAGCAAATGGTGGGTATTTGTCATTTCTAATAGCTGAGTAATATTCCATTGTATACATAAACCACATCTTCTTTATCCATTCATCTTTCGTTGGACACCGAGGCTCCTTCCACAGTTTGGCTATCGTGGCCATTGCTGCTATAAACATCGGGGTGCAGGTGTCCCAGCGTTTCATTGCATTTGTATCTTTGGGGTAAATCCCCAACAGTGCAATTGCTGGGTCGTAGGGCAGGTATATTTTTAACTGTTTGAGGAACCTCCACACAGTTTTCCAGAGTGGCTGCACCAGTTCACATTCCCACCAACAGTGTATGAGGGTTCCCTTTTCTCCGCATCCTCTCCAACATTTGTGGTTTCCTGCCTTGTTAATTTTCCCCATTCTCACTGGTGTGAGGTGGTATCTCATTGTGGTTTTGATTTGTATTTCCCTGATGGCAAGTGATGCAGAGCATTTTCTCATATGCATGTTGGCCATGTCTATGTCTTCCTCTGTGAGATTTCTGTTCATGTCTTTTGCCCATTTCATGATTGGATTGTTTGTTTCTTTGGTGTTGAGTTTAATAAGTTCTTTATAGATCTTGGAAACTAGCCCTTTATCTGATATGTCATTTGCAAATATCTTCTCCCATTCTGTAGGTTGTCTTTGAGTTTTGTTGACTGTATCCTTTGCTGTGCAAAAGCTTCTTATCTTGATGAAGTCCCAATAGTTCATTTTTGCTTTTGTTTCTTTTGCCTTTGTGGATGTATCTTGCAAGAAGTTACTATGGCCGAGTTCAAAAAGGGTGTTGCCTGTGTTCTCCTCTAGGATTTTGATGGAATCTTGTCTCACATTTAGATCTTTCATCCATTTTGAGTTTATCTTTGTGTATGGTGAAAGAGAGTGGTCTAGTATCATTCTTCTGCATGTGGATGTCCAATTTTCCCAGCACCATTTATTGAAGAGACTGTCTTTCTTCCAATGGATAGTCTTTCCTCCTTTATCGAATATTAGTTGCCCATAAAGTTCAGGGTCCACTTCTGGATTCTCTATTCTGTTCCACTGATCTATGTGTCTGTTTTTGTGCCAGTACCACACTGTCTTGATGACCACAGCTTTGTAGTACAACCTGAAATCTGGCATTGTGATACCCCCAGATATGGTTTTCTTTTTTAAAATTCCCCTGGCTATTCGGGGTCTTTTCTGATTCCACACAAATCTTAAAATAATTTGTTCTAACTCTCTGAAGAAACTCCATGGTATTTTGATAGGGATTGCATTAAACGTGTATATTGCCCTGGGTAACATTGACATTTTCACAATATTAATTCTGCCAATCCATGAGCATGGAATATTTTTCCATCTCTTTGTGTCTTCCTCAATTTCTTTCAGAAGTGTTCTATAGTTTTGAGGGTATAGATCCTTTACATCTTTGGTTAGGTTTATTCCTAGGTATCTTATGCTTTTGGGTGTAATTGTAAATGGGATTGACTCCTTAATTTCTCTTTCTTCAGTCTCATTGTTAGTGTATAGAAATGCCACTGACTTCTGGGCATTGATTTTTTTTTTTTTTTTTTTTTTTTTTTTTATTTTTATTTATTTATGATAGTCACAGAGAGAGAGAGAGAGGCAGAGACACAGGCAGAGGGAGAAGCAGGCTCCATGCACTGGGAGCCCGACGTGGGATTCGATCCCGGGTCTCCAGGATCGCGCCCTGGGCCAAAGGCAGGCGCCAAACCGCTGCGCCACCCAGGGATCCCTGGGCATTGATTTTGTATCCTGCCACGCTACCGAATTGCTGTATGAGTTCTAGCAATCTTGGGGTGGAGACTTTTGGGTTTTCTATGTAGAGTATCATGTCATCGGCCAAGAGGGAGAGTTTGACTTCTTCTTTGCCAATTTGAATGCCTTTAATGTCTTTTTGTTGTCTGATTGCTGAGGCTAGGACTTCCAGTACTATGTTGAACAGCAGTGGTGAGAGTGGACATCCCTGTCTTGTTCCTGATCTTAGGGGAAAGGCTCCCAGTGCTTCCCCATTGAGAATGATATTTGCTGTGGGCTTTTCATAGATGGCTTTTAAGATGTCGAGGAATGTTCCCTCTATCCCTACACTCTGAAGAGTTTTGATCAGGAATGGATGCTCTATTTTGTCAAATGCTTTCTCTGCATCCAATGAGAGGATCATATGGTTCTTGGTTTTTCTCTTGCTGATATGATGAATCACATTGATTGTTTTACGGGTGTTGAACCAGCCTTGTGTCCCAGGGATAAATCCTACTTGGTCATGGTGAATAATTTTCTTAATGTACTGTTGGATCCTATTGGCCAGTATCTTGTTGAGAATTTTTGCATCCATGTTCATCAGGGATATTGGTCTGTAATTCTCCTTTTTGGTGGGGTCTTTGTCTGGTTTTGGAATTAAGGTGATGCTGGCCTCATAGAACGAATTTGGAAGTACTCCATCTCTTTCTATCTTTCCAAACAGCTTTAGGAGAATAGGTATGGTTTCTTCTTTAAACGTTTGATAAAATTCCCCTGGGAAGCCATCTGGCCCTGGACTCTTGTGTCTTGGGAGGTTTTTGATGACTGCTTCAATTTCCTCCCTGGTTATTGGCCTGTTCAGTTTTTCTATTTCTTCCTGTTCCAGTTTTGGTAGTTTGTGGCTTTCCAGGAATGCGTCCATTTCTTCTAGATTGCCTAATTTATTGGCGCATAGCTGTTCATAATATGTTTTTAAAATCGTTTGTATTTCCTTGGTGTTGGTAGTGATCTCTCCTTTCTCATTCATGATTTTATTAATTTGAGTCTTCTCTCTCTTCTTTTTAAGAAGGCTGGCTAATGGTTTATCTATCTTATTAATTCTTTCAAAGAACCAACTCCTGGTTCTGTTGATCTGTTCCACAGTTCTTCTGGTCTCGATTTCGTTGAGTTCTGCTCGAATCTTTATTAACTCCCTTCTTCTCTTGGGTGTAGGATCTATTTGCTGTTTTTTCTCTAGCTCCTTTATGTGTAAGGTTAGCTTTTGTATTTGAGTTCTTTCCAGTTTTTGAATGGATGCTTGTATTGCGATGTATTTCCCCCTTAGGACTGCTTTTGCTGCATCCCAAAGATTTTGGATGGTTGTATTTTCATTCTCATTAGTTTCCATGAATCTTTTTAATTCTTCCTTAATTTCCTGGTTGACCCTTTTATCTTTTAGCAGGATGGTCCTTAACCTCCACGTGTTTGAGGTCCTTCCAAACTTCTTGTTGTGATTTAGTTCTAATTTCAAGGCATTATGGTCTGAGAATATGCAGGGGACAATCCCAATCATTTGGTATCGGTTCAGACCCGATTTGTGACCCAATATGTGGTCTATTCTGGAGAAAGTTCCATGTGCGCTTGAGAAGAATGTGTATTCCGTTGAGTTTGGATGTAAAGTTCTGTAGATATCTGTGAAATCCATCTGGTCCAGTGTATCATTTAAAGCTCTCGTTTCTTTGGAGATGTTGTGCTTAGAAGACCTATCGAGTATAGAAAGAGCTAGATTGAAGTCACCAAGTATAAGTGTATTATTATCTAAGTATTTCTTCACTTTGGTTAATAATTGATTTATATATTTGGCAGCTCCCACATTCGGAGCATATATATTGAGGATTGTTAAGTCCTCCTGTTGAATAGATCCTTTAAGTATGATATAGTGTCCCTCTTCATCTCTCACCACAGTCTTTGGGGTAAATTTTAGTTTATCTGATATAAGGATGGGTACCCCTGCTTTCTTTTGAGGACCATTCGAATGGTAAATGGTTCTCCAACCTTTTATTTTCAGGCTGTGGGTGTCCTTCTGTCTAAAATGAGTCTCTTGTAGACAGCAAATAGATGGGTCCTGCTTTTTTATCCAGTCTGAAACCCTGCGCCTTTTGATGGGGTCATTAAGCCCGTTCACATTCAGAGTTACTATTGAGAGATATGAGTTTAGTGTCATCATGATATCTATTCAGTCCTTGTTTTTGTGGACTGTTCCACTGAACTTCTTCTTAAAGGGGAATTTTAAGATTCCCCCTTAAAATTTCTTGCAGAGCTGGTTTGGAGGTCACATATTCTTTTAGTTGCTGCCTGTCTTGGAAGATCTTTATCTCTCCTTCCATTTTGAATGAGAGCCTTGCTGGATAAAGTATTCTTGGTTGCATGTTCTTCTCATTTAGGACCCTGAATATATCCTGCCAGCCCTTTCTGGCCTGCCAGGTCTCTGTGGAGAGGTCTGCTGTTACCCTAATACTCCTCCCCATAAAAGTCAGGGATTTCTTGTCTCTTGCTGCTTTAAGGATCTTCTCTTTATCTTTGGAATTTGCAAGCTTCACTATTAAATGTCGAGGTGTTGAACGGTTTTTATTGATTTTAGGGGGGGATCTCTCTATTTCCTGGATCTGAATGCCTGTTTCCCTTCCCAGATTAGGAAAGTTTTCAGCTAGAATTTGTTCAAATACATATTCTGGCCCTCTGTCCCTTTCGGCGCCCTCGGGAACCCCAATTAAACGTAGGTTTTTCTTTCTCAGGCTGTCGTTTATTTCCCTTAATCTATCTTCATGGTCTTTTAATTGTTTGTCTCTTTTTTCCTCAGTTTCCCTCTTTGCTATCAACTTGTCTTCTATGTCACTCACTCGTTCTTCCACCTCGTTAACCCTCGTCATTAGGACTTCTAGTTTGGATTGCATCTCATTCAATTGATTTTTAATTTCTGCCTGATTAGCTCTAAATTCTGCAGTCATGAAGTCTCTTGAGTCCTTTATACTTTTTTCTAGAGCCACCAGTAGCTGTATAATAGTGCTTCTGAATTGGCTTTCTGACATTGAATTGTAATCCAGATTTTGTAACTCTGTGGGAGAGAGGACTGTTTCTGATTCTTTCTTTTGAGGTGAGGTTTTCCTTCTAGTCATTTTGCTCAGTGCAGAGTGGCCAAAAGCAAGTTGTATTGGGAAAAAGAGAAAAAGAGAGGAGAGAAAGAAGGAAAGAAAAGAGAAAGAGAAAAAAAAAGGGAAGAAAAAGAAAAAAAAAAGAAAAAAAAAAGAAGAAAAAGAGAAAGAAAAAGAAAGGAGAAAAAAAGGGGGTGGGGGAAGGAAACAAATCAAAAAGCAAAACAAAACAAAAACAAAAACAAAAACAAACAAACAAAAAAAGAACCACCGGGGAGTATCTTCTGATTCTGTGTTCTTTAAGTCCCTTGGCTTCTCCTGGAAGTTGTCCGTCTAGCTGGTGTTCTGGGGGAGGGGCCTGTTGTGCTGATTTTCAGGTGTTAGCAGTTGGGGGAGCTGCTGTGCCCCTGCCTGGTGCAGGGCTCAGTGGGGGTTGTTTACCCCGTGAGGCCGCAGGAGGAACAGCCCCAGTGGCGGGGCCAGCTCTGGAAACCTGGATTCAGCTCCGGCAGGAACTCCGTCTGCAGGGCCTGGAGGCTCTGGGGCGGGGCCGCTGATCTGCTCAGCTTGGGGCAGGAGCGTCCTTGCTGTCCTGGGCCCTCCAGGCCTCTGCCTGTCCCGGGGGGAGGCGGGATCCTGGGCTGTGTCCCGGCGCCCTGTGCTCCGGAGCCTGCGCTGTTGGATTCGCGCTCCCGGGCCGCGCAGCCCCCTCCGCGGAGCCGCCGTCCGAGCCCCTCCGAGCTGCTCCTGGAACCGCGCAGCCCCCTCCGCGCGGAGCCTCTTCCTCTGCCCGAGCCCCTCCGAGCTGCTCCCGGGGCCGCGCAGCCCCCTCCGCGGAGCCGCCGCCCGAGCCCCTCTGAGCTGCTCTGGGTCCCGCCGGGTCCCGCCGTGCGCGCTGCAGCCCTTAGGGAGCTCGGGGCACTCTCCTGGCGCGCAGTTGCTCTGTTACTGTCTCAGGGAACCCTAGGGCATCCTCGCCCTCCTGGGTCCTGCTCCACCTCCCTGCGAGCCCCTTTCCGCCCGGGAAGGTTGGTGCAGCTCCTGCTTCTCCGGGACGGGGCTCTCCTGTCCTGGGGACACTCGCCCCGGCCTCAGCCCGGCTCCTCGCGGGGCCCCTCCCCCTTGGTTGCCTTTTGTTTCTTTATTTCTTTTTCCCCGTCTTCCTACCTTGATAGATGCGCGAACTCTTCTCACTGTAGCATTCCAGGTGTTCTCTCTTTAAATCTCAGGCCGAATTGATAGATTTTCAGGATAATTTGAAGGTTTTCTAGGTAATTTGGTGGGGACAGGTGATTTGGAGACCCTACTCTTCCGCCATCTTGCTCCTCCCCCCCCCCCCAAGTGCACATTTGTTCAGCTGGAACCATTTTAGAATTCTGCCAACTCTGGGGAACTTCTCTAGTAGTGGGAGGGGACCTGTATGGCATACTAGGATCAAATGGAAGCTTCATGCATTCTGGCAGTGTCCCCTGGAGTATGTTCATCATACCTGTCAGCACTAATGGGAAGGATTAGCCTCCCTTTCAGCCTATAATTCCTCTTACTACTGTCTGTCTCCTTTGACCACTCCAAGTTTGTTAAATATGATAGTCTTATTGGGAGGTAAGCAAGAAGCAACTCCTATTCCCATTCATTAGTGTTTTACCCATACCATTAAATAAAGCATTTCTTAAGCTAACTAGGCAATTCATTTATTTTAAGCATTGGTGTTGTGTGATCCAGGAATCCCTGCTAATTCAGATACATTATACAGTTAGCCTTGCAAGGTTGGAGATTTTATAGGATGGGTAAAATGGGGGAAATAGAAAAGAAAAAATAAAAGTTTGTTTCAATGCTTTAGTGAAACCCATCACACTATCTCTGGGCTGTGGGACACCCAGCCCCAAAACCCTGCTCAGGTTTCTACACGGCAGGGAAAGTTTGGCTGTAGTCCTCCAGTAAGTGTGAGCCACCTTTCCCCTCTTCCTGGCTTTGGAGTATGTGTGTAGTGTTGTCCTTCATTACAGGCAGGCTAGGTTGACTTCTGGGTAATGAAAGGTGCAGGAATAAGTCTGCCTTAGGATTCCCTAGGATCCTCCCTTGCCCTGCAGGCCTGTCCCAGTGGCTGGGATTGCCACTGTTGCAGTACTCTTCTGGAACTTTAGGGTCCCCAAATATGAGTCATTTGAGGGTCTCTTTCACCAACTCTTGCCATTTTGAATACCACCAATCTTATTATTTTCTAAATGTTTTCCTTTAAATTGATTTTAAACAGTTTCGTCTTTTAACTACAGCCTTGTACTAACCCCTAACTATCCATGTGGTCCTGGGTTTGATGTACTAGTTAAACTCTGGCCAAGGCAGGCCTTTGAAGCAGTAGCAGTGGACTTGGCCTGAGGGTGCACAAGTCAGGCTCCTTTCTTTTTCACGAACAGCGATGGAGAGGGGCCCGCCCCTGGAATACATGTTCCTAGGCAAGGTTTGTTATGGGGACTTTATCTCAGGATCCACTCAGGAAGAGGGTATTTGGCAGGAATTTGTGCTTCTGTGACATATCTGCAGTCACTCTGAGACAGAAGGTTTTACCATCCGCATAAACATTCAAAACCCCAAGTTAGGTTGGCAAATGTCTTGACTGACAGCTTTCCACTCTGTTGGGTTGCCACATGTCTGCTGGAGTGGGTACACCAAGCTCACAAGTTACCTCTGCAGGGGTTCTACTTGGGCACATATGGGATCTTCCTTGTTGGCTTTTTCCTCCATCAGGGGTTGATTGTGAATGGGAACCAGATCTCCTTGGGGTGATACATAACAGCAATACAGCTACCCTTAGAGACCAGCCAGAAGACCAATAACATAAGGCGATATTTCACTCAGGGCATTTTTCCCTAATGGTATTTTAAAGGCTTCTCTTGGTCTTTTAAAAAAATTATTTATTTATTCATGAGAGACACACCGAGAGAGGCAGAAACATAGGCAGAGGGAGAAGCAGGCTCCCTGTGGGGATCCTGATGCAGGACTCAATCCCAAGACTCCAGCATCATGTCCTGAGCCAAAGACAGACATTCAACCACTGAGCCACCCATGTGTCCTTTCCTTGGTCTTTGACACCTGCCCTGGTGTCCTCTCGAAGCTCCATTCATGAAAACCCATTAGTTCAATAAACATTCAGCTGTGTCATAGTTATAGGTGCTAAGTTTATATATTTACAATGGACCAGGGACCTTCTGGAGACAATGCTTTTTTTTTTTTTTTCAGGTCAGTGTTTCCTGGAGAGTAGTATGAGAGATAATTCTGGGTGGTGCATTGAATAACTTCCTAAAAAAGTCAGCTATCCAGTGACCAACTCATGTTTTGTTTCGTATTTTGCCACATTTCCTGGTCTCAATTTCTTCCCTGAATTATGGCATTTGGTATCTCCCTATAGAAGGCAGTATAGTGCACTAGATACATGTGGGGGCTCTGCATTGAGCAAACTGGATTTTTAAAAAATATTTTATTTATTTACTCATGAGAGACAGAGAAAGAGAGGCAGAAGGAGAAGCTGGCTCCATGCAGGGAGCCGGAGTTGGGACTTGACTTGATCCTGGGTCTCCAGGATCACGCCCTGGGCTGAAGGTGGCGCTAAACCGCTGAGCCACCAGGGCTGCCTGCAAACTGGATTTTGAATTTTGTCTCCACTAATTATTGAGATGAAGAGTCAAGTTCCATTAACCTCTTTAAGCCCTAGGTTCTTTATCTGTGAAGTGGGAATGACAATGGTCTGTATTTCATAGGGTTATTTTTTTTAAAGATTTTATTTATTTATTCACGAGAGACACAGAGAGAAAGAGAGGCAGAGACACAGGCAGAGGGAGAAGCAGGCTCCATGCAGGGAGCTGGACGTGGGACTCAATCCTGGGTCTCCAGGATCAGGCCCTGGGCCGAAGACGGCGCCAAACCGCTGAGACACCCGAGCTGCCCCATAGGGTTATTTTGAAGATTAAATCATAGGCATAGCACTTAGCATGGTGCCTTGGCACATAGTCAGCATTCACATCATGTTATCTATAACAACAACAAAAACAATAACTTTTATTCCAGGGATTTTTTTCAAAGATTTTATTTATCTATTCATGAGAGAGAGAGAGAGAGAGAGAGAGAGAGAGAGAGAGAGAGAGAGAGAAGCAGGCTCCCTGCGGGGACCCCATGTGGGACTCAATCCCACGATCCGATCCTGGGATCACTCCTTGAGCCAAAAGCAAATGCTTAACCGCTGAGCCACCCAGTTGTCGCTATTTGTGGGATTTTTTGCGCCTCATTTAGTGCTCACTGCTAATGCTGCTATCCACCTGCTTTTTTAGCTTCCTAAATCACAAATTCAACACATCTTTTGTTGGAAGGACCTCTGTGGCTGGCCCTGTATTTCCAGCTTCCATCTATATCCAGACATTGAGTTGTGCTGGGCTAGATAATAGACAAGTTTCCTGTGCAAGGAGAAGGGGGCGTTGGAAAAGGTTGATGCTGGGACACCTAGGTGGCTCAGCGATTGAGCGTCTGCCTTTGGCTCAGGGCATGGTCCCGGGGGGTCCTGGATCGAGTCCTGCATCAGGCTCCCTGCATGGAGCCTGCTTCTCCCTCTGCCTGTGTCTCTGTCTCTCTCTGTGTGTCTCTCATGAATGAATGAATAAATCTTAAAAAAAAGAAAAAACAAGTTGATGCCAAGGCTGCAGTTTGAAGAGGTGATCTGCCAGGCTACTCCATCAATGACTAGGGCTTTGGATTTCCCTCTGCTAGACAGTCAAGCTTCTGCCCTGAGATTAGCCTTGTGCTTGGTTTGTTCCAACTGTAGACTCAATTACAAGGTTAGAATAAAAGAAGCCAACAAGAGGGAGTATACAACACATAAGTATGAAAACATACAAATATATGGACACATATTGAGGGCTTATGGAATACCACGTGCTGAGCTAAGAAGTGGAGCTACAAAGACAAATACAGCCTGATTTTTGGCAAAGGAGACAGATGTGTGAGCAGCCAAATGTGAAGGGGGTGCTAGGGACTTGTTTGAAGCCTGTAGTGGCACAACAGGGGATGGGCTGAGGGGATTACTAGACAAATCTGGTAGCGGGGTAAGTAAGGTAAAACAGAAAGGCTCCATAGAGAATGGTGGCCCTTGAGCTCAGTCCTGAAAGACAAGCAGTGTCCTCCTGGCAGACAGGAAGAAGAGGGCAAGAAAAAGTTCAGGGAATCTCACAGCTTGGCTTAGCCATAAATGCTGTGATAATTTACATCCAGTTCTGAGGCACACTGTGTTTTTTTTTTGTTTGTTTGTTCATATCACACTACTTTTAGGCATAAAATAATATTCATACTGTGAATATTAAGGACATGTTTGTTATTTGAAGTTAATTGGCACATATAAAGCATGTAATATGGAAGATTTTAGTACAGAAGCAAGTACCTTCCCAAAGGTTGACTTTGGCAGTATTTTAGCTGTTTACCTTCCTGTATTTTTAGAAAAGTGATTTGGACTGGGACTTCGTTAATAATGTTACAGAGTTGCGTGTATGAGGGGCTTTTGCCGGCTTCAAGTGATGTGTTACTTTATAAGTCCTTTAAGAAACATCACAAACTCACAAAAATGTATTTACTCATTCACTTATTCAAAATACACAACGTCAGAGATGTACAAAAGTACATGTACCCCAATGACAACAAGGTATAGGCTCCTGAATGAAAGAGGCACACCTCCCACTTTCTAGGAGTTGGTGGTCTAGAACATTCCACCATATAGCTTCACCATTTTGGGTGAACCAAGGCATTGGTATGTCTCACCGGGAGGGAAATCTCAACAGATCATGGTATAGTGGGCTAGAGAGTGGGGTTTGGAGCAGAGGCAGACCAGCCTGGGGCATAGAATTGGATGGATAATTTCTGAAGCTTATTCACAGAGACAACAGGTTAAAATGGACTGGCCTAAATTGAACTTTTTAAAAGACATCTAAAATTCAAGTGTATAATTATTGAATGAGTAAATGGATAAGTCTACAAGTTTTTAAATTGGTGACTTCAGATATGTATTGATAATATCTTAAAACAGATAGTGGAAGTTAGATATTTTAAAAGAACATTAGTTTGGGGAATGAATGTTCCCTTTGATAGACTTGATTTCATGACCCCATCGATTTTTCCAGAAGTCTTTACTGTCAGGATTGTTCTGTCATGCCCAGATTTCTTCTCTGCTTTAAAATAAAGGAGATTTCTGGGATGCCTGGATGCTCAGTGGTTGCCGGTCTGCCTTCAGCTCAGGGTGTGATCCTGTGATCCTTGGGATTGAGTCCCAAGTCGGGCTCCCTGCGTGGTGCCTGCTTCTCCCTCTGCCTATGTCTCTGCCTCTCTCTCGGTCTCTCATTAATAAATAAATAAATAAAATCTTAAAAAATAAAATAAAGGAGGTTTCTGCTTTTAGGAGGTATAAGACGGGCAATTACAAAAATGTCAACAGTCTTTGATTTACAGTTGTATCACACAATTCTTTTTTAGGTTGTGATAAGTCTGGGCATTTGCCCAAGTTCCCTAGGGATGACTGTTCTCCTTCACTCCAACCACCTTTTTTTTTTTTTTAAAGATTTTTATTTACTTATTCATGAGAGAGAGAGAGAGAGAGAAAGAGAGAGAGAGAGAGAGAGGCAGAGAGAGAAGCAGCCTCTATGCAGGGAGCCTGATGTGAGAATTGATCTCCAGGATTACGCCCTGGGCTGAAAGCAGGTGCTTAACCGCTGAGCCACCCAGGTGTCCCACCCAACCACCTTTCTGCCTTCCAGCTAGCACCCTTCTAGAATCCAGTTTTCACTCCTGAAACTCAAAATTTCCCCTCCATTCCTACAAATCCCAAGCGCCCTGTTCCCTTGCCTAGCTGGGTGATAACACAGGCTCCCTTTTAGGCACTCAAGGTATGATTTTTGGAGAGTAATAAAAAGCTCCTGTGGTCCCCCACATTCTCTTCCACCAGCTTTGAGGCTTGAATTTTTTATTTTTAAACATTTTATTTATTCATGAGAGGCAGGGAGAGAGAGAGAGAGAGAGAGAGAGAGAGAGAGAGAGAGAGACAGAGACACAGGCAGAGGGAGAGGGAGAAACAGGTTCCCCATGGGGAACCTGATGTGGGACTTGATCCGGAATCCTAGGATCACGCCCTGAGCAGAAGGCAGACGCTCAACCTCTGAGCCACCCCAAGGCTTGAATTTCTAATCTAAGCCTGATGCTGTAGTTTAAGGCATGGATTCCTGCCAGCATTCAAATCTCTCTTGAGAGGGGCCTGCTTCTGCTATCATGATTATCACCATTATCAGTTTCTAACACTGTGACATTCTGCTATGGTGATTGCCATCATTATCAGTTTACACCGAGTGGGAATGAGTGCTTTGGACAAAACTGTTAGTCAAAGAGACTAAGAAGGCTCTGGGTATCTGGAGAAGAGAAACGGGTTATGGGTATATAAAGCACTCAAAAAAAAAAAAAAAAAAAAAAAAAAAAAAAAAAAAAAAAGCACTCTAAGTCAAAAGGGAGCCAGTAACGCAGGCAGAAGACGACGAAGCTGAACTCCGAGGACAACGCAGTTTTGCTAAGGCCAGAACTACCACCTCTTCTCCTGCCCCATCAGGATTCCGCAAAGGGACCTGAAGACACCCGGGACTCTCATCTCCCACACACTTCCTCTGGTGCCTGTAAAAAAAAAAAAAAAAAAAAAAAAAAAAATCCCTTAGTTAGAAAAAGTAATTTTAGCACGCCCTCGGGTGGCCAAATACCGCGGCAGCGGCTTTTTTTTTTTTTTTTTTTTTAGATTTTATTTATTTATTCATGAGAGAGAGGCAGAGACACAAGCAGGCTCCATGCAGAGAGCCCGACGAGGGACTCAATCCCGGGACCCCAGGATCACGCCCTGGGCCAAAGGCAGGCGCTAAACCGCTGAGCCACCCAGGGATTCCCATAGAAGTGGCTTTTGATGGAAGTTGGCGCTGTGGACAAACATCTTGCTAGAAACAGGCACTGGTGCTTGGCAAGTTGGTAGGCACCCGGCAGGGTAACCTGTGCGGAGATGGTACTCTTCCCTTTAGGGTGCCAATTCTCAATCTTATTGGTGTAACAGTTTAGGAATAATCTTGCCAGGATTATTTTGGACTGCCTACATCGCCGCCTCCTCACGTGCTGCGTGGCGTGGGTCTATTTTTGGAATTAAAATGAACTTAAATTATTTCTTGGATTTAAATATTATTATGTGTTCCTTAAAATAACTGGAGCTACCTATAGAGGCACAGAAGATGAGTAGTGTATGGATTTTCCATCCAAAATAGACTAGAGCAACAAGGATGAATGACCACGGATATTGTAAACATCTTTATTTTGGAATAGATTCAGATTTATGGAAAAGTTACCAAAATAGTACAAATAATTCCCATATACTCGCTACCCAGATTCTCCAAAAGTTAGCATTTTAGCACATTTTCTCTATCATTCTCTAATTATAAATATGTATATTTTTTCTGATCTGTTTGAGAATTTTACAGACATGATGCCCCTTTATCCTTAAATACTTAAGTGTGCTGCCTGTGTCTCTGCCTCTCTCTCTCTCACTGTGTGCCTATCATAAATAAATAAAAAACTTAAAAATAAAAAAATACTTAAGTGTGTATTTCTAAAAACAAAAATATTTGCTTATATAACAATACAATGATCAAAACCAGGAAATTAGCACTGATACAATACTGTTTTCTAATCTTCAGACTTGATTCAAATTTGCAAATTGTCCTACTGACGTTCTTTATAGAATATATTTGGGATCCAATCCAGTATCACTCAATGGCGTTGCATTTAGTTGTTGTGTCTGTTTAGTCTTCTGTAATCTGAAATAGTTCCTTAGTCTTTCTTTGTCTTTCATGACCTTGGCATTTTTAGACTATAAACCAATTATTTTATAAAATGTCCCCGAGTTTGTCTGATGTTTCTTCATGATGAGGTTCAGGTTATGCATTTGGTGCAGGAATATCATAGAAATGGTGTTATATCCTTCTCAATGCACATCATGTTTCTTTGTTTTGGCCACAGGTTTTGACACACAGATGTCAGAATAATTAATGTTGAATGCTACACGTGCAAATAAGGTAAGTTTTCCTACAGACTCATGGGAATATCACTTATGGACTGAGGAAAAAAAAACAATGAACCTGGAAAAACCTATCAGTCGAGGAATATTTAATGGAGAGGCTGGGATTTCAGGAATTTTGGGCTGAGATAAGGTGGCATTTTTTTCCAGTAGAATATTTTGATACGTGAGAATCTTGATTATAGAATGCCCAGGGTGTGTTTCTTCTCCCTTTCAAATCCTCTTTTGAGAATCAGAAGCCAGGGCTACTGGGTTTTAGTCTCAACTGTAGTTTAGTTGCTGTGTCATCATGGGGAACAGCCAAGTGATCCTTTTTGGGTTGCCTAACCTGTGCAATGATAGTCACTCAAATGGAAGGAGAGTGGGTTGAAAGCTTTGGCTAGAGAAGGGAGTAGAGGACATGAATTCATGAGCTAGATTCACGTGGTACCTAACTGAGCTCCTTACTTCTCTGGAATCTTTTTGTCTACTGCTATCAGACTTAACATATTTCCATATAGTTCTTGACTTTGAATAGGGGATGCACAAATACTGGAGAGAAAAATAATGTTATAGTGGTTTATAATGAAAATGTGGATTTGAAACCAATCACTGAATATCAGCCACTGGTAAGGAAGCTTCAGTCTTCTACTGGGTAGCTAGAGAAGTTCTACGGTACTAGATATTTACGATTAGAAATATGGAGAGAAGCTTTTTAAAATAACAGCAATGGTCATTACTTTCTAGGCTCCAGTGTGTGGCCTGCATGTGACATTTTTTTGTCTTTCTTGTTGAATTTTGTTGGCTGTTTGGACTCCTGTAAGTTCAAATTCCATTAAAATTTATTTCTAGAGTATTTTCTGAGCTTTGGTGCTATAGAACTGCGTTGACCATTATATAAAGATGTGGAGTGCTTTTGGCTACTGACCTTTTAAATGTCATAACAGCTTGATTGAATATTTGATTTCTATAAATGTGCTCTCTGACACTATATTTATAATCTTGAACTTTTAATTCTTTGATGTTGTGCAATGTTTAATCAGGTGCGACTGTCATGTCATAATGAGATGATGTAATTTTCCAGTCTTTGAACAAATGTTTTAATAGTTTAAATGGAGGCTCTTATTATATCAATCTAAAAAGGAACTTTTTGCATCGAAGAACAGAATAAAGCAACAGCAGATTAGAAGAGATTTTTCACTCAATGGACAGTCAGTACTACCCTGATAAAAGACCTGGTTTATATATTAATTAAATTTATATGATAATAATAGATATTCATATGAAATATGTTTATTTCTTTAATAAATTTATTGAGTTCCCATTCTGTTTCAAGCATTGTGCCATGGGTTCTGATGTAATGTGATAAGATACAGGTAAGACAGACTAGTGAATGAATATTTGTGATACAAGATGTGTAGCAATAGAGTAAACGCAGGGTAATGTGATATCTAATCTAATATATGGGTGGTCCAGGGAAGACTTTGTGGAGGAAGTGATGTCCAATCTATTCTATCCATCATCTAGGTGTATTAACTCTATCTCTCCTCAAAACATATCCTAAAATACAACTGCTTCTCCCCATCTCCACTGTCTCAGCCCTAATACAAGTCATCATCACCTGTAGTAGCTACCAAGCTGGTCCCCACCAAACCACAAGCTCCAAGAGGATAAAAATTATAGTCTCGTTTGTTTGCTGGAAAATCCCAAACAGTTGCCTGACATGTAGTGGGTGGTCAATACATATTCTTGAACAAATAAATGGTCTGTCCTCTTATACTGTTGGCTCACTATAGTTCAGCAGCCAGTGTAGTATTTTAAAAAGTACAATTGTTTCATCCCCCATCAGTTCTCATTTCGCTCACCTTACCCTCTTTCTATATATTCCAACAGTTCTGAAGTAGTTAGTTTTTCAGTCCTGGGAACATTCCCCTTTCTCATGTGTCTGTTAGGTAAACTCCTCTTATTTTTTTTTTAACTCCTCTTAATCCTAAGAGTACAGTTCTAATACTCTTGCCTCCATGGAGCTTGCAATCACATGAGGAAGATAGACACCAAACAACTAAGGGGATTAATGAAATAGTTTGAAAAGTGATGAGTGACATAAAATAATAACACAGGGTCAATTGAAAGAATAGTTGGCTGTGAAGTAGAGTAGATTTTTCTTGGAGGGGACATGTGAACTGACACCCCAATCATTTGAGGAGCATTCCAGGATAGAAGAAACAGAAAATGCGAAGACTCTGAAGGAAGGAATAATTTGGCTTATTGAAAAGAGTATGTGAGACTGAAACAAAGCAATCAAGAAAGATAGTGGTTGGAATAGGCTAAATCTTGGAGGGTCTTCTAGCTATAGTAAAAAATTCGGATTTTATTCTGGATGTGATGGAAAGCTTGAAATCATTCCGTCACACATAGAACTGAACCCAAATTCTTTACTATGTCCTACCAACCCTGCATGGTCTTCTTCATTGCCTTCTCTTTCTTCCTGCTCTCTCTGTTCAGCCATCTGGTATTATTTCTTTTCCTTAAACATGTCAAGGTTGTTCCTGCCTTAGGACATTTGCACTTGCTGTTATCTGTCTGGAGTATACTTTCCCCAGATCTTCCCATGGCTGGCTACTTCTCTTCAGTCAAGTTTCAGCCTAAAAATTATCTCCTTAGGGAAGCCTTCCCTGGGTGTGTTAGTTTCCTAGGGCTGCCATGACAAATTACCACAATTGGCTTAAAACACCAGAATATTATTTTCATAGTTCTGGAGGCTCAAAGTCCAAAGTCGAGGTGTCAGCAGGGCAATCCCTCTGAATGCTCTAGTGGAGAATCTTTCCTTTCCTTTTCCAGTTTCTGGTGGTGGCTCCAGGTGTTCCTTGGCTGGTAGCAACATCACTCCAATCTCTACCTCCATCTTTAAATGGTCTTCTTCTGGGTCTATATGTCTGTATCTTCTTTTCTGTTTATTATAAGTAAGTTCCTCTTTAGGCTGACAGCCCACCCTAATCCAGGAGGATGTCATCTTGAGGTACTTACCTAAAATATATCTGCTTATTAAGACTTATTCCAGATAAGGTCACATACGGAGATTGGACATATTTTTGGGGGTCACCATTCAATCCCTAAACTCACTTTTCTTTTTTAAAAAAAGATTTTATTTATTTATTTATGAGAGACACACGGAGGGAGAGAGAGGCAGACACATAGGCAGAGGGAGAAGCAGGCTGCCTGCGGGGAGCCTGATGCGGCGGGACTCAATACCAGGACCCCAGGGTCACGACCTGAGCTGAAGGCAGATGCTCAACCACTGAGCCATCCAGGTGCCCTCCACTCACCTTTCAATTTAAGTCAATCCCATGTCCACATGACAGGCTTTCAGGAAATATTTGTTGAATGATTGAATGAAGGAATGAAAACTTGAAATCTAAAGAGTGAATGGTGTTGGTAACACAGAGAAGGATGGGAAACAGGGAAGTGTATTTCCAAGCAGAATGGGCAAAGGATAATGGATGATAAAAAGTATGACTGGAACATATGATTTCCTGGAGAGAGAGGCAAGTAACAATCAGAATCCAAAAAGCCTTATAAGTCATGTTGAGTGGTCTTTCTGAAGTCCACTGGACTAGGTGACTCCAAGGTCTCTTCCCTGAATACATACAGGTGGGACTCTTTCTGGTCACATGCCTCCTCACATGGAGCTTCACCTTTTCTGTGGCTTCTTAGCAGACTCTACCTGTTGCATCTGGAAGCTGAGAAAGTTTTTCCCTAGTCTCCAAAGATGTTAGTCTCACTAGGCTTCTTGTTGCCACTACAGAGGCTATCTTAAAACTTTAGTGGTTTTGTCAAGGAAATCCCATGACAAAGATCAAGCATGAGAATGATGGAAGACCATCACTCTCAGAACATGATTTTATAACCAAATAGAAAATGGAAGCAGGAATTTCCTACCTGGAGTTGTGAGACATTTCAGCTAGTTGAGAGATGTACAAAAGGTCATGATTTCCCAGGGTTTAGAGTTTGAAGAATGGAAGTGGCAGAAATGAGGCTGGAGAGGTAGGAAGGTGCCAGATCATATAGGCACTTGTAAAATATGTTCACCCTTCTTATCAAAAGTGTACAGGTCATTTGCAAAGTTAGGCAGATGTGGTACATGTCTCCTGGCAGTTTTATCTGAGATTTGTCTCCTGGGAAGTTTTGCATTGTAAGACTAAGACTGATTTGATCAATAGTACTTTCTTTTTCTGTTTTTATTTGACCTAAAGATAGGTAAGAATCAGTAGTGCAGTTTATTGATTGTATATATAGTAAGAACTGGGGATTGTTCCAATGTGCTACCTTAAATCAGCACATATTAACTTGTATAAATATACCACAGCATCTTTATCTATTCATCTCTCGATGGACACCAAGGCTCCTTCCACAGTTTGGCTCTGGTGGACATTGCTGCTAGAAACATTGGGGTGCAGGTGTCCCGGCGTTTCATTGCATCTGTATCTTTGGGGTGAATCCCCAGCAGTGCAATTGCTGGGTGGTAGGGCAGGTCTATTTTTAACTCTTTGAGGAACCTCCACACAGTTTTCTAGAGTGGCTGTGCCAGTTCACATTCCCACCAAAAGTGCAAGAGGGTTCCCCTTTCTCCACCTGTCTTGTTAATTTTCACCATTCTCACTGGTGTGAGGTGGTATCTCATTGTGTTTGATTTGTATTTCCCTGATGTCCAGTGATGCAGAGCATTTTCTCAGGTGCTTGTTGGCCATGTCTATGTCTTCCTCTGTGAAACTTCTGTTCAAGTCTTTTGCCCATTTCATGATTGGATTGTTTGTTTCCTGGGTGTTGAGTTTAAAAAGTTCTTTATAGATCTTCGATACTAGCCCTTTATCTGACATGTCACTTGCAAATGTCTTCTCCCATTCTGTAGGTTGTCTTTTAGTTTTGTTGACTGTTTCTTTTGCTGTGCAGAAGCCTTTTATCTTGATGAAGTACCAAAAATTCATTTTTGTTTTTGTTTCCCTTGCCTTCATGGATGTATCTTGCAATAAGTTGCTGTGGCCAAATGCAAAATGGGTGTTGCCAGTGTTCCCTTCTAGGATTCTGATGGATTCTTGTCTCACATTTAGATCTTTCATCCATTTTGAGTTTATCTTTGTGTATGGTGTAAGAGAATGGTCTAGTTTCATTCTTCTGCATGTGGATGTCCAATTTTCCCAGCACCATTTATTGAAGAGACTGTCCTTTTTCAAGTGGATAGTCTTTCCTGCTTTGTCAAATATTAGTTGATCATAGAGTTAAGGGCCCATTTCTGGGTTCTCTATTCTGTTCCATTGATCTATGTGTCTGTTTTTGTGCCAGGAACACACTGTCTTGATGATCACAACTTTATAGTACAACCTGAAATCTGGCATTGTGATGCCCCAGCTCTGGTTTTCCTTTTTAATATTCCCCTGGCTATTTGGGGTCTTTTCTGATTCCACACAAATCTTAAGATGATTTGTTCCAACTCTCTGAAGAAAGTCCATGGTATTTTGATAGGGATTGCATTAAATGTGTAAATTGCCCTGGGTAGCATTGACATTTCACAATATTAATTCTTCCAATCCATGAGCATGGAATATGTTTCCATCTCTTTGTGTCTTCCTCAATTTCTTTTAGAAGTGTTCGGCAGTTTTTAGGGTATAGATCCTTTACCTCTTTGGTTAGATTTATTCCTGGGTATCTTATGCTTTTGGGTGAAATTGTAAATGGGATTGACTCTTTAGTTTCTCTTTCTTCAGTCTCATTGTTAGTGTAGAGAAATGCCACTGATTTCTGGGCATTGATTTTGTATCCTGCCACACTGCCAAATTGCTGTATGAGTTCTAGCAATCTTGGGGTGGAGTCTTTTGGGTTTTCTACGTACAGTATCCTGTCATCTGCAAAGAGGGAGAGTATGACTTCTTCTTTGCCAATTTGAATGCCTTTTATTTGTTTTTGTTGCCTGATTGCTGAGGCTAGAACTTCTAGTACTATGTTGAATAGCAGTGGTGAGAGTGGACATCCCTGTCAGGAGATCTTATGGGAAAGGTTCCCAGTGTTTCCCCATTGAGAATGATATTTGCTGTGGGCTTTTTGTAGATGGCTTTTAAGATGCTGAGGAATGTCACCTCTATCCCTACACTCTGAAGAGTTTTGATCAGGAATGGATGTTGTATTTTGTCAAATGCTTTCTCTGCATCTATTGAGAGGATCATATATATGGTTCTTGTATTTTCTCTTGTTGATATGATCTGTCACATTGATTGCTTTACGAATGTTCAACCAGTCTTGCATCCCGGGAATAAATCCCACTTGGTCATGGTGAATAATCTTCTTAATGTACTGTTGGATCCAATTGGCTACTATCTTGTTGAGAATTTTTGCATTTGTGTTCATCAGGGATATTGGTCTATAATTCTCCTTTTTGTTGGGTCCTTGGTTTTGGAAGTAAGGTAATGCTGGCCTTATAGAATGAGTTTGGAAGTATTCCATCTCTTTCTATCTTTTGCAACAGCTTTAGTAGAATACGTATCGTTTCTTCTTAAACGTTTGATAGAATTCCCCTGGGAAGCCATCTCGCCCTGGACTTTTGTGTCTTGGGAGGTTTTTGATGACTGCTTCAATTTCCTCCCTGGTTATTGGCCTGTTCAGGTTTTCTATTTCTTCCTGTTCCAGTTTTGGTAGTTTGTGGTTTTCCAGAAATGTGTCCTAATTTATTGGCATATAACTGCTCATAATATGTGTTTAAAATTGTTTGTATTTCCTTGGTATTGGTGGTGATCTCTCCTTTCTCATTCATGATTTTAGTAATTTGAGTCTTCTCTCTCTTCTTTTTTAATAAGGCTGGCCAATGGTTTATCTATCTTATTAATTCTTTCAAAGAACCAACTCCTGGGTTTGTCGATCTGTTCCACAGTTTTTCTGGTCTGTATTTTATTGAGTTCTTCTCAAATCTTTATTAACTCTCTTCTGCCAGGTAAAGGTTTTATTTGCTGTTCAGGGCATAAATATTCATGATTGTTAGGTCCTCTTGTTGGATAGATCCTTTAAGTATGATATAGTGTCCCTCTTCATCTCTTACTACAGTCTTTGGGATAAATTTTAATTTATCTGATATGAGGATTGATACCCCTGCTTTCTTTTGAGGATGATTTGAATGGTAAATGGTTCTCCAACTTTTCATTTTCAGGCTGTCAGTGTCCTTACGTCTCAAATGAGTCTCTTGTCAACAGCAAATAGATGGGTCTTGCTTTCATATCCAGTCTGAAACCCTGCACCTTTTGATGGGATAATTAAGCCCATTCACGTTCAGAGGTACTATTGAAAGATACAAATTTAGTGTCACCATAATACCTATTCAGTCCCTGTTTTGTGACTTATTTCTTTGGGGTTCCTCTTTCTTTTACAGGGACCCCCTTAATATTTCTTGCAGATCTGGTTTGGTGGTCACATATTCTTTTAGTTTCTGCGTATCTTGGAATCTCTTTATCTCTCCTTCTATTCTGAATGAGAGCTTTGCTGGATAGAGTATTCTTGGCTGCAGGTTATTCTCTTTTAGGATCCTGAATATATCCTGCCAGCCCTTTATGGCCTGCCAGGTCTCTGTGGAGAGGTCTGCTCTTAACCTAATACCTCTTCCCATAAAAGTTAGGGATCTCTTTTCTCTTGCTGCTTTAAGGATCCTCTCTTTATCTTTGGAATTTGTAAGTTTCACTATTAAATGTCGGGGTGTTGAACGGTTTTTGTTGATTTTTATGGGGGGATCTCTCTATCTCCTGGATCTGAATGCCTGTTTCCCTCCCCAAGTTAGGGAGTTCTCGGCTCTGACTTGTTCAAATACACTTTCTGGTTCTCTGTCCCTTTTGGCGCCCTCTGGAACCCCAATTGAACGTAGATTTTTCCTTCTGAGGCTGTCATTTATTTCTCTTAACCTATCCTCATGATCTTTTAATTGTTTTTCTCTTGTTTCCTCAGCTTCCTTCCTTGCCATCAACTTGTCTTCTCTGTCACCCACTCGTTCTTCTACCTCATTAACCCTTGTCGTTAGTACCTCCAGTTTGGATTGCATCTCATTAAATTGATTTTTAATTTCGTCCTGATCAGATGTAAATTCTGCAGTCATGAAGTCTCTTGAATATTTTATGCTTTTTTTCCAGAGCCACGAGTAGCTTTATAATTGTGCTTCTGAATGGCTTTCTGACATTGAATTGTAATCCAAATTCTGTAACTCTGTGGGAGAGAGTACAATTTCTGATTCTTTCTTTTGTGGTGAGTTCTTCTTTCTTGTCATTTTGCTCAGTGCAGAGTCATTAAAAACAGGTTTTACTGGAAATAGGAAGGAGAAAAAAGAGGAAAAAAGGGAAAAAACAACAACAACAACAACAACAACAAAAAGCCAAAACAAAACAAAAACAAAGAACAAAACACAAAGACAAAACAAAGAAAACAAACAAGTAGGGGTGGAGGGGTATCCTCTGGTTCTATATACTATAAATCCCTCGACTTCCCCTGGAGCTTTCCCGGTAAGGAACTTGCTCTTCCCCTGTTTTCCTGCTTGTCTTCTGGGGGAGGGGCCTGCTGTGCTGATTCTCAGGTTGTGCCCCTGGGGGAGCTGTCCCTCCCCCTGCCAGGTGCATGGCTCTGTGGGAGCTCTTTATCCTCTGAGGCCTGTGTTCCCTGGTGGCCCCAGCCTTCCCAGGCACAGGGTGACACCAGGAGGAATAACCACACTGGTGGCGCCTCGCTCTCCAGGCCTGGAGTCAGCTCCCACAGTAACTACCATAGTCTCCCAGTTCGCAGTGGCCTGGATGCTCCGGGGATGGGGAGCTCTGATCTGCACAGCTTGGGGGCGCCTAGCAGCAGGAGCGTCCTCGCTGTCCTGTGTCTTCCCGGCCTCTGCCTGTCCCTGGGGGAGCGCAGGATCCTGGGCTGTGTCAGTCTGGCGCCTTGGGATCTGGGGCCTGTGCTGCTGGAATCACGCTCCCAGGGCCACACAGCCCGCTCTGCACAGAGCCGCCCCCTGAGCAGCCGCCTGAGCTGCTCCCGGGGCCCCGCAGGACGTACACTCCAGCCCTTTACCACGCTCAGCCGGCGGTGTGTGGCGAGCTCTCCCCCCGGGGCGTACTTACTCTGTTAGTGACCCTGGGAACCTGGGGGCTCCACTGCCCCTCCTGGGATCCTGCCCGAGTTCCCTGCAAGCACCTTTCCGTCCGGGAAGATTGTTAGAGTTCCTGCTTCTCTGGGACTGGGCTTTCCTGTCCTGGAGGCTCTCGCCACCAGCCTTAGCCCGGCTCCTCGTGGTGGCCCGTCCCCCACTGGATTCCTTTTTATTTATTTTTCATTCTTCCTACCTTGTTAGAAGCACGAATTCTTCTCTCCGTAGCATTCCAGCTGTTCTCTTTTTAAATCTCAGGCCGAATTCGTAGGTTTTCAGGATGATTTGAGAGTTATCTAGGTAAATTGGTGGGGACAAGTGACTTGGGGACCCTACTCTTCCGCCATCTTGCCCCATCCCCTATTTGACACATTTACTTTGAATTCTTATGGTTGATCTTTACGAAAATCGTGAGAATATTTCATCTTTATAATACTGCTGAGTTTGTTTTGATACACAAAGAATTTTATCCCCTCCCTTCTCCCTCTTTGACTAAAATGAATACTCTATGGAGTTCCATATGCATCTTGTGGCTTCCTCAAGTTCTAGAACGTTCCTGCCCATATAAAAGCACCCCTCTTACACAGATGAGCCACCTGGAGTCCAGAGATATCCTGAAACTGAGTCGATGTCATATACCTACCATGTGCCAAGTCAAGATTTAAACTCTGCTCTCCCAAGAATTGTTTCCAATGTATAGTAGCCATTCAGGTTTGGGGAACTTCTTTTTCTAAAAATTTTTATTTAAATTTAATTTAGTTAACATATAGCATATTATTAGTTTCAGGGGTACAATTTAGTGATTCATGAGATGCATCTAACACCCAGTGCTCATTACATCAAGTCTCCTCCTTAATGCCCATCACCCATTTACCTCATACCCTTGCCCACTTCCCCTCCAGCAACCCTGTTTTTTGTTTCCTATAGTTAAGATTGTCTTATTCTTTGCCTCCCTCTCCATTTTTACATTATTTTATTTTTTATTTTTCTTTCCCTTCCCCTATGTTCATCTGTTTTGTTTCTTAAATTCCACGTATGAGTGAAATACTATGGTACTTATATTTCTCTGACTTATTTTGCTTAGCATAATGTCCTCTAGTTCTATCCAGGTCATTGCGAATGGTAAGATTTAATTCTTTTTGATGGCTTTATCCATTCATCTGTTGATGGACATCTGGGCTCTTCCATATTTTAGCTATGGTTGACATTGCTGCTATAAACATTGGGGTGCATGTGCCCCTTCAAACACTGTTTGTATGCTTTGGATAAATACCTAGTACTGCAATTGCTGGGTTGTAGGATAGTTCCATTTTTAACTTTTTGAGGAACCTCAGTACTGTTTTCCAGAATGGCTGTACCAGTTTGCATTCAGGTTTTGGGGACTTCTATAGAAACTAAAGGACACAACTTCAGACTTCCATGAGCTTACAGCATAACTGAGGATGTAAAGTCTGATACATGAAAAAAAATAGCTATCAGTACAGCATTGTTTATGTTGGTCCAGCTAATCAGTAATATTGGGCTGAGAAAACTGTTTTTTTCACCATAAATGTTTGTTTGGGGGGAACAGCCCACAATTTGTACAAATCACTATGAGATGAAGGAAAAATAGAACCAGTATCTTGTTGTGTTAAATATCATGAGTTAACAAAGCATTCCTTCATCTCCGGAAGTTGATTTTAGTAAATTTTTTTCTATTTTTTTAAGTAGCCTCTACACCCAGCATGGAGCCCAACATGGGTCTTGAACTCAAGACCCTGAGATCAAAACCTGAGCTGAGATCAAGAGTCAGATGCTTAATCAACTGAGTCACCCAGGTGTCCCAGAAAGTTGGTTTTAAGTTGTCAATATACTTGAACCCTTTTTTAGGCCTGAGGTAAGTTCTTCATTCCTGCTGTTTGTGATTTCTTACCCTTTCTTCCCCTCGTGGGACCAGTTCATCCCTCAGCACTTAACTGGCTTCCTGATAGATCTTTTGCCATCAGAAGGACACTAGGTTAAAGGAACAGCTGTGTCTTCATAGCTGCCAAGAGATGCCTGCCACTGAGCTAGAGGAAAGATGCATTTACCTTCGTGCCTTTAATTGCATACTGAGCCCAGCTGCTGGTGGGCATAAGGGGGTGGAAGGTGGGGGTGGGGAGGTGGTAGTGGTGGTGGTGGCAGTGGTGGTGGGGGGTGGGGGAAACGATGGGGCTATTTGATGGCCTATTCAGAGCAATACAGGGAGGTGGTGTTGAGTGGCCCGGGCTCAAGGCTCAGAGGAGAGAAGGGGGCATTTCTACCCTTTCACAGCTCTGGTCTTGTTTTCACTAAGCCTGTGTGCTCCCTTTCCACATGACCAGTATGCTTGAGAAGTAATTTAGCTTTAACTGGCAAGGGCTTGCCATTTCTCAATTTAAATAGAGTTTAACAGGGGCAGTTGCATTTCTTTACTTTGGAGAGCTATATTTTCCTTTCGCGAGTTAAAAAAAAAAAAAAACGCACATGAAAAAGCCCGAACTTCATTATGCTTTGGTCACAGCAGGGAATTTATAGCAAGAGCCCAGCTGTTTGCAGCTCATGCCAGAGTTTTTGATCCTAATGTAATTGAGCTCACATTTTTGAATTGGGAAATAATATTCAGGGGAGCTGACTTTGGAGTTTTCAGGTTTCCAAGCCAAGCAACGGGTTCCTGAATCTATTTTGGGCTGGTTTTCCCTTGTACCTTTTCCTCTTCATCCTCAGATCTCTTTGCTCCTTTCCTGGAACTAGTCCTATGGCTGTGCAAATCTCTTTTCTGTGCACATGCGTTCTAACTATCTTTCTGATGGGAAAATAATCCCCATGATTTTGTACCTTAACTCTTGCTTTCACTACTCAAAACTCCTTTCTATTAATTGGGCTTCCATACATTTAAGCAGTACCAAGTACAACTCTTGATTCTTGGGCATGGAACCAGACATTGTGGTAAGAGCCTTAAATGCATTATCTCTTCTGATCCTTCCAACAACTCTCCAAGGAAAGCACTGTTACTGCTCCCATTTTACAGATAAGGTATCTGATGCTCAAAGAGGTGAACTAACTTTTCAATTCTCAAGGACACACAGTGGTGGAGTTGGGCTTCAAGTCCAGGTCATCTGGATCCAGAGCCAGTAGTTTCAATCCTGCTGCTGTACTGAACACTTGAAACAGCCTGCCAAGTGCTAGGTTCTGTGGGGGATGATAAGGGCAAAAACACATAGCTTTTGTCCCAACAGAGGCTGAGTTGGAGCATAGTAAAGAGCCAGCACCTCACTTCTGCGAGTTCTGTGGGGTTCTTGTTAGAGTCAGTTGAAATGGAATGCAGAAGCACTTAGTGCAAGGTCGAGTTGTACATGGGTGCTGGTTATTGGTATTATACCAGCAACAGCCCAATCCTGAGCCAGTTACCTGCATGTCTGGGGTGGGGGCAGGTATTGGGAGAGTGGCACAGTGCAAATTGTTAACATCACACACTTGCAGAATCTCTTTTTGAAGATAGAAATTCTGTTTCATCCTGGTTAGTCTGGCTTTCACACTTTCCATTTGGCTGGGAAGACATTAACGATCATAGCAAGCACCTATGTAGCTCTTATTATGTAGCATACACTGTTCTAAGTACTTTACATGTATTTTTAAAAGATTTTATTTATTTATTCATTTACTCATTCATTCATTCACTCATTCATTCATGAGAGATACACAGAGAGAGGCAGAGACATGGGCAGAGGGAGAAGCAGGCTCCCCGAGGGGAGCCCCATGAGGGACTCCATCCTAGGACCCTGGGATCATGCCCTAAGCTGAAGGCAGACGCTCAACCACTGAGCCACTCAGGTGTTCCAGTACTTTACAATTTATTGACTCATTTACTTTTATTTGAAGGATTGTGTTAACATCACAGTCCTAGTTTCCCCACTCAGGGGACCCTTCTCCATGAGTAATGAAATCCTGTTGATCCTACTTCCCAAATATCTTTTAGACTTATCTCCCATTGTCCATCTGCACTGCCTTTGCCACGGTTTTAGTTCATGTTTACATTATTTCTCCCCTCCAGGTTCATAGTAGCAACCGTACTGGGCTGTGCCACTACTGCTCTAAACCCCTCAACCTTTCCAAGAGGAGAGAGGGCTTTCTTTCGTTGTTGCTATTCTTGCTGGTTTGATTCTAATTCTCTCTATTGTTGTATTGTGCTTAATAGAGCCATTTGTCCTCTTTTAAACCGCCAATCCCCAGTTTCATCTTTGAAACTTCGCTTTCTGCTGTTACTGATCACATGGAAGGGATTTATTAATGATTTGGAGGGAACCATGTAGGTTGGAACTCTTAGTATGCAGTGAATTATTTCCTCTGTAGCAGCTCAGTAGTGATTCCTGGGTTTCCCATGCTTCTTCAAAGTCCTCTGCTTTGAAATGAGACTCAGGGTTGCATTCAGCCTCCACTAGAGGCGTTTAGGGCAGTTGCACTTTCTGTCCATTTGTTAGCCTATCCCTGCTGCTCTGTAAAGGGGAGATGGGGCATAAGGAAGCGATACCTGCTGTGGATGAGACTCAGCTTTTTTCTCAAGAAGAGCCCAGTGAGTAACGAATCAGGCCCTGAACATCCTGGAACACTAAACTCAATGCTACTCTCAGCTTCACCCAAATCACAGTCATATCCAGGTAGTGGCTCAGTCTAGGCCTGGTTCCCCAAATCATCCAAATGGAGAGGGGTGGGAGAAGCCATTCCCAACACCCAGAGTACAATTTTGCTGAGGAGATTTATTTTCACTTTGATTTGGAACATAAATACTGTAAATATCCTCATCCTAACTCTGTTAGCTTTTTTTTTTCTTTTCTCAGAGCTATAGTTAATGGGCTAACTTTCTGGCTTGGCACTTTATCAAGTTGATAGAACTGTTTAATGAAACACACGGAGATTGGGCAATTCAGTCTAACGGTCAGTTGCAACCCTTGATGTAAGTAATTTCCAGCAATACTGTAGGCATCAAATGTCCAACCTGCCAGTGGTTATCAATATCCATTATGCTTTTGGTTGGCTTGAACCATTAATAACCTGTCAGATTAAGCAATTAGGCTGTCTCCACTTACCAGAGGAAATTGTTTTCCCCTAACTGATGATACTGGTTTTGTGATTGTGCAGGTCAAAACGTTTGACGCATTCCTAGCTGGGGAGTGAGTCTTTTTGATAGATAAGGAGCAAGAGCTGAGATTCAAGGGGCTGAGAGGAGCCTGCAGACAATCTTTGGGAAAATGTCATTTTAGTGTACTTTATAAAAGTAGCTTAATTATCACTGGTGCTCTCCAGTGAGGGATTTCACTTGATGTGTCACCCAGGTGGGACCACATGTCTCCACGGAACCCCAGCTAAGCCAGAGAATTCAAGTTTGATTGGAAATGTGAGCTACCCTGATTCTTTGGAAAACACATCAGGGGCCCTCTTGGGGCTTTGCCATTTTGTACACTTTCAAAAGCAAGATGAATAAGAGAAAAGAGATGGGAAAAGTTCAATGGAAACCATTAACCCTTCTCTATGCTGTTTGCTTCTGGACTCCCCTGTATCTTTTGGTTTTGTGATTTTCCATTTCTATTTTCATGTAACAGTACAGGAACACATGTTACTTACTACCTTCATGTTTGTGCACATCCTAACAATCTTGCCTGCTGTGTCCTCTTTCTCCCTTTAGCCTAAGTTTTCACACAACCATCAACTTGAAGACCTGGTTTGAAAACCCCGTCCAGGGCCACCTGGTGGCTCAATGGTTTAGCACCGCCTTCAGCCCAGGGTGTGATCCTAGAGACCCAGGATCAAATCCCGCATTGAGCTCCCTGCATGGAGCCTGCTTCTCCCTCTGCCTGTGTCTCTGCCTCTCTCTTCTGTGTGTCTCTCATAAATCAATCAATCAATCAATCAACCAATCAATCAATCTTTTAAAAAAAAAGAAAGAAAACACCTTTCAGAGTAACTTTACCCATTCTGATCATTCGTTTCCTCAAAGGCTTCTTATTCCTGTGTCATCATTTCACATTTATCAATGGATTACTTTTACGTTGTTTTTAAGAATTTGACTTTTGTATTTTAATTTTTCCTAATTACAAAAGCAATATGAGTGCAACTAGGAAAACAGAAAATACACTTAAGCACAAAGGAGAAAACAAAAAATCACCCATAATCCTACCATCCACAGATAACCATTTAGTGTATGTCATCCATTCATTCTTTCAGCAAGGATTTATTGAGCGAGGATTTTTTGGCTGTCTTGTAAGTTTTGGGGATATAATAGTAAACAACGCGGTCACTGTCCTTGTCTCCATGGAGCTTGGAGTCTAATGAGGATTATCCCATCATCACAAATGAAATATGTAGTTATGAATTGTGTTAAATGTTATGAAGAAAAAGCAGTGTCCTGTGAGTGTATGGGAGAGGGACTGATCCTGGTCTAGACATCAAGGAAGGGTTTCCTGAGGAAGAGGCATTTGAGATGAAATCTGAAAGATGATCAGGATATAGTTGGCCAAGGAGTTTGAGTGGCGGGGGAGTGGGGAAGGGTAAGATAGGAAGATGTTTTCAAGCTGAGGTGATAGCCTGTGGAAAAAGCAAAATATCAGTGACTAGAGGGAATATGGAATGTTCTAGGACAGGGGTAGGCAAAGTTGACTTGCTAGAACATTACCTGTTTTTGTAAATAAAGTTTTATCTGAAGACAATACACCCATTCCTATACATACTGTCTGTGCTTGCTTTTGTGTTATAACTGCAGAGTTGAATAGTTCCAACAGATACTGTATAGCCCATTATAAAGTCTAAAATATTTGCTATCTATCCCTTTAAAGGAAAGGCTTGCCAACTATTGTTCTGGGATCTAAAAGAAGGCTGACAGGAAAGGAGGAGTGTGGGGATGATGAGGCTGAATTTAAGGCAAGGACCAGACAGAACCTGCAGGTTAAGGGTTTTATACTTTATTCTAAGAACAATGGCAAAGCACTGAACTATTTTAAGCAGGGGCTTGAAAAGGCCTGTCCTTCTAACATATACCGGTTTTTAATAGTTTTGTGTGTAATTTGGCAGTTCATCTTGTATATTTTCTCACTCTTCAGTTATATAATCTTTAATGGTGTGTCTGCAGTTTCATCATATGGATGCTGAAATTACGTGTACTCAGCAGTGAATATCCTGTGCATATTGTTGCTAATTTCCTAGAAATAGAACTGTCAGGTCAGTGGGTGTGTGTATTTTAAAGGCTTCTGCTTCTGTATTTTCATTGCTCTAGAAGTGATGTTTATTACAACCAGCAAGATATGAGAGTACCTGGTTTCCCCACTCTAGTTAGACATTTAGTGTGTTTGCCAGTTTACACAAGAAAAACTATATTGTAGCATTCTTCTTATGTGCATTTCTGTGATTACTGGAGAGGGTAATATTTATTTCCCATAAATGTTATATTTCCTCTTTTGTGAAATGCTTATTCATATAATTTGCTTGTTTTTCTATTAGGATATTTATCTTTTATTATTGATTTTTATGAACATATATATATTGGGTATGTTAACTCTTTGACATCCATGTTGTAAATATTTTTTTTCAAGTTTGTCTTTTGCCTTTCCATATTCTTTATGGCATTTGAAGACAACTTATAAATATTTATTTAGTTAATAAGTCAATTTTTTTTCTTTTGGAGTTCCTGCTCTTGGGGTTATGTTTGGAAACACTTTGTCCATGCTGAGATTATATAACATGCAAACATACTTTTTACCAATTTTAAACTAGTTTTTCTTCATATTTTAATCTTTAATCCATTTGGTACTTATTTTGGTAGTGGCATGGAATAGAAATTTAACAGATTTTTAAAGAGGGGTATCTCATTTTAGGGGAGAAGAAGAAATATCTCTTAGAAAAATGGGGAACTCTGTGATTAGGAATCTTGAACATTATCTGGAAGAAAATGTGTTTTTTAAAAAATATTTTATTTGTTTGTTTGTTTATTTATTTATTTGACTCAGAGAGAGAGCACAAGCAGGAGGAATGGCAGAGGGAGAGGGAGAAGCAGGGTCCCCACTGATCAGGGAACCCAACATGGGGCGTGATTCCAGGACCTGGAGATCATAACCTGAGCCAAAGGTAGACACTTAACTGACCCACCCAGGTGCCTCAGAAAGATGGCTTTTGGATGAAATGCAGGCATATGAGATATTCCAAAACCAAACAAGTTTACTTACTGTGGAAAAGAATTGTTACGTATGTTTTCTGAAAAAATCACTCCCCCACTCCAAAGTTGATATCCCCAAAGCGCTTCCACCTTTAAACACCTACTACCCTAAAGCCTCAAGCCTCTTACATCAAAAAGGGCTCTTAAAAATGACTTTTATATGTGGAAGGTGTTTATGCAATCTTTTGATCTTTTTTCTTGTGTGCATTATGAGGCATGCCTTTTCAAATAGAATTGTATTTGTGACTTTACTTTTTTTAATGTTTTTAAAAGATTTTATTTATTGGAGAGAGAGGAGAACTCTCTCTCACTATCTCTCTAAAGGGAGAAATAGCAAGAGAGAACAGAACAGGAAGGAGGAGCAGAAGGAGAAGCAGGCTGCTCTCCACTGAGGGAGCCCCATCTGGGGCTCAGTCCCAGGACCCTGGGATCAAGACCTGAGCTGAAGGCAGGCGCTTAACCGACTGAGCCACCCAGGTGCCCCTATTTGGGACTTTAAATGTGTCCCTTTTATTTATTCTTTGTCTTGTAGAGGACTCATTGTTTTAATTATTTCACACATACAATATTCACTATGCCATAGACACTGCTTTAAGTGTCATAAAAATATGAACACATTTACTTCTCATAACAGCACTATATCTTCATTTTGCCTATGAGGCAACTGAGGAACACTGAGGTTCAGTGACTTGTTTGAGATCACACAGATAGCAAGTCACCACCATATTCTGTTTCCTTTATGGTGGTGGGAAGTTTTATTGAGGAAGGAAGGATTATTTTAGGGGATGGAAAATCCCTTCTGTGGGGCAGAAACAAATACTACCACAGGAACAAACTGAAGTTGGAATTCATAGAAACCATTATTCCATCTGGAAACATGAATCACATAAGCCTTTTCAGTTGTATTATATGTTTAAAAGTCATATCAATGTCTATGCATATATTGTATATGTGCTTTCATTGTAAGTCATTTAGAACCTCTTTAGATGTAGGCAGTGTATAATTTAGGTTAAAAGGGTCACCTGGGTGGCTCAGTGGGAGAAGCATCTGCCTTTGGCTCAGGTCATGATCCCAGGAGAGCCCTGCATCAGGCTCTGTCTCCCCTTGCCATTTCCCTGGCTCATGGTCTCTCTCTCTCTCTCTCTCTCTCTCAAATAAATAAATAAAATCTTAAAAAAGATAAATGATTAAAAGTCTGAAATGTGCTCAAAGCATTTCAACTGAAATAATCTTAAGACAAAAAAATTAGCTTATAACCTTAAAACAAATGAAAGTAATTTGTACAAATGTTAATGGGAGTTCTGTAACCATTAAAAGCTGGAAACAACCAAAGTGAGAAGTGGGTGACTAAACAAAACCATGCATGTCAATGAGATGTAATACCTCTTTCAGGCAGAAAGGAGTTGCCCCCATCCCCCGTGCCAGGTCACTGTTGTACTTTGAGCCTAGGAAGGAGTCTCAAGGATATTTCTGGGTGGTCTGGTAGGGGACTTCTCTGACATTTCCCTATGAGGGTTTGCAGTTTTCTGTGTTCAGAAAGTAAAAAGTGAGCTGCCATTTGGAAAGGATCCAGTTCAGTATGTTGTCATCATCAGCTGGGAATGAGGAGGCCAATTTAGTGGAAAGCTTGGCAAGAATGCTGAGGGAAAGGCAAAAGTAGCAGAAGTGGCTCTGAAGGAAGCTGTGCCAGTTAGAAATGAAGTCCAAACTGAAGCATGTTAAATCCCATCCAATTCTGGCAGGTCTGGGAAATATGGTCTGGGAATGTCATATTCATTCTACCACAGAAGTGCAGCTATATATAGCAAAACCTCAGATGTAGATCAGGTAAATCCAGGGGACACTCTTACACTAGGGAGTGGCCAAACCAGGCCCAACCTATGGAAAGTTTGCTAACAGCAAATGAGGTGGGTAGCTGGAACCCACAAATGGGCCAAAATGCAGGGCAAGGCTTTCCTTACCACTGGGCACCAAAGTTCTGAAGAGAATGGAGACGCTCTGAGTGTCCAGTAGAAGTGGACAAAGGGGAGCACCTGGGTGACTCAGTCAGTTAAGTGTCTGCCTTTGGTTCAGGTTATGATCCTGGGGTCCTGGGATTGAGCTCTACATCCAGCTCCTTGTGTGGTGGAGAGCCTGCTTCTCACTCTCCCTCTGCTTGCCGCTCCCCCTGCCGGGGTTTGTGCTCTCTCTCTCTCTCAAATAAATAAATAGATTCTTTAAAAAAGAAAAAAAGAAATTGTAAAAAAAGAGAAGTGGTTATAGCAGGGCCAGAGATAGTCTTGTTCTGTCTTCCAGTGGTGTTTAGTGGTTGTGGTGGCTTTAATTATATGTACTCCAATTCTTTGATATTCCTCCCTTCAGGAGGTGGAGTCTAATTTCCTTCCCTTGAATGTGGCTGGTCTTAGTGTCTTGCTTCTAATGAACAGAAATGATGGAGTATCACTTTCAAGATCAGGTTATGAAAAGATTCTGGCTTCCATCCTGGGGACTCTTCTAGACCACTTCCTCATGGGGAATCCAGCTGTCATGTCATTGAACAGCCCTGTGAGGAGGCCCCTGTGGGTGGGGGGGACGGAGGTTTCCTTCTAGAAGCCACAAGTTCTCTCAGATGACTGTTGCCTTGGCCTACAGCTACAGTCTCCTCACAGACCCTGAGCCAGAACCATCCAGCTAAGCCACTCTAGGATTCTTGACCCTCAGAACCTTTATATGCTTATTGTTTAAGCTGCTAAATGTTTCAATTATTTGTTATGCAGCAGGAGATAATTATTATTTTTTATACATTTATTTTTTATTGGTGTTCAATTTGCCAACATATAGAATAACACCCAGTGCTCATCCCATCAAGTGCCCCCCTCAGTGCCCATCACCCAGTCACCCCCACCCCCCACCCACCTCCCCTTCCACCCCCCCCCCCCCAGTTCGTTTCCCAGAGTTAGGAGTCTCTCATGTTCTGTCAGCAGGAGATAATTACTAATAGAGTGGTGACCTCGTTCCTGATTATATTGTGAAAATGTGTGAGACCTGGTGCTAGTGCTAGGGCATAGCAAAGATAGAATGGGGCAGTATGTCAGCAGCTGAATGCTTATTCTGAACACCTGGGACAGGGCTGTGATGAGACAGGTACTGACAATCCTGGATGGTAAGTGTTCAGTGATATACTGTTCTGCATATGCTGATGAAAAGTATCTATTTTTCTTCACTGTGTGGGGGAAGTGGTGCAGGAAACATCTCAGCTGGTTTGTCCCACAGTACCCACAGCACAGCCCCAAAATGTGCTGCATGATGCTCAGTGCCAAGTGAAGAACTGTGGTTGGGGCTGGAGGGGACAGAGGGAGAGTGCCGTTGAGCCAAAAAGGCAAGTCCAGAACATATTGTTAAATGAGGGAGCCTAAGGAAGTTGAAGATAGAGGCAAATCGGAGTTAAAGGACCAGAGATGCTAGTGTGAATTGCTGAATGACCCAGCAGGACTGGCCTGCATCCCTTCCACAGATGTGGGGGCAGATGGCACACCCAGTGGCACGCAGCAGGAGTGAGGCTCTTATATTTCTTTTTTTTTTTTTAAGAATTTATTTATTTATTTATTTATTTATTTATTTATTTATTTATTTATTTATTTATGAGAGAGAGAGAGAGAGAGAGAGAGAGAACAAGCAGAAAGACTGGCAGAAGCAAACTCCCTGCTGAGCTGAGCAGGGAGCCAAATGTGGGGCTGGGTCCCAATACCTCAGGATCATGACGTGAGCTCAAGGTAGACACCCAACCGAATGAGACACCCAGGTGCCATAAGGCTCTTATATTTCTGACTCAAGATTATATGGGGGAACTAGATCAATTCACTTGGGCCAGGCAGGTTGGGAAATGGAACTTGGCAATTCTTCAAATGACTTGAAGGGAGTTGGAGGTGATTGTTGACTCTGGGTTGATAGTTCATTTTTTTTCACCCCTCCTCTTCAAATGTTGTTAATTTACTGTACTTTAGAGGAGTGAGGATCTATAAGAAGGGTGCCATTGGTTGCATTGTTTCCTGCAGCATTAGAAATATGTCACATGTCACTAGCCTATCTTGGCTCTGGCTTCTGTTGAGGCTCTGATGGATGATCCTTCCTGAGAGACTTATATCTGGATATGTTAAATATCTCTAGAGAGCCTAGCAGCTGGTGCTAAAATACGTGTTCAAGTGTCTGCTAATTCTGTTGACTGAATGCTGCGTGGTTCTCTCAGCAGAATGACATTTCACAGCTTTCAGCTGCCATAAATCATTGACGTCAAGAGCCTCAGGGTTCAATGCCTAATCCATCAGGCTAGCCAGGCACTTGAGGCATGTTAAGACTTCCAATAGAAATAGACCCAAAGACATGCTGTCCCCAAAAGCCATTCCATTCCAGAATGATTAAATGTCTGTGCCCCCAGAAGTTTTCTATGATAGTTTAGAAGATTGGCACAAATATACCCAAACATTTTTTTTACCTGTGTGTTCAGGCAGCAAAACCTTGATGGAGATGAATTTGTGCCACTGAAGGTTTCTGGGGGTATCTCTGAGATGCAAACTCTTTGTCTTAGCTGAGCTGTCATTTGGGCATTAAATCCCCTCCAGAGGATGGGTTTGGAATTTTGAGGTCAAAAGCCGATATTTGAAAATAATGGTACTGGGCAGCCCGGGTGGCTCAACGGTTTAGCACCACTTTCAGCCCAGGGCCTGACCCTGGAGACCCGGCATCGGGCTCCCTGCATGCAGCCTGCTTCTCCCTATGCCTGTGTCTCTGCCTCTCTCAGTGTCTCTTGTGAATAAATAAATAAAATCTTAAAAAGAAAATAATGGTACTTTGTATTTTAGGTGAGTTTGTCAGAGCAACTAGGAGAGGCGAGCCAGTTGGCACCTTTAGCTCATCTGGCTCTTGGTTCCATTCCTAGCTAAGCTCCTCAGGGACATTCTCTGCTATAAAACAGCCCCATATCCCTTCTGTCACAGTTGAGCAGTGTAGCCAATCTCTGAAATGAAAATTGTTTTGTAATTTGTCTCTAAGGTTAAAGTTCAATTAAATATACTGGCTAAGTGGATTTGCAGAGTCAGCTTACCATTTTATATGGTATGACAGACATGGCTACTCAATCACCAAGGAATTAATATTCCTAATCTCTGTGAGTTGTCAGTGGGATTGTATTGCTGAGCTCCCTTTGCATCTAGATGGTGCCTTAGGACTAATACTTAATGATGGAATGTGAGCAGAAGTGATTTGTGTCACTTTTAGAAGAAGATGTTCATTCTAAACTCTCCTTCTATTTCAGACAACCATACTGACCTTGGCATTAAGTGTATTCAAGATAGATGAGTCAAAAGATGTTAGGAGGCTGGGTCCCTGTATTTCCATCTGAAAAGTCAATTGCTCACTAGGATCATCCATAATGGACTGTTAGGTGAGCAAGAAGTACATTTCTATTGTGTCGAGCCACTAGATTTGTTTGTTAAAGCAGCTAGCATGACCTTAATCAATATATGGAGTTTTGAGATTCTTGAGTAAAACATACCTTGTAGGGTTTTGGTAGAAAGACAGTCTCTTCAATAAATGGTGCTGGGAAAATTGGACATCCACATGCAGAAGAATGAAACTAGACCACTCTCTTTCACCATACACAAAGATAAACTCAAAATGGATAAAAGATCTAAATGTGAGACAAGATTCCATCAAAATCCTAGAGGAGAACACAGGCAACACCCTTTTTGAACTCGGCCACAGTAACTTCTTGCAAGATACATCCACGAAGGCAAAAGAAACAAAAGCAAAAATGAACTATTGGGACTTCATCAAGATAAGAAGCTTTTGCACAGCAAAGGATACAGTCAACAAAACTCAAAGACAACCTACAGAATGGGAGAAGATATTTGCAAATGACCTATCAGATAAAGGGCTAGTTTCCAAGATCTATAAAGAACTTATTAAACTCAACACCAAAGAAACAAACAATCCAATCATGAAATGGGCAAAAGACATGAAGAGAAATCTCACAGAGGAAGACATCAACATGGCCAACATGCACATGAGAAAATGCTCTGCATCACTTGCCATCAGGGAAATACAAATCAAAACCACAATGAGATCCCACCTCACCCCAGTGAGAATGGGGAAAATTAACAAGGCAGGAAACCACAAATATTGGAGAGGATGTGGAGCAAAGGGAACCCTCTTGCACTGTTGGTGGGAATGTGAACTGGTGCAGCCACTCTGGAAAACTGTGTGGAGGTTCCTCAAAGAGTTAAAAATAGACCTGCCCTATGACCCAGAAATTGCACTGCTGGGGATTTACCCCAAAGATACAGATGCAATGAAAAGCCGGGACACCTGCACCCCGATGTTTATAGCAGCAATGGCCACAATAGCCAAACTGTGGAAGGAGCCTCGGTGTCCAACGAAAGATGAATGGATAAAGAAGATGTGGTTTATGTATACAATGGAATATTATTCAGCCATTAGAAACGACAAATACCCATCATTTTTTTCAACGTGGATGGAACTGGAGGGTATTATGCTGAGTGAAGTAAGTCAATCAGAGAAGGACAAACATTATATGTTCTCATTCATTTGGGAAATATAAATAATAGTGAAAGGGAATATAAGGGAAGGGAGAAGAAATGTGTGGGAAATATCAGAAAGGGAGACAGAACATAAAGACTCCTAACTCTGGGAAACGAACTAGGGGTGGTGGAAGGGGAGGAGGGTGGGGGGTGGGGGTGAATGGGTGATGGGCACCGAGGTGTTATTCTGTATGTTGGTAAATTGAACACCAATAAAAAATAAATTTATTTAAAAAATAAAAACAAATCGATACATACAAAGAAAATATCAGCTAAGTAGATATATAAAGCCTTCAGATGGATGGTAACATAATTTTTAGGAGAGACAAAATGAGTATATACTGTAATCCAATGCTTCCTGAGTTTATACTGTCACAGGACACAAAGGAAATATTTGTAAGGCACAGTGAGGTCAGTGGGTGAGGTTGCTCCCAGCTTCAAGTTCCACCCAGCCTATCATGAGAGTAGATGGGACTGAAATCTCAGCAAAACCATAACACTTTTGTGGCACACCAAGTCCCTACAACTCATAGGGTTGGGGAGTTCTGCCATAATCTACCATTGGAATAATTGACTTTTAGGAAGGAAAATAATATACATTGATACAGGGATCCCTGGGTGGCGCAGCGGTTTGGCGCCTGCCTTTGGCCCAGGGCGTGATCCTGGAGACCCGGGATCGAATCCCACATCGGGCTCCCGGTGCATGGAGCCTGCTTCTCCCTCTGCCTGTGTCTCTGCGCCTCTCTCTCTCTCTGTGACTATCATAAATAAATAAAAATTAAAAAAAAATATACATTGATACAATCCAGTTAAGTACTGTGCATATGTCCTTGTGTGCACGTATATGTTTGTGTGTGTGCGTGTATATTGCTAATTATGCCCTTGGTTTCATTTCATTTCTGCTGATCCATCCCTGTCAGTTATGACATCACTCAGCACTCAGGTAAATGCACCTTTTGCACGTATATGTTTGTGTGTGTGCGTGTATATTGCTAATTATGCCCTTGGTTTCATTTCATTTCTGCTGATCCATCCCTGTCAGTTATGACATCACTCAGCACTCAGGTAAATGCACCTTTAGGGCACATCTCAGTGTTCCTCCCTTCTTCCCATATTCTTTTATTATAGAAATTATAGAGTTGCCATGTTATTTTATTCAGTCTTAATGTTACTACAATTAATAATTATATGTATATATAATTAATAAAAAGATATCAATAATTAAAATAATTACTGGCAATAGATGCTATGATGAGCATATACTGGTACCTAAGATATTATTGCTAAAATAGTCTGCTCTTACCCCATACCCTGTGCCCCTGTTGGAGCCCAAATGCTACCACCAATGTATGTATACATTCATTCAGGTTATGCCTGTGCCTTTGTCATTGCTTTGGATCTCTGGAAATCAGTTCTAGATGAGTAGACATACACGTCACCGTCTAAGATGTCAGTTGACTTCTGTTTGGGGTCTCTTTTCTGTATGGAACATTAACCACCAGGACCTACTACTCTAACCATCTTGCTCTATCCTGTAGATATCCATGATCTGGACATGCCAAATGGGCAGCCTGTGATAGCTCAGGACACAGTTGGCCACGGCTCAGTTAACTGTTGCAGCAGTATCAGCCTGGCGAGGGCAGGGGACTAGATCTAAACACTGGTTGCATGGCCACTAGGGGGATGTTGATAGTGGGAAGCAAATGCAGTCAGCAGATCCAGGTTCTGGTCCAGGCAAACAGTTGGTGGCAAGAATGAATATATCTCAAACATATATAAACATTTCAGCTTAGACCTCTCTTTTCTGAGCTCCATCCCTTCATATTCACCTCTATACTTGGAGTCCCACAGTCACCTCAAACTCAACATCTTCCAGATTTTACTGTGATATACATTGGCCCCAGCCCGTTTCCCTTCTAGTGTCCTCTGTATCAGTAAAACACATCATGATCTCTCCGGTTGTCCCAAGAAACTCAGTGGTGCTGGTAGGGTCATTCTTGGTCTCTTTCCTCTCCAACCTACATTAAACCAAGTCCTGTCAATATTACCTTCTATATGATCTCTCAAATCTTTCCATCCTCACTGATGTCACTGTGGACCACAACACCAACATCTGTCACCAGGGCAACTGCAACCGGCCACCAACTACCTGGTCCTTCTACCTCTATTCTTTTTTTTTTAATGTATATATATATTTTTTATGATAGTCACACACAGAGAGAGAGAAAGAGAGGCAGAGATATAGGCAGAGGGAGAAGCAGGCTCCATACACCAGGAGCCCAACGTGGGTTTCAATCCCAGGTCTCCAGGATCACGCCCTGGGCCAAAGGCAGGCGCCAAACCGCTGCACCACCCAGGGATCCCCCTTCTACCTCTATTCTTACCTCCCTTCAATCCATTTTCTTTATGGCATCCAGAGCAAATCAAGCCATGTCATTACCATCTTTCTCTGCCCTTTGGATTAAGATGCAGCAATAGCTTCCATTGCCCTTAAGATAAAGACATCCATTTCATAATTTGCAAGGGCCTGAATGGTCTGCTCTGCTCCCTGCCTATATTTTTTAGCCATGCTTCATAGCACTTTATGCCCCACTCAGGGTTGGTACAAAGTTTCCTGCTCTGCTTTCAATAAATGAGACTGGAGCTCTGGCTTAATTAGGTTTTTAATTAAGAAGTCTATGAAATGCAACATAAGAGGAGCTGCAAGTCAACACAGAAACTTGTCATCTTAAGATGATTGATTGATGGAGATAATGGGTGGGGAATGGTGCTGATTCATGTTGGGTTGACTGCTTTATTAACTTATTTGTCATGAGAATAATAATTGCTAGAAGCCAAGTAACAATACTCCTTACAATCTGACATTCAGATTGGCTCTTGCCTTTTTTTTTCAAAGCATATGCACAATTAAGTTTTGTTCTCACTACATACGGGTGAGGTAAGTAGAGCAGATATTTGTATTTCTTGCTTACAGATAGAGCAACTGAAACCCAGAGTAGTAAGATGAATGTCACATAGCGAGTGAGGGGCTCATTTCAGTCAAAAAAGCACTTAGAAATAATAATATCAATAACATATCACTTACAAAGCTCTCACTATGGTAGATTCATCTAAGTACTTCCATTTATTATCTTATTTAATCCTCTCAACAACTCTGTGAAGTAGAGAATATAATTATATTTATTTGAGAGGTTAGGAAACTGAAGCTAGGGATGCCACTCTCGTGGTCAATGCAACTTTGACTTCAACATATCTTGAATCCATCTGGTTTTCAAGTCACTTCCGGTCACCTATTGCTTTTGTTCTGCTAGGGCCCTATGTGACATAAAGCACAGAGGGGACACCACAGGCAAATGCATGTCTTTCACTAATTGCTGGGATTTTGGTCCCCAAATTTCCTGTACTTTATGACTCTAGGAAGGCTGGCCTGAACCATTGATGAGCTTTGAGAACTCTTCTATCGCTTGATTATGAGACTGGAGACAGAGTACTCTGGGACTCTTTTACCTTTTAACCATTCACTTGGTCTGGTTCCTATCATTCCAGAATGGGGGAAGGGGAGAGGGAGAAAGCGAGAGCGAGAGAGCGAGAGCGAGAGCGAGAGTGAGAGAGAGAGAGAGAGAGAGATTTTGAGATTCTCCTGAAGATTGAGAGCAGAGAAAATGTAAGCCACTTATGCATTTCTTCCTTTCTCTTGGACCCCACCCTCTTTCTCTTGGTTTTCCAGAGGCCTCTGGCAGGAGTGTCTAGGCTCAGTCTTCCCACACCAACTACATGAAACTTAAAAGAAAAGGTGAATATTAATCCCCTTCACTCTTCTCATAGGACATCTTTGCACTTGGGAATTCTACTAAAGTAGATTTTTGTGGTGCTGAGCTGAGAACACCTTGATATACTGAGAGATTCTTCTCCTTGGTACGGGATAAGGTAGTCCTTCATGCCCCAGAAGTTAAAGTGTTTGATTCACAGCACTGGGCGTGCCAGATAGCAGGTAGCAACGGATTGGTTACTGACTGAGTTGCAAATCAGAGGCAGAAGCCTTAGTCCTCAGGTGGGTCTGACATCAGCAAAGCAGGACTTCATTCATACATGATTGAGATATTAGATTCCAAGGATCAGGTATTGAGACTAAGACAAAAACTGATTCCTCTGTGCAACCTATAGCTAGTGCCCAGGCTACTGATGTGAGATGCTCTTTAATTATATCCTTCTTGCTCCTAGTCAAGATTTGTCATTTAAATAGGAGTAGGACTGAGCCTCCAGGTATGAACTAGAGAGGCCACAAAGCAGGTAGGGCCTAAATGATGTCAGGATAAACTTTAGTAGAGCCTTCTCACCATCTCCATCTCTTTTAAATAGAAGTTTTCAGTTGTCTCACATCCTCATGGACCTACCAGAACTTTGCCTCTTACGAATCTCCCATGACATTGGCTCTCAAAGTGGTTCCAGGACCTTCAGTATTGGCATTATTTGAGAACTGGTTAGAAATGCAAATTCTTGGGTGCTACCCAAGACCTAGTGAATCAGACTCTGGGGTATGGGCCCAGCAACCTGTGCTGTGTGACACATCACCCAGGGGATTCTGAGGGCCATTAAAGCTTGAGAACTACTGCTCTATGTTGCTCTGTGGGTCCAGGCCATGGGTTCACACTATCATCAGTTCATTTGTCCCAGAATCCTTATGTGCTATAAGCTCTGACTGTTAGTGACTGCATAGGTCTTGTCTGTTCTAGTCCCCTGTCTGGTGATCTTGGCTCTGCATATGTCCAGAGTGGCAAATAATACTCAGGCTTTCTTTTCTGATACTATTACAACCCATTTAGCATGCAGAGGTGAATTCAAATAATCTATGCCTACATAAAATCAAACCATGGGATGCCTGGGTTGCTCAGCGGTTGAGTGTCTGCCTTTGGCTCAGGTGGTGATCCTGGAGTCCCGGGATTGAGTCCCACATTGGGCTCCCTGCATGGAGCCTGCTTCTCCCTCCACCTATGTCTCTGCTTATCTCTCTCTCTGTGTCTCTCATGAATGAATAAATAAAATCTTAAAAAAATAAAACCAAATCATCAGTGTAGCATAGTGCTTCAAGGCCCTAGCTTTGGGGACAGACATATCTGATTTAATATTCAGTCTCTACCTCTTAACTAGCTCTGTATCTTGGACTCTGTAAGTATATCCACTTTCTGTTTTTGTATTTTGCTTTGATATGTGTATATAAAAGCTGGTAAATAAATAATGAACATCTACCAGGAGACTCTCAACTTAATGCTAGGGACTGTGGAAATACAAATGAAGAAGAAGAAATGTTCCTTTCCCTTTGGAAACCTACAGTCTGGCTGGAAAGATGATATTAACAGCATGAAACATTACAGAAGAATATAAGAGAGTATTAAGTGCTAAATGGTGTAGTGGAGATGACAGGTGCTGCAAGAATCCAGACAAGGGGGAGGAGAGGGAAGCTAGAGAGAGGAAAGGCTTTTTAGAAGTGTTGTTTGGAGCTGTGCTTTTAAGGATGGGGAAGATGTGGCTGGGTAGAGTGAAGGATAAATGAGAGGTGTTTATCACATTGTAAAATGACTCACTAAGGATTCTTTTAAGTAGTTGACACCCTAAGGACTTTTAATATTGGCCTCAATTTACAAAGTTCTGTTTACACTCAGATATTTTGACTCACACTGGACCGGGAGAGAAAGATCTGGGGTCTTGCTTCATCCGTCCACTAAGTAGTTGTGTCCATTTGTCCAAATGCCTTTTTATTTTCAGGGTCATCTGTCTGTTTCCTGTCAAGGACATCCAGCAGAATTGAAATTAAGCTCAAGTAGTGTGGCACCAGAACCTGCACTCTTAACCAATGAACTATACAGTGTTGCTTATCATACTCCTGCTAAATATAGTGGTGGTTTTGTAACGTAAGGAAAGCAAGTTAACTTTCAGCCAGTAAAGCTTAATTTTTTAAAAGATTTTATTTATTTATTCATGAAAGACACACAGAGAGAGGCAGAGATATAGGCAGAAGGAGAAGCAGGCTCTCCACAGGGAGCCCAGTACAGGACTCAGTCCCAGGATCCCGGGATCACGACCTGAGCCAAAGGCAGATCTCAGCCATTGAGCCACCCAGGTGCCCAAAGCTTAAATTTGAATCCTGGCTCTTCCACTTATCAGATGTGAGATTTTGGATAAGTTAATCTCTCTGAGCCTCAGTTTCTCTGTCTGCATAATGAGAAAAAAATAGTCCCTACTTCCCAGGTTTACTCTGAGCATTAAGTGAGATAATCAATGTAAAGTTCCTAGTACTGTGCTGCTGTTCCTAGTACTGCTGTTCCTATTACTGGCTTGCCTTCCAGAAATGCTCAGTTCTGAAATAATCCACAAGATGTCTCCCTCTCAATAGAAAGTTCTGTACCCCTGGCATGTGTATAAATATGTATATCAGAGGATCTGAGTTCTTGAAAAATGACTTTCACGTCCATGCCTCCTTGTGCAAAAACATATATTGAACCATGTGCCCAGGAGGAAATCATAGTTGGCTTTGCAACCGATGTGCGTGTGGCTCTCGAGGCAGTTCTAAGGCGAGCCAGTCGCTTTCCAGGCTGTGTGTGGGCGGTGACTATATCCCCACAGTGCAGCCCAAGCATGATGCAGTGGAAGGAGTGTGAGGATCTGTAATTATGTTCCTTTCTCAGGTCCTGAGGAAAGTATATGGCTCTCGAGGAGTGCATGTGTGTGCACTCATGTACAGAGCAGGGGCATGGAGAGGTTGAGGACATAGCCTTCCCCTCCGAAAATTTTGTGTCAGATATGGAAACATCCTTTCACTTACTGCTATTCTGTGGATTTTATTTTTGGTAAGTCCTTGTGGTGACAAAAGTTCAGAAAGGTATTCTGCTGCTTGTATGGAACAGATAATACTAGACCTAAAATAATTACATCTATTCAGGATGATGGAACAATAAGAAATCTAAGTGTGGAGGCTGCCTTTGCAGCAGGAGCAATATAGATGTAGATTCATTTATTTTTTTTACCCACTTGAAAAATCGTTTCCTCCTAGTCAACACAGGAAGAAAGAAAACAGAACAGCTGTTTTTAATTCTTTCTTCCTTTCCATTCAGCTCATTTGCATACTGAGTAAAAGGCCTATAGCCTGGCAAATATTTTGCCCATTAGTCTATTGTACATGGGCTTGCATCTCCTAAGGATAATTTCCTTTGTTGTTTCTGAATGAAGGAGAGCAGTGTCTTGGTTGCTGTTGCTGCATTGCACCGTTTTGTTCCGGGAAGAGAAAATGGCCTTTTTTGTTGCAAACTTCAGTATTCTGGATATTTTAGGCAAAGCTTGTGCCCTTCTTTGGAGCACAGCAGGATTAAATTGGGAATGCTGAAAGATCTCTCTGCCCCAGAGAAACTTAGAAATTTGGAGTCCCAAGAAAGATCTTCAGCATCCTCTAAGCAGTTCTCTCTTCCCAGGCACACAGTGCCCCTGTATTACCTCCACCCTGTCACAGTTATTTTAGCTAGACTAGTCCTTTCTGGAACATACTCCAAGACCCAGGTATTTTTTCAGATTTCTTCCCTTTGCCCGAGTTTCTGTTCCTCAGAGTCTTTCCCTCTATTTCCCAAGGTTGTCCTTGGCTTCGTGCTTTTCAAATCGTGCTTTTCAAACCATCTACACCTACGTACATGGCGGTGCGGCAGTAGGTATGTATAGCCTACTCCTGGATTGTCACTTTTTCTTGGTGGCAACTAGTTTGAATATATTCTAGAGTAGAATGCAAAATTCCCTCAACTCTTTAAGATAAAATAATAACTAAAGCCCATCAAGTGCTTACTGTGTAGCAAGCTCTGTTCTGAGTGCTAGGAAGTAAGTGACTGTTTCACCCAGTTTTATGGATCAGAAAACTGGGGCAAGGGGAGGTTAAATGACTTGTTCAATGTCAAATAGCTGGGCACATTGTAATCTGGCTGAGAGTTCCTGTCCTTACCTACAGTACTGTATTTCCTATCAAGGAGAGTTTTCTTTGCTATTAGGATCAAGTGTAGCTCTTCTGTTTATTGGATTCATAGTTTAACCTGGACCTTTGAGTGAGGTAATCATCACTTAAAGGAATTCTTCTGATACTGGGGGTGAGTGGCAGGTCAGTGGAGGAGATTGAGATAAAGGTATCTCTTTATGTCCTTGCATTAGATAGGGCCAGAAGTCAGTCGACATTTCTGTCTATTCATAAGATCAGGGATATAAATGGGTATAGCATCTATGAGTTAGTCTACACTAAGGGCAATGTTAGGGACTGAACTGTGCCCACCCTCCAATTCATATGTTGAAGTCGTAACCCTCAGTGTCTCTGTATTTGGAGATGAAACCTATGAGGAAGCAGTTATGGGATCATAATGGTGGGACCCTGATTTTATAGGATTAGTATCCTTATAAGAAGAGACACTAGATGCAATGAAATGCCGGGACACCTGCACCCCGATGTTTATAGCAGCAATGGCCACAATAGCCAAACTGTGGAAGGAGCCTCAGTGTCCATCGAAAGATGAGTGGATAAAGAAGATGTGGTTTATGTATACAATGGAATATTACTCAGCCATTAGAAATGACAGATACGCACCATTTGCTTCAACGTGGATGCAACTGGAGGGTATTATGCTGAGTGAAGTAAGTCAATCGGAGAAGGACAAACATTATATGTTCTCATTCATTTGGGGAATATAAATAATAGTGAAAGGGAATATAAGGGAAGGGAGAAGAAATGTGTGGGAAATATCAGAAAGGGAGACAGAACATAAAGACTCCTAACTCTGGGAAACGAACTAGGGGTGGTAGAAGGGGAGGAGGGCGGGGGGTGGGAGTGAATGGGTGACGGGCACTGGGGGTTATTCTGTATGTTGGTAAATTGAACACCAATACAAAATAAATTAAAAAAAAAGAAGAGACACTAGAGAGTGCTCTTGCACTCTTGTGCTTGCTTGCCAATGCTCTTTCTCTCCATCTCCCTTCTCTCTCCCTCTTTCCCTTCTTTCCTTTCATGTGTGAGCACATAGCGAGATGGAGGTTAGTCTACAAGCCAAGAGAAGAGGTCTCAGAGTAAAACCTACCTTTCTGGCACCTTGACCTTGGAGTTTCCAATTTCCAGAACCGGGAGAAATGAATGCCTGTGTTTTAAGCCACCTAGTCTATGATATTTGCTTATAGTAGCCCTAGTAAATGGATACAGGCATGATATATCCTGTTCCTTTATTTCTATAAATTAAATGTAATCTTCGGGTCCCCAACATGTTGTATGGGCAGGAAATTAAATCTTGATTATTTGGGGGGGGGTTTCCTACACTCCTCCATTTGATCATTAAAGACTCCAGGCCTTTTCTTGTGCCAGAAAATCAGGCAAGGGCTGGGTTCATATTTCTTAGTGGTTTCAGCTTTACTGTTGCTCCTTGGGCTCCAAGAGATTGCCCTCAACAGGTTTCTGTTGGCTGTCTTTGAGCACTGCTGCTCTGAGTGGACCCCAGGATACTGCTCACTGAGGTCTTCCTTTTTGACTGCTGACACATCTGGGCCACTGTGCATATCAGTGCACTGGATTTGTTCCTCCCTTCTGACTTCTCCCAGTGTCAGTGGGAGGGACTACAATCTCTGTTTCAGGCTCACAGGGTTCCCTCTTCGGATTTCAAAGCCCTTCTCTCCATGCAGTGATACAGCAGAATCCTCTTTATTAATCCTTCATACCAGGGGTTGCAGAGCTTTTTCTGTGAAGGTCCAGATATTTTAGGTTTGTGGGTTTTATGGTCTCTGTTGCAATTACTTTAACCTGAGCTAGAAAGCATCATACACAATATGTAAATGACTGGACATACTGTGGTCCAATAAAATTTCATTTACAGACACTGAGGTTTCCATTTAACATAATTTTCATGTGTCATAAAATATTCTTCTTTTGATTTTACCCTCAACCATTTAAAAAAAATCTAAAAATCATTCTTAGCTCGCAGGCTGTACAGCGGCTGACAGTGGGCCAGACTTGGTTTGTGGGCTCTAGGTTGCTGCTCTCTGGTTCAGACTTTTGCTACTCAGAATGTGGGTACATGAACCAGCAGCGTGTGTCATCTGCAAGCTTGTTAGAAATGCAGAACCTCAGGCATCACCACAGACTTACCCAATGGGAACTGGAATTTTAATAAGATCCCCAGGTGATGCACATTAAAGTTTGAGAAGTACCAATTTAGAAATCCAGTGCTGGCTTCTCTTTTCTGGATGCTGGGGAGGGGAAAGTAGATGCTAACATTAGTTATCTTTTTCTTTTCTTCCAAATACCATCCATTGCTATCTCAATGTTGACCTTTCTACTTGATTTCTATTGTTGTCCTTTCCTGAATGTGGCAGCACTTAATAATGTGAGTTACAGCCAGCTTTCCATTAGTCATGCTAATCCACAGATCATTAGCACTTGACCTCAAATGAATCATTTGATGATTGTGGCAGATCTACTTTCCAACTTATGGTTTACTTATTTCAGAATTACAATTCCCACTTGCAGAATTGAGCACCAAGTGAGTGTTAAGGAGGAGATAGCCTTGGGGCATTCTCAGAAACAGGTTCGAAAATAACCTGGAATTAAAATTTTGTTATATGACAAAACAATTCCCTCAGCATATGCAAATTTGGTAATACAATGCATGGACCATTACTATTGAAAATATCAACAAAAGTGGCAGAATTTTTTTTTTAGAACTGAATGTGGTTTTAGATACCGTATTAGTTTTTGTTTTGTAAGCTTTTTTGTTTTTAAAAAAGAGATTTATTTATTTATTTGAGAGAGAGAGCTCTGGCACGTGCATGCATACATGTGCGCCAGTAGGGGGAGGGGCAGAGGGAGAGATCTCAAGCAGATTCCTACGTGGGGCTTCATCTCACAACCTATGAGATCATGACCTGAGCCAAAACCAGGAGTCAGACGGTCTACTGGCTGAGCCACCCAGGTGCCCCTGTAGGCTTTTTCTTTAAGTGTATTTTTTCCTAGACTAATATTAAAATGACTTTGTATTCCATGGGCACACATCTTTGGATGTAGGAAGCTTAGAGGCAGGGGTAGAGGGTGTGGGGGAAAGTCCCTGAGGACTGAGGTTAAAATTGTCCTTCAGATAATTCATGAAATGATGTGCAACAGCCTTTTTAGGTGAGCGTGTATCCGTAATTAAGACATGCTGTATCTTGCCTTGGGCTCTTTATGATCATACTCTTTCCCAGATTTCCTTGGTGAATTGTAGACCAAGCCTCTCATCACTAATAATCAGTGATTCTTGCTCAGGATTCTGAGGAGCCCAGTTCTGGGGAAGCGGGAGACAGACTGCTTTTCCTTTTTTTCCAAATCTTGTGATCATTAAAGTTTGATTTCCATTAATGCATGAACGTCACCACCCAGATGAGAATGCAACTCTTCTGTGTGTGTTTTGATTTCCTTGTCAGAGGCCAGGCAAGGAAGGAGAGCTTGAACAGCAGTGCTGCTCCTGCACTCTGTTATTTCTGCTTCCATTGTTTGTCACATCTGTCAGTTTCAGGAACATTCATATCTATGGAGCCATTATTTTTAGTACTTTAATTATATTGGATGTCTTAGGACATAATTAATGTATCATGTTGGTCACATTGTTGGGTTGCAAAGATGGTAGGTAGCCCTGCAAGGGAATTGGACTAGAGAGTGGGTTTCCAAAGTGCTTTGAGCATGTGGCAGTTTAAGCAGGTAAATTCCCTTGGCTCTTAGTCCCTGGAGGGTCAGCCTTTGAAGCAAAACCCTGACGCTTGTTTGGGTCTTCAAAAATCCATTAAGGCTTTCTTACTGTCTTCTGCTCCTCCGTCTTTTTAGTCCACACACCACCTAGCTTGACTCTCACTTGATCTTCCTCACCAAGGACTTTCTTGCTAATCTCTTTCCTGATAGGTTGGAATAACAGTGCTAAGTAACATTTATTGTTTACTCTGTGCCAGGCACTGTGTAAACACTATTGCATTTAGTCCTTTCACAGCAGACCTACAAGGTAGGTATTCTTATTATCCCCAATTCACAGATGGGGAAACTGATGAATAGCAAGTGACTCGCTCAAGGCCACATGACTAGTATGTTCTGGAGCTGTGATTTTGGCCTGGTGAACGTGCTCTTAACTACTGTGTTATACTCTACTCAAATCATAACAATAGCTAATGAGTACTGAGTGCATACCTTTTGGCCAACCATGGTGCTAAGCTCTTCATATGTATTAACTCACTTACTAATCCTCTTAGCAATGTTGTAAAGTAGGTTTTATTATTATTCCTGATTTCCAGAAGAAGAAACTAGGGCACAGAAATTTTAATTAACTTACCAAGTTACACCATTAAACAGTCATAGACAGAAGCAGTATTTGGACACAAAGCAAATTTGATTCCAGAGTCTATATTTTTTTTTCCCCAGGAAGGAGGCAAAATGGTGTCATCTGGTCTGGGCCCAATAAAAGAAAGGATGGACTGACCCTCTTACAGCCCAAGGCCAGCAGAACCCTGTTGACTCCAGAGTCTATATTCTTGTCCACTCTCCTATCCTGCCTTCCAGATTTCTGCTCAGGCAAGGCAGAGGATGTCAAACGGTGAAGTATGTCCATTTGGGGAGACAAAGATAGGGAAATGGGAGCCACTATTCACTTTTTGGTGATTGTTACTGTATGGAAAGCTAAGAACAGTGTCATCCAAGCTGCCAGTTTGTAAAAGAGAAGCCCCCGATCTGGATCTTTATATAAAATTTCCTTATTTTCGATAGTGGCAACAACTGCCAATTTTTGCAAAGCACTTTGCTAACTTATCAAAAAAAATCAGTTGTTAGGAAGCATAAAATTGTAGATAAAGATGTTTAATTCATACTTACAAAATATTTACTCAATGCTTCTTAGGAACTCTGCTAATTCTAGATACTGTTGTTCAGTGTAAGCCTATGGAATCCCCATTTTCGATGTTGATTTTCAGTGTTGTTAATAAGAAATGGACTCTCTCCCTGATTTCACTGGTAGTAAATCAGTTTAAATGATGGCTGGTGTATATTTTAGAGTTTAATTCCTCAGTGAAGTTACAAGCTATTAGAAGAAAAATGTAGACTTTAACTCTTTAATATGCCAAGGATGCATGTTAAATTATTTTTTCCAAATGTGAATAAGTTGTATACAAAAATACTTATTTGTGTAAACTTTGTGAAGAACAAAACACACATATATGCTCACACCCATATATACACACACTTGTATACAACACATCTGTGAACCACATCTGACTCATGGGCTGTTGGCTTCCAACCTCTATTCTGGGGGACATGTCTTTTTCTTTTTTTTCTCCCTGCAGTTCCTAGCCCATTACCATTCTTTTTTTAGCAGGTACTGACTGAACACATATTTTTTTCATTTACATTTTTTAAAATTTAAATTCAATTTGCCAACATATAGTATAACACCCAGTCCTCATCCCATCAAGTGCCCTCCTCAGTGCCTGTCACCCAGTTACCCCTTCTTCCCACCCACCTCCCCTTCCTCTCCCCTTTGTTTCCCAGAATTAGGAGTCTCTCATGGTTTGTTTCCTTTCTAATTTTTCCCACTCAGTTCTCCTCCTTTCCCTTATAACCCCTTTCACTATTTCTTATGTTCCATGTATGAGTGAAACCATATGATTGTCCTTCTCCGATTTACTTATTTCACTCAGCATAATACCCCCCAGTTCCATCCACGTTGAAGCAAATATTGACTTCATGTGCTCTTGTTCTGACCCAGACATGTCTTAAACCTGATGCCCTCTCTCAGGCCACCTCTGTCAGTTTTCATTAAGAGACTTTCCTGCTATTTTTGCAAGCTGGCATCCAATTACTTCTTCAGAGGGTATTTCCAAATCAATTAGAAGGGGCTTTCAACCTATCCTAAGTGAGAAGCTGTTTCCATATAACATTTCTCAAAAAAAAAAAAATGCAAGCGAGAGAGGAAGAATGGGCTTCAGGGGTTTTCAATCCTGGCTGTACATTAAAACCACCTACATTTTTTTTTTAATTCTGATTCGAGAGCTCCAGGCTCAGAAATTCTGATTTAAATGGTCTGTGGTGGGACCCTGGGCATCAGTACTTTTTTTTTTTAAAGCTCCCCAGGCATTCTAATCTGCAGCCAGGGTTGAAAACAAGCCCAAATGATTAATATGTGTTTGTCAGAAGGTCCCAAGTGTCCACTTTGGACCTTGATCAGCTGCTTTTTCCTTCACTAAAATCAGACACTTGTAAGCTAAAGAGTCAGACTAGGGTAATCATATCTTTATGCATTGTTTTCTTGTGAACCAGACTATTGTTTTCTAGTTTTTATGTAGTGACTGGGCAAATAGGCAAGAACATGGACTAAAAGGTGTGTATTGATATTGAAGAAGGAGTGGCAGGTGGCTTCTGAACTGGCTTCCAGTGATTTCTCACCTCTTGGTATTCACATGTCGTGTAATTCTCTCCTCTTTTACGTGGTCTGGACCTAGTGACTTCTTTCTAACAAATGTAATTTAGCAAAAAGTGATGAGATGTCACTTTCATGATTAGGTTACAAAAATTATGACTTCTGTCTTGCTAGCTCTCTTTATCTCTGGCTCTCTACACCTGCTTGATCTGATGAAACAAGGTGCTATGTTGTTAACTGACCTGGGAGAGATCTACCTGGCAAGAAAGTAAGGGCAGCTGCTGACCATCAGCCAGTGAGGAACTGAGGTCTTCTGTTCAACAGCTTGTGAGATACTAATCGTGCCAGACACATGAACTTGGCCTTGATCCAGATCTTGATTGCAGCCTTTGAAGAGATTTTGAGCCCCAGGATCCATCTAAGTTATGTCTGGGTTTTTGACTCACAGAAACAGTGGGGTAATAAATGTGTGTTGTTTTAAGCCACTATGTTTGGTGGTAATTTTTTACATAGCAATAGATAACATACAGAGGGGGTGATACTGGATTCTGTTTATAGTAGAAGACGGGAGAAGTGTTTCCCCAACTTTAGCAAGCATTGAATTTCCTTGGGAAGCTTGATGAGATGCAGATTCCTGGGCTCCACATTCAGAGGCTTTAGATTGGGTAGGTCTGAGGTGGGACTCAGGAATATGCATCTTATTCATACATCCCAGGCATTTCTAAGGCAGGTGTTGTTCAGGATTGCATTTCTGGAACTGTCAGCTAGGAGGTAGAATCAGCCTTTGGAGAAGCAGAGAGTGGTTGAGGACCAATGATTGTTGAGTTGTGCAGGCTCAGGGGGGCAGGATTTACAGAAGGCTTTTAGATTAATCAGGTGACATGTTGGAAGGCATACCAAACTTTGACCTAGAAGAAGTCTTGGAGGTCAGAAGAGTAGCCTGGTGGTTGTGTGCTGGATGGATTGAAAGGGAGAGATAGACTAGAGTCAGGGGCCAGGGTAGCAAGAGGTGATAAAAGCCTATCCTAGAATGTTGGAATTGGAGACAGGAAGGAAAGGCAGGAGAGGCATTTTAAAGGAAGTTTTGGAAGGATTTGATGACTGTATAGACAGGATTTGAATAAAAGAGAGAGAGATTTCAAGCCTAAGTGATTGGAAAATACGTAGTGACTTTGGGAGAGCTGAGAATTTGGGAGGGAGTTGGTTTAGGGGATATATGTCTCCTAGAACAAATTTAGTGCTCAGTTACTTTTGGCTGATAATACTTTCTGGTCTGGGAAGCTGAGTTGATTAGCAAAAGGTACAAATGGAGGCAAAGTTCTAATGGAGGCCTGTGGTCCTCAGTGTGTGGTCCTGCACCAGGAACATCAGTGTCACCTGGGAGCTTGTTAGCTATGTTAATACTGCAAAGGTTTATAGCCTGGCGGAACGTACAGATCTATATGCCCAGAGGCCTTGGATAGACCATCCCGGAGATTGGAAGGAAGCATAAGTAGGGGTACAGGTGACCCCTTCTGACTGATGGAGTAAATGTTGTCACCTGTTGCTGATGGGAGACTGGCCTAGATACAGTCCTGCTCTCCTTTTCTCTGAGCCCTGCCCTAGGCTGAGGTGGCCTTCTGGCTGCCCATTGAACTGCAGGAACTCAGGACTCATTTGCTTGTTAGCCAAGCCACAGAGCTGCCCTAAGCTGATACATCCTGAATGGACAACATTGACAAAGGCCAACTATGCAGGGCGTGAAGCATGATGTTGGGCTTCCTTCACTGCAAGAACCACCTTATGGAGGTGAGGCTGGAGATCAGATAGAATGAATTGTTTTCTTATTCTCCTACTCTGCATCTTTCCCTCTTGGCCCTGTCCTTGCAAAGCTGACCTCATGAATGAAGGGTCGCTGAGAATGAGAAAGGATCCATGCCAGTATTCCTGGCAGGCGTGTTATGGTCAGAGAAAATCTGGTTCACGCCACACCAAAAGAGAAAACAAAGGCAAAAGCTGCTTCTGCCAGACATTTCAGTGGGTGAGGACTGATGCGCTGCTTTGTGCAAGTCACCAACACAATCCCATTGTGTGAGCCTTAAGGGGACTGCTGCCTCAGATGCTGCACCCCTTCCACCATAGGAATTCCGACTGAGGTGGGTGCCTGGGTGGCTCAGTTAGTTAAGCCTCTGCCTTCTGTTCAGGTCATGATCTCAGGGCCCTGGAATCGAGGCCCATGTGATCGGGCTCCCTGCTCAGGGGGGAGTCTGCCTCTCCCTCTGTACCCACCCCCACTCGTGCTCATGCTCTCCCTTCCCCAAAATAAATAAATAAAATCTTTAAAAAAAGGAATTCTGATTTCTTTTTTTGAGGAGATTTCACACTGCCTCGTGTGGGCCAAAATGTGGTCATCTCAGGATCAAAGACTACGATTGAATGGAATATTCTGGACCTCAACCTACAATGAACTGATCACCCTCCTCTAAGAGACTTGTCAGAACGAATCTCACTGTGCCTTAACTCCCAAGCCTCTCTGGCTACTGCTCACTATCCATGCTGCCGTATTTATTGTCCAATCAGATGTAAGCCACTTCCTCTACTTCTTCCTAAGGCCTTACTGTGCCCTCTAGAAATGGCTGTCTGTGAAGGCCAAAGTTCTTTTTTTTTTTTTTTTTTTTTTGTACTGAAGTTCTTTTTTTTTTTTTTTTCTTTATTTTTTTTTATTGGTGTTCAATTTACTAACATACAGAATAACACCCAGTGCCCGTCACCCATTCACTCCCACCCCCCGCCCTCCTCCCCTTCTACCACCCCTAGTTCGTTTCCCAGAGTTAGCAGTCTTTACGTTCTGTCTCCCGTTCTGATATTTCCCACACATTTCTTCTCCCTTCCCTTATTTTCCCTTTCACTATTATTTATATTCCCCAAATGAATGAGAACATATAATGTTTGTCCTTCTCCGACTGACTTACTTCACTCAGCATAATACCCTCCAGTTCCATCCACGTTGAAGCAAACGGTGGGTATTTGTCATTTCTAATAGCTGAGTAATATTCCATTGTATACATAAACCACATCTTCTTTATCCATTCATCTTTCGTTGGACACCGAGGCTCCTTCCACAGTTTGGCTATCGTGGCCATTGCTGCTAGAAACATCGGGGTGCAGGTGTCCCGGCGTTTCATTGCATTTGTATCTTTGGGGTAAATCCCCAACAGTGCAATTGCTGGGTCGTAGGGCAGGTATATTTTTAACTGTTTGAGGAACCTCCACACAGTTTTCCAGAGTGGCTGCACCAGTTCACATTCCCACCAACAGTGTAAGAGGGTTCCCTTTTCTCCGCATCCTCTCCAACATTTGTTGTTTCCTGCCTTGTTAATTTTCCCCATTCTCACTGGTGTGAGGTGGTATCTCATTGTGGTTTTGATTTGTATTTCCCTGATGGCAAGTGATGCAGAGCATTTTCTCATATGCATGTTGGCCATGTCTATGTCTTCCTCTGTGAGATTTCTGTTCATGTCTTTTGCCCATTTCATGATTGGATTGTTTGTTTCTTTGCTGTTGAGTTTAATAAGTTCTTTATAGATCTTGGAAACTAGCCCTTTGTCTGATATGTCATTTGCAAATATCTTCTCCCATTCTGTAGGTTGTCTTTGAGTTTTGTTGACTGTATCCTTTGCTGTGCAAAAGCTTCTTATCTTGATGAAGTCCCAATAGTTCATTTTTGCTTTTGTTTCTTTTGCCTTCGTGGATGTATCTTGCAAGAAGTTACTATGGCCGAGTTCAAAAAGGGTGTTGCCTGTGTTCTCCTCTAGGATTTTGATGGAATCTTGTCTCACATTTAGATCTTTCATCCATTTTGAGTTTATCTTCGTGTATGGTGAAAGAGAGTGGTCTAGTTTCATTCTTCTGCATGTGGATGTCCAATTTTCCCAGCACCATTTATTGAAGAGACTGTCTTTCTTCCAATGGATAGTCTTTCCTCCTTTATCGAATATTAGTTGCCCATAAAGTTCAGGGTCCACTTCTGGATTCTCTATTCTGTTCCACTGATCTATGTGTCTGTTTTTGTGCCAGTACCACACTGTCTTGATGACCACAGCTTTGTAGTACAACCTGAAATCTGGCATTGTGATGCCCCCAGATATGGTTTTCTTTTTTAAAATTCCCCTGGCTATTCGGGGTCTTTTCTGATTCCACACAAATCTTAAAATAATTTGTTCTAACTCTCTGAAGAAAGTCCATGGTATTTTGATAGGGATTGCATTAAACGTGTATATTGCCCTGGGTAACATTGACATTTTCACAATATTAATTCTGCCAATCCAGGAGCATGGAATATTTTTCCATCTCTTTGTGTCTTCCTCAATTTCTTTCAGAAGTGTTCTATAGTTTTGAGGGTATAGATCCTTTACATCTTTGGTGAGGTTTATTCCTAGGTATCTTATGCTTTTGGGTGCAATTGTAAATGGGATTGACTCCTTAATTTCTCTTTCTTCAGTCTCATTGTTAGTGTATAGAAATGCCACTGACTTCTGGGCATTGATTTTGTATCCTGCCACGCTACCGAATTGCTGTATGAGTTCTAGCAATCTTGGGGTGGAGACTTTTGGGTTTTCTATGTAGAGTATCATGTCATCGGCGAAGAGGGAGAGTTTGACTTCTTCTTTGCCAATTTGAATGCCTTTAATGTCTTTTTGTTGTCTGATTGCTGAGGCTAGGACTTCCAGTACTATGTTGAATAGCAGTGGTGAGAGTGGACATCCCTGTCTTGTTCCTGATCTTAGGGGAAAGGCTCCCAGTGCTTCCCCATTGAGAATGATATTTGCTGTGGGCTTTTCATAGATGGCTTTTAAGATGTCGAGGAATGTTCCCTCTATCCCTACACTCTGAAGAGTTTTGATCAGGAATGGATGCTGTATTTTGTCAAATGCTTTCTCTGCATCCAATGAGAGGATCATATGGTTCTTGGTTTTTCTCTTGCTGATATGATGAATCACATTGATTGTTTTACGGGTGTTGAACCAGCCTTGTGTCCCAGGGATAAATCCTACTTGGTCATGGTGAATAATTTTCTTAATGTACTATTGGATCCTATTGGCCAGTATCTTGTTGAGAATTTTTGCATCCATGTTCATCAGGGATATTGGTCTGTAATTCTCCTTTTTGGCGGGGTCTTTGTCTGGCTTTGGAATTAAGGTGATGCTGGCTTCATAGAACGAATTTGGAAGTACTCCATCTCTTTCTATCTTTCCAAACAGCTTTAGGAGAATAGGTATGATTTCTTCTTTAAACGTTTGATAAAATTCTCCTGGGAAGCCATCTGGCCCTGGACTCTTGTGTCTTGGGAGGTTTTTGATGACTGCTTCAATTTCCTCCCTGGTTATTGGCCTGTTCAGGTTTTCTATTTCTTCCTGTTCCAGTTTTGGTAGTTTGTGGCTTTCCAGGAATGCGTCCATTTCTTCTAGATTGCCTAATTTATTGGCGTATAGCTGTTCATAATATGTTTTTAAAATCGTTTGTATTTCCTTGGTGTTGGTAGTGATCTCTCCTTTCTCATTCATGATTTTATTAATTTGAGTCTTCTCTCTCTTCTTTTAATAAGGCTGGCTAATGGTTTATCTATCTTATTAATTCTTTCAAAGAACCAACTCCTGGTTCTGTTGATCTGTTCCACAGTTCTTCTGGTCTCGATTTTGTTGAGTTCTGCTCGAATCTTTATTAACTCCCTTCTTCTCTTGGGTGTAGGATCTATTTGCTGTTTTTTCTCTAGCTCCTTTATGTGTAAGGTTAGCTTTTGTATTTGAGTTCTTTCCAGTTTTTGAATGGATGCTTGTATTGCGATGTATTTCCCCCTTAGGACTGCTTTTGCTGCATCCCAAAGATTTTGAACGGTTGTATCTTCATTCTCATTAGTTTCCATGAATCTTTTTAATTCTTCCTTAATTTCCTGGTTGACCCTTTTATCTTTTAGCAGGATGGTCCTTAACCTCCATGTGTTTGAGGTCCTTCCAAACTTCTTGTTGTGATTTAGTTCTAATTTCAAGGCATTATGGTCCGAGAATATGCAGGGGACAATCCCAATCTTTTGGTATCGGTTCAGACCCGATTTGTGACCCAATATGTGGTCTATTCTGGAGAAAGTTCCATGTGCGCTTGAGAAGAATGTGTATTCAGTTGAGTTTGGATGTAAAGTTCTGTAGATATCTGTGAAATCCATCTGGTCCAGTGTATCATTTAAAGCTCTCGTTTCTTTGGAGATGTTTTGCTTAGAAGACCTATCGAGTATAGAAAGAGCTAGATTGAAGTCACCAAGTATAAGTGTATTATTATCTAAGTATTTCTTCACTTTGGTTAATAATTGATTTATATATTTGGCAGCTCCCACATTCGGAGCATATATATTGAGGATTGTTAAGTCCTCTTGTTGAATAGATCCTTTAAGTATGATATAGTGTCCCTCTTCATCTCTCACTACAGTCTTTGGGGTAAATTTTAGTTTATCTGATATAAGGATGGCTACCCCTGCTTTCTTTTGAGGACCATTCGAATGGTAAATGGTTCTTCAACCTTTTATTTTCAGGCTGTAGGTGTCCTTCTGTCTAAAATGAGTCTCTTGTAGACAGCAAATAGATGGGTCCTGCTTTTTTATCCAGTCTGAAACCCTGCGCCTTTTGATGGGGTCATTAAGCCCGTTCACATTCAGAGTTACTATTGAGAGATATGAGTTTAGTGTCATCATGATATCTATTCAGTCTTTGTTTTTGTGGACTGTTCCACTGAACTTCTTCTTAAAGGGGAATTTTAAGAGGCCCCCTTAAAATTTCTTGCAGAGCTGGTTTGGAGGTCACATATTCTTTTAGTTGCTGCCTGTCTTGGAAGATCTTTATCTCTCCTTCCATTTTGAATGAGAGCCTTGCTGGATAAAGTATTCTTGGTTGCATGTTCTTCTCATTTAGGACCCTGAATATATCCTGCCAGCCCTTTCTGGCCTGCCAGGTCTCTGTGGAGAGGTCTGCTGTTACCCTAATACTCCTCCCCATAAAAGTCAGGGATTTCTTGTCTCTTGCTGCTTTAAGGATCTTCTCTTTATCTTTGGAATTTGCAAGCTTCACAATTAAATGTCGAGGTGTTGAACGGTTTTTATTGATTTTAGGGGGGGATCTCTCTATTTCCTGGATCTGAATGCCTGTTTCCCTTCCCAGATTAGGAAAGTTTTCAGCTAGAATTTGTTCAAATACATATTCTGGCCCTCTGTCCCTTTCGGCGCCCTCGGGAACCCCAATTAAACGTAGGTTTTTCTTCCTCAGGCTGTCGTTTATTTCCCTTAATCTATCTTCATGGTCTTTTAATTGTTTGTCTCTTTTTTCCTCAGTTTCCCTCTTTGCTATCAACTTGTCTTCTATGTCACTCACTCGTTCTTCCACCTCGTTAACCCTCGTCGTTAGGACTTCTAGTTTGGATTGCATCTCATTCAATTGATTTTTAATTTCTGCCTGATTAGCTCTAAATTCTGCAGTCATGAAGTCTCTTGAGTCCTTTATACTTTTTTCTAGAGCCACCAGTAGCTGTATAATAGTGCTTCTGAATTGGCTTTCTGACATTGAATTGTAATCCAGATTTTGTAACTCTGTGGGAGAGAGGACTGTTTCTGATTCTTTCTTTTGAGGTGAGGTTTTCCTTCTAGTCATTTTGCTCAGTGCAGAGTGGCCAAAAGCAAGTTGTATTGGGAAAAAGAGAAAAAGAGAGGAGAGAAAGAAGGAAAGAAAAGAGAAAGAAAAAAAAGGGGAAGAAAAAGAAAAAAAAAACGAAAAAAAAAAGAAGAAAAAGAGAAAGAAAAAGAAAGGAGAAAAAAAAGGGGGTGGGGGAAGGAAACAAATCAAAAAGCAAAACAAAACAAAAACAAAAACAAAAACAAACAAAAAAAGAACCACCGGGGAGTATCTTCTGATTCTGTGTTCTTTAAGTCCCTTGTCTTCTCCTGGAAGTTGTCCGTCTAGCTGGTGTTCTGGGGGAGGGGCCTGTTGTGCTGATTCTCAGGTGTTAGCAGTTGGGGGAGCTGCTGTGCCCCTGCCTGGTGCAGGGCTCAGTGGGGGTTGTTTACCCCCTGAGGCCGCAGGAGGAACAGCCCCAGTGGCGGGGCAGCTCTGGAAACCTGGATTCAGCTCCGGCAGGAACTCCGTCTGCAGGGCCTGGAGGCTCCGGGGCGGGGCCGATGATCTGCTCAGCTGGGGCAGGAGCATCCTCGCTGTCCTGGGCCCTCCCGGCCTCTGCCTGTCCCGGGGGAGGCCGGATCCTGGGCTGTGTCCCGGCGCCCTGTGCTCCGGAGCCTGCGCTGGTGGATTCGCGCTCCCGGGCCGCGCAACCCCCTCCGCGGAGCTGCTGCCCAAGCCCCTCCGAGCTGCTCCTGGAACCGCGCAGCCCCCTCTGCACGGAGCCTCTTCCTCTGCCCGAGCCCCTCCGAGCTGCTCCCGGGGCCGCGCAGCCCCCTCCGCGGAGCCGCCGCCCGAGCCCCTCCGAGCTGCTCCGGTCCCGCCGGGTCCCGCCGTGCGCGCTGCAGCCCTTAGGGAGCTCGGCGCACTCTCCTGGGCGCGCAGTTGCTGTTACTGTCCCCGGGAGCTCGAGGGCATCCTCGCCCTCCCGGGTCCTGCTCCACCTCCCTGGAGCCTCTTTCTGCCCGGGAAGGTCGGTGCAGCTCCTGCTCCTCCGGGACGGGGCTCTCCTGTCCTGGGGACACTCGCCCCGGCCTCAGCCCGGCTCCTCGCGGGGCCCCTCCCCCTTGGAGGCCTTTGTTTCTTTACTTCTTTTTCCCCGTCTTCCTACCTTGATAGATGCGCGAACTCTTCTCACTGTAGCATTCCAGCTGGTCTCTCTTTAAAATCAGGCCGAATTCATAGATTTTCAGGATAATTTGAAGGTTTTCTAGGTAGTTTGGTGGAGACAGGTGATTTGGAGACCCTGCTCTTCCGCCATCTTGCTCCTCCCTCCTCAAGGCCAAAGTTCTTATATCCTTAATGTTTTTATCAGGACATGTCCTCTGCCTCCTGCTGTAAGTGGAATCTTGACTGCCTTTTAACCATGTTCCCATACCCAGATCCCTTTATTTTTTTCCCCCAGATCCCTTTAGTATCATTGCTCCGTCTCCCTCCTCCAAAAGCTCCACTCCTCTACCCTCCTCGTTACTGTCACCTACTAGTCTCCTGATTATTTTTCCTCATTTCTTGCAGATCTAGTTCATGGCTTACTTTCTTCCTTTCCATTCCTTTCATCATTGTTTTTTTTAAAAGATTTTATTTATTTATACATGAGAGACACACAGAGAGAGGCAGAGACATTAGGCAAAGGGGAGAAGCAAGCTCCCTCTGGGGAGCCTGATATGGGACTCGATTCCAAGACCCCAGGATCATGACCTGAGGCAAAGGCAGACTCTCAACCACTGAGCCATCCAGGTGCCCCTCCTCTCATCACTCTTGAGGACTTCAGCATCTTTATGTCAAGGATGGCAGAGCTTTATGTGCCCATAAAGAAGAAGGCCCATGTTTTAAAAAATTCTAAGTTATTGGAAATTTAGAGATGAGTTATCTGATGGTGTAGGCTTTGAGAGTAGCAGGAGATAAGAGTAGACCAGCTGTGGGGTGTACTGGATCCCTTGAACTTGGGTACAGGGCAGGGAGGGATGGGGGAGTCCCACAGTGGCTGGAATCTGTCCCTGATTCCCCTACTTCCTAGCAGCTGGAGGAATGTAACAGGAAATTCTCCTTCAGGGGTGGAGGAGGCAGCTGTACCTCTAGGTTTTGTTGTTTCCACCCTGACTTGGGCGGTTATTCTTGGTGACTTCAACATTCATGCAGATGACCCATCTTATCGTGGCTTTTCATTTCCTTGATCCCTTTACTTCAGTGATTTTTTTCCCCCTCTACCAACTTCAACTACCCACTTGCTCTGTCACAAACTAGCCTTTTTCAACACCAGTAAGTGCATTATTTAGTAAATCTCGACCTCCACTGCTGTAGTTCTTCAGCCATATCAGGTTGACCTCTAATCCATTGTTTTGCACTACATTTTCCCCCTACATCAGCCCATCATTTTGTTTGCCTCCTACCCCAGCTTAGAACCCATCTACAGTATTGTTAACGTACAATACTTTCCCCTTCCCTTTCTTTCTTTTTTTTTAAGATTTTATTTATTTATTCATAAGAGACACACAGAAAGTGGCAGAGATATAGGCAGATATAGGCAGAGGGAAAAGCAATCTCCCTGTGGGAAGCCTGATGTGGGATCCCAGGACCCCAGGATCATGACCTGAGCCAAAGCAGACGCTCAACCACTGAGCCACCCAGGTGTCCCGGTGATGTCAATTTCTAAGGAATTTCTGTATGCCAAACAAGAGGTGCACAAAACCTTGGAGGTCAGGCTATTGTCAAGATATGGTTATGGTTTGTTTTTAAGATTGTATTTATTTATTCATGAGAGACACACACAGAGAGAGGCAGAGACAGGCAGAGGGAGAAGCAGGCTCCTGCAGGGAACCTGATGTGGGACTTGATCCCAGGACCCTCGGATCACAACCTGAGCTGAAGGCAGATGCTCAACCACTGAGCCACCCAGGTGCCTCGCCCCCTTCTATCTTTCATACCCACTGAGCTGTCATACCCTGACTCCTAAGTAGCCCATCATTATTTCTCCTCATTTCCTTTTCCTTGCAGCTGAGTTTTTCACAACTTCACTGCCCGTCATCACTTATCATGAACTTCAGATGGACACCTGATACTATCCATTACTCATTGCTCTTCCTTAGTGAGAGTTTCTGGATTGTAATTCTCTGAGCTGTCCTCCTCCTCTGGACTCAGACCTCACTCTTCTACCCCTCTTTCCTTCTCATGCTCACTGATGACCTGACTTCATATGGCACTGAGTAATCAGAATCCAGAAAATGGCAACATTCTCATCTTCTCACTGCTTAATCTACCCTCCTAACTACAACTATAACAGTTGTTTTTCCCCTTTTTATGATGAAGAATGTGTCTGTTTTCCTGATAGGAGATGGTGCTCCTATCAGAGGCTAATCCCTTCTAGATTCTATATTATTTTGCCTCCAGTGGAACTTGGGATCCTCGGTTATCCCCTCTCTTTCTTGCATTATCAACATCTTCCTCTCTTCTGGGTCTTTTGCATAAAAAATTAACCGTGTCCTATGACCTCTATTCAAACAAAACAAAATAAAACAAACAAGACAACAATGTCCTCTCCTTTTGATGCCACATACTTCTCTAGCTACCATCCCACTGTCTTATTCTTCTTTACATCAACTTCTTGAAAGATTTATCTGTTAAGTCTCCCCTCACTCATATTTTATACCCCCTTGAACCCTGTCCAATCTCACTTTAATCCCCAACTGTCTATATTTTGCATCTATGGAGGTTTGAGAATCAACCCTATAGGTAGCTCAGACTGTAGCTTCAGACTCTAGCATGGTGAAAACACATGAGTAAACTGAGGCTCAGAGAGGATAAGTGATTTGCCTAAGGTGACACTGCTAGTAAGTAGGTAAGTTAGTATTGAAACAAGGTGCATCTAATTCTAGGAGCCTGTGCATCTGCATTCTTGTCTTCTTGTCATTGATCATGCCTCCTCTGTGCTCTGCATATCTTTGTAGAGATTATCACATTGAACTGCAGTTATTGGGGATCCCTGGGTAGCGCAGCGGTTTGGCGCCTGCCTTTGGCCCAGGGCGTGATCCTGGAGACCTGGGATCGAATCCCACGTCGGGCTCCCGGTGCATGGAGCCTGCTTCTCTCTCTGCCTATGTCTCTGCCTCTCTCTCTCTGTCTCTGTGACTATCATAAATAAATAAAAAAAATGAACTGCAGTTATTTGTTGACACATCCCTTTCCTCAGTGGATTATGATTTTGAGGACAAGAACAAATCTTAGAACACATAGCAGGTGGTTGATACATGCTTGTGGAGTCCATGAAAAAATCTGAGCTCATTTGTTCTTTTTTTTTTTTTTTTGGTCCTCAGTAGTGATGGATCACTGCTGATCACCATTTTACCTTTAATAGAATCATACAATCATGAAATTTTAGAGCTGCAAGGGACCTTGGAGATCAGGAAATTAAGATCCGTAGAGGTTAAGTAACATACCCAAGGTTACTTGGCTAGTTAGTTGCAGTCCAGTGCTCTTCCCATGCCATCTTCAATAGATGTTAACACTCCCTCCCTCCATCCATGTTCTCCTTTCCAGCCTAAATAATTCCAATGCCAGGCAGCACGTAGATGGCAGAAAGTCAGTAGAAGGACACGTTGTGAATGTGATGGGCATCCAGTGCAGTGCTTTTTAGTGTTAATGAATACTTTCCTCCTTGGTTTAAGCAGGTGCCTGCTAGCTACTTCAGTTCTAGTTTAAAATACCCTTTTCATGAGCTCCTGTCTCACACTAAAGTCTTCTTAGTGCTTTGGTTATTTTAATGAGTTTTTCTTATCTCCTATTCATAAAACCAGACTTGCTTTCTGATGTTTTGTTGTTGTTGTTGTTTAATAACTTAAATTCCCAAGTCTTGTTCCTTTTCCATTGCTCTTTCTCCTTTATACTCTTTATGATTGTGTGCTTAGAGTTGTGTAGTGCACTTTTAAATTCAATCTGTTGGTTGCTAATTCACTGCTAGAACAATCAGTTTTTCTATAGGAAAGAATGAGCTAACTGGAATCCTCAACTAACTGGAGCACACAACCTGAAATTGTGAAAGTAGCACAATCTCTGAAAGTAGGTGTAGTTGCATTTAAATCTTGGATTACTACTTATTTATTATTAATTAGTTACTTAATTTTACTGTTGGTCTCCTCCTTATTCGTTTTTAAAAATAAGGTATAATTGACATAACATTATATTACCTTCAGGAGTACAATATAATGATTTAATATTTGTTTTTTAAAGATCTTATTTATTTATTCATGAGAGACACACAGAGAGAGGCAGAGACATAGGCAGAGGGACAAGCAGGCTCCCTGCAGGGAGCCTGATGCCGGACTCAATCCCAGGACCCTGGGATCATGACCTAAGCCAAAGGCAGAGTCTCATCTTTATTTTTTTTTAAATTTTTAACAGATTTTATTTATTGATTTGAGGGAGTGCATGAGTGGGGGGGCGCTGGGGCAGAGTGAGAGGAAGCAGACTCCCATTGAGCAGGGAGCCCAACGTGGGGCTTAATTCCAGGGCCCAGAGATCATGACCTGAGCTGAAGGCATAACCACCTGATGAGCCACCCAGGCACCCCTATGTTTCCTCATCTTTAAAATTAAATCAGTAATATGCCTATATCATAGAGCAGATGTGAAGGTTAAATGAAGTATGCATAGTTCTAGCTTTAAAATTCTCATTCTTCCATATACTGGCTATAGAATGACCTCAGTAAATATATTTAACTTCTTTGAGCTTCAGTTTTCCTCTCTATAAAATGGGTATTGTTATCAGCTAGCATTTGCTGCATAACATACCAACTCAAAATGTAGTTGCTTAAAATAACAACCATTTATTTGTTCATGATTCTGTAGGTTGGTAGTTTGGACTGCACTCAGCTGGGACTGTCTCTGCTTCCTGTGTGTCAGCTGTATTCACTCATTCATGTCAACTGGCCTAACTCATAATGTCCATCAGTTGGCTGGTTGTCAAAAGGGTAATAGAACAAGGGGTATGTGTCATTCATCACCCAGTGGGCTTGCCTGGGCTCATTCACCTGGTGAATGAGGGTTACTAAGAGCATCAGGAGAGAGCATGACCCAGCTCTTTTGAAGTCTCGGCTTATTCATAGTTGCTATTGTCCCATTGGTCAAAGTAAGTCATATGACCAAGACCAGTGTAGGTATAGGGAGGGACTACCCAAGGGCATGGATGAAGGGAAGGTAGTTAATGCAGCTGTTTTTTTTCCCAATCTATCATAGACTTGGTACTACCTGTTTTCTAGGATTGTTCTGAGAATTAAAGATAATATTTATCAAGAACTGAGTGAAATGACCGGTATAATAGGTGCTTAGCAAAAGACAACTGAAGCATATTATATTTTCCTATAACTACAGTTGGTGTTTAGTTAAGGAAAGTTCTCTTTACTGCCCACTCCCTTTCCCTTATTACTTTGCTAATAGAAGAAAACTGTAATTCAAAACAAAGAGACAGAAACAAGCAACCAAAACGATATCAGTGTTTTTAATTTAATTTTTATAAATTAAACATCTACAACAATACACCATGTAAAAAAAATATCCTCAAACCAAAACTAATAGGATGTTGGGACTGAGGATACTTGATTAGTGTACTTTCTTCATCCCCAACCCTAGGGTCTGACAACCCTGAAACCATATAGAATACTGGGTTTTCAGAGAAAAATCACAGTATAGTGACCAAAGCAGTGAAGAGGACACAGACATTTAACAAAGAATTTCCACACCTGGTAGTTTAACCAAAACAGATTTTAGGGTTAACTCTGTTTTTCAAACAATTCCATTAAATCCTTGAATCTTTAAGTCAGAAGAGATTTCAGAGGCCTCTGAATTTTAGATCCTCCATTCCTCTTCAGCAATGGTTCTCAAACTTTTTGATTTTAGGAACACTTTACACATAAAACTATTAAGGACCCCAATGTGATATTGTTTCTATATTTTTATATATATCAACATTTATTACATGAAAATTCAAACTAAGAAAAATTATGCAAAAGAATATATTGCATACATTCCTTTATCTGTCAGAGAGCAGTCGCTCATCAGTATCATCATAGCTTCTGGAAAGCTCTACTGTCCATTCTTAAAAGAGAATGACCATGAAAGCAAGCAGTTTCTTAGTATTATATAAATGGTTTGACCTCACTAAACACCTGAAAGAATTTTGGGTCCCTCCAAGGGGTCTGTGAACCACAGTTTGCAAACTGCTACCCTTACAATGTCCCTGTTAGATAGGAGTTGCTCAATTGAAGCATCTGGAAGCGGTATGGTAGACTCCACTTTGGATACATGATATTAATTTCCTCATCTATAAAGTGGGGGATGCTAATAATTAAATCTACTTCATATAGTTGTGAAGATTAAACAAAATGAGGTGATGTATTTAACCTATATTAAGGGCCTTGTACAAAACCTGGCATATAGCAGGCTCCCAATAAATAGTACTCCTGTCACTGAAATAAATACCTAATGGCTCACTGTTTCATGAGGTGGCTTATTTGGGTTCTGGTTTTTAGAAATTTCCTCCTCCTGCCTCTCTGTAATTTCTACCCTGTAGCTTTAGTGGTTATTCCTCTGTACAGAATAAGGCAAAACCCTCTGAGTTTCAGATAACATCAGTTGTGGCACCTTTATGTATTCTTTCTTATAAGTTATGTTGTGGTTTATAGATTATCCTGATCATTTTTTCCCCTCTGGATGCAGTTGCTCATTCAACAGATATTTATTGAGCACCTAAATACTATGTACCAGTAGTAAAAAAAATAGATCATATCTGCTCTCCAGAAGCTTACATTTTAAGTATAGGAGACGAATCTGAAGCAAGTAAACAAATGAATAATAACAGATGCTAGGTCCTACAATGGAAAACAAAGCAAGATAGGGAACAAGAGTGATGGGAGGGTGTAATTTTAGATAGGGTGATCACATAAATGCCTCTCAGAGGAAGTGACATATGAGTGGATACCTGAATGAAGTAAAGGGGCAAGCTAGGCTGAGGGAAAAGTCACCGCAAAATTTGAATTTTATTCTTATTGTGATTGGAATCCATTGGAAGATTTTAGGTAGGAAAATGAAGTTACTCTGATCTCTTACCATTTTGTAGAGAATAGACAAGGGGATAAGAAGTAGAGGGAACAGTTTAAAAGCAGCTCTTGAAATAGTCCAGAGAAGAGGTGATGATGCCTTGGAGGTGGTGAAAATTTAGAGAGCCAGTAGGGTTTACTGATGGGTTAATGTATTATATGAGAAACAAGAAGGAATTAGAGATGATATGCTAGGATTTTGGCAGAACAACTGGATGGGGGGTGGTGTCATTGACTAAAAAGGTGAAGGCTGCCTGAGGAGCAGGGTGGAAAGACAGGATCAGGAATTCCATTTGAGATATGTTAAATTTGAGCTGCCTATTAGACATCCATATGAAACTGAAGCTGAGAGGAGAGTCAGTGCTGGGAGCTTGCTCTGACATTTGGGAGTGTCACTAGGTAGTGAAGAGATGAATATTCAGGAGTTGAGCCCTGGAGCATCCCAGTGGTTAGAGGTTGGGAAGATGGGGAAGAACCAACAAGAGGCACTGTGAAAAAGTGGCTGAGGCATAGAATAAAACAAGAGACTATGGTCACAAAAACCAAGATATGTTCAAAAAGGAAGGAGTAATACTGAGCCAAGTGTAGTTCAAAGTGTATTAAGATGAGCAATAGGAGTTTGCTTTTGGATTTGGCAAGATGAAGCTCATTGGTAACCTTGATATGAGTGCTGTAATAGCATGGAGACAAAAACTTGAGTGAGTTGAGGAGAGAAAGTGAGGAAATGGAGCACTATACATAACTACTTTGAAGAATTTTGCTATAAAGAGGAGAAAAATTGTGAGGTGACTGGAGGTGGATATATGGTCAAAGGAGTTTTTTTTGTTTGTTTGAGAAGGGAGATTTTGCAGCATGTGTATATGCTGATGGGAATTATCTGTCAGCATATTGATGGAAAAAATTGGTGATCTCAGAGAGAGAGAAAGAGGGATTAACTGCTGGAGCAAAATTCTGGAATAGCTTAAGGTAGAAGGGATCCTGTGCACAAGTAAGACTGGTCTTAGGGGAATGTGGAAAATTCCTTCTTAGTAACAGGAAAGAAGACAGGGTATATGGATAACAAAGCAGGTGAGTTGATAGAAGAGAACTATCTCTTCTTCAAACCATTAAGTCTGGCTGTTTCTATTTCCTCTATAAAATAAATGAAATAATCAGCTGAAAATTATGAAGGAGAATTGTTTGCAGTTTCATTGTGGAAGAGAAGTGTGAAATAGTTGTCTTGGAAAGAAGCACAGTGAACTGGCTGGGAATACTTAGGGTTGTCAGGCATTTCAGAAGGCCCATTAGAGATTTATGGTCAAATTGAATTTAAAGTGGGATCATTCTGCTGCATACGTGGAGGTGTTTGTTTGTTTGTTTGTTTGTTTGTTTTTTACTGATTTATTTTATTTATTCATGAGACACACACACAGACACAGACACAGACACAGGCAGAGGGAGAAGTAGGCTCCATGCAGGGAGCCTGATGTGGGACTCTATCCTAGGCCTCCAGGATCACACTCTGGGCTGAAAGTGGCGCTAAACCACTGAACCACCCAGACTGCACCATGGAGTTGTTCTTAACCAGGGTTAATCTTGATGGAGTACAAGGATGCCTCCCCAACTTGCAGATTTACACAAGATAGTGGATATCATGATGGAACCTGGGATTTAGCCAGGTAGTGGGGAAGTAAAGGCATTTGAGGAAAGATGGACAGTGAGGGGAGTAGGATCTCTGGATTGCAGGTGGACATTTTATGGAGAGGGGGGCTTGAAGTTGAAATTACAGAGATGAGGCCATTATTGGTAATGACATCTGGAGTATGACTAATGAGTATGTGGCTGGCCTGGGATGATGTGAAAAGGTTATGAGAAGTGACTTCAAGGGATGATGGGACCAAAGGATTGGCTATATTGTCAAGTGGGTATTGAAGTCATAGGAGAAGTGGTGGAAGAAAAACACTGTGAGCCAGGTGCTAACATTTCCAGTGAATGAATGAATGAAGAGGAGTTACTAAGAGGTTAGTGGGGGGCAGCCATAAGGAGGAGTGGCAATTGTCATAGTCTATTGGTGTACATTTTCAGTGGGCTGGGCTTTTGAAAAAAGGAAGCAAAAAATGGCCTGGAAGTGACAAAGAGGAGGAAGAGGACACTCCTCTACCTCCAGATCCAGTGACCAATATAAAGAATGTGGGAAAGAAAACATCAACATCTGAAAGGACTCCATGGAAGCATAGACTTAAGGGAAGAGCCAAACTTTCTATAGGACAACAAACTGAATGAAATGTTGAGGATATAGAGGAATTTGCTGGTGATGGGCTTTAAATTTCAGAGGGCATGGCAAGAGGGCTTGGAGGTTCATTGATGAACAGGATGTTGAATCAGATTAAGGAATATATGAAATCTTAAGGGATTAGAAATCCAAGTAATGACATATGCTGGAAGGCTAGGACTTGTGGAGGTGACTGGGATAAATAGCAATGTAAGACACGTCCAGATTAGTCCTATTGGGCCATTAGGAGGAGGTAGAGGATCAGTGCCAATTAGAGCCTTCTTAGAGGGCTGATCTCTTGGCCACTTTGTATTGATGAAGCTGGTGAAGGGAGGCTAGAGCAGAGAAACTTACACCAAACCACTTGATACTCCCTTGCCTCCCCTAAAATTTTCTGTGGTCATTTCCAACTCTCGAGTAAGGGGCTTATTAGGATTTTTTCACCAATGATATTACCTTGGGGGGAAATTAACTTATGTCCTCCAAATCTCTATTAAATCATACCAAAGCCACTACAAATCAATACACAATGTAAGTAAAAATGTATGCTTAAGTAAACTGCAAATGAAGTTTCAAGACTAGTCACCCTGCGAATTTCAATCATTAGAAAAATAGATGCACATAATGAGTCCTGTATACCCCATCACTTATATTTAAAATTTGTTAACATTTTGCTTCACTAATTTTTCTTTTACTTAAATGTCTTTGAGTAAATTAAAAACATTATGACCTCTCATTCCCAAACACTGTGGTATCATAAGCCAGTTCTAGTATAGGAATTCTGAAGCTGTCACTGCCTTTTAAGATGTGGTGTCAAGAACTGGAGAAGAATGTTCCAGATGTGGACTGATCATCCAAGTATACAGAAAGAATGACTAGACTCAATTTTTGTCAATGCAGGTTATAATCTCTGAAATTAGTCATTTTAGAGGCCACAGCACACTATTGATTCAGGTGCATTTGTGGTCAGGTCAGGTCTCCAAGTTCTTTGCACATGTATTGCTACTGTCAAGTCAGGCTTCCCCTGTCTTTTATTTATGTAATTGAATTTGTGTTGGTTTTACCCTATTGAAAATATTTTGACTATTATTTATATTCCCCAAATGAATGAGAACACAATAGTGAAAGGGAATATAAGGGAAGGGAGAAGAAATGTGTGGGAAATGTCAGAAAGGGAGACAGAACATAAAGACTCCTAACTCTGGGAAACGAGCTAGGGGTGGTGGAAGGGGAGGAGGGCGGGGGGTGGGGGTGAATGGGTGACAGGCACTGGGGGGGGGCACTTGACGGGATGAGCACTGGGTGTTATTCTGTATGTTGGTAAATTGAACACCAATAAAAAATAAATTTATTAAAAAAAAGAAAGTATTTTGAATTGGATTTCCGCCCTCCAGTGAATTAGTTAATCCTTTCCTGCTTTGATTCATCAGCAAAGTTGGTAAGTAAACCTTCTCTTTTCTGGAGTATCATATACATGCAATTGTATGATATGTATGATTTTTTAAATCTGAATTTGGCTCTTTGGCTTAGTAAAATGTATTTAAGATTCATCCAAGTTGTGTGTATTAATACTTCCTTTCATTTTAGAACTGAGTAGTGTTCCATGGTAGGATACACCAGTTTGTTTAATCATTAACCCATTGAAAGGCATTTAGAATGTTTTTACTTTTTGACTATTATGAATAAGGCATAATAGCTTTAAGCATTTGTGTACAGGTTTTTGTGTGAACATAGATTTTCATTATCTTGAATAGGTATCTAGCAGTGGGATCAGTAATTTTAAAAAGTAGGGGCTCCTGCGTGGCTCAGTGGTTGAGCATCTGGCTTTGGCTCAGGTTGTGATCCCAGGGTCCTAGGATTCGGTCCCACATTAGGCTCCCTGGAGGGAGCCTGCTTCTCCCTTTGCCTATGTCTCTGCCTCTCTCTGTGTCTCTCGTGAATAAATAAATAAAATCTTTAAAATTTTTTAAAAAGTATTTATTCAGATATTCAGAAAAGAAAAAGGAAAACCTAAGTATTCAGCACCATATTTTGGTAACTAACACATTAATCTTGTATCATTTCGGTGTAATTTCATAACTCCCAACTTCACATCTCCATGACCATTTGCTTTCAGAATCTTCTGATTTTGGTCAAACTGAGTGCATTTGTATTCTCCTATACTTCCTGTCTTGTAATCTCCATAGTGATCCAACATGTTATATTCTGGTTATTGTTACATAGACTAAGGTAGACCCTTAATCACACCTGCCTTGAAACAAACATACTTGGGTACAAAATGGGTAGTTTTGAAGCCAGGTCCTGACCTTGTTTACTAGTCCCTGAAAAGCATTGAGTTTGTAGTGACCAGTTTTTAAAGGAGATTCCCTTTGTGTAGTCAGAATGAGCAATGACCTACCTACATTAATTGAGTCTTCTTAAAGAACTCCTGTCCTAATATATCACACCTATCAGCTTGCTACAGAACCTGGAGTTACTGTCATTAGCATCACTCTTCTGGGCCAAGGTTCAGTCATTTTCTCTAGAATGTTTCTGTTAAAAATGCACATTTTTAATCTTTGAGGGCAGATGTTTAGCACATTAGCTAGCTGTCACCTCAGAGAGATCACAGCTCTGATCTCTGAGATTCTTCTCTACTGACACCTTTTAGTTAGTCTGTAAACACTCAGTTCTGTTTCACTAAACTGTGAGCTCTTAGAGTGAGTGTAGAGTTCATCTCTGTATACTTAGTGCCTGGCATGTAGTAGGTGGTTGGTATATGACACTCCAGAAAAGAGAAAATGAATAAATGCATGATGAGTACATGATGCTTGAGCCTAGAGGGTGAAGAATTTGTAGAGGAAAGTTCTTCATATTTGGCATAGGCAGGAAAAGGCAAACCTAGATGGGGGGACATAGTAGGGATTTGGAATACCAGAGAGCAGCAGGATGGTACAGGTCTATCATGGGAACAGTGGATTACTAAAGATGGGAACTAATTGAAGACCAGTTTCAAAGTTCAAAGCTTTTGGGAAGCTATAGCCAAGGGGGTGAACTCTGTGGACAGAATGGGCTAAAATCTCAGCCTTACTACTTATTACAAGATTTTTGGCTCTTACTTCAAGTAAGATAGGGATCAATTTGGGATGTGGTGTTAGATTAAAAGAATAGCATGATCTGACTTTTATTTTAATAGGATCACTCTGGTTACATTTTTGGGGGTAGAATGAGGTGGTAGGGCAAGGACAACATCAGAGGCATAAGTAAAGAGGCTATTACGGTAATGTAAGCTGGAGGTTAGAGTGGCTTGGATCAGTTTGGAAGCAGTGGAGGTTGTGAGAAGTAGTCAGATTCAGCATATATGCTGAGGGTAGAGTTATCAGCATTTTATGATGGGTAATACTAGATCTCTTTCCTCTGTGCTTAATAAAACATCAAAGCAAAACAAAATACTTTACAATGTCTACTAACTATAAAATGGAAATTGATATTAATGGTGAAAGCAGAGCTAATTTTCCAGTAAATGAAAACTTTCTTGATGTGAAGTTACCTTGGAGTCAGTGTGTTTCCACCAGCTGACATAAAGCTTTCAAGTCCATGTTTTCCAGCTGCCTTCTATAAGGAGCTTTAGCAAAGCAGTATCTACATTACCTCTATTCTTGCAGATTGAATCTATAGCAAACAGAACAGTGTGTATAATTTTATCTCACCTGGGAGCATTTCTGATTGTGGATCTGTCACTTCTCATATGGGGAATGGAATTCTTTCAGGATTCCACTGAAAGGATTCTTTCAGGAATCCAATTCATTTCAGGATTTTCACTGCTTGCAGGCAAAGCTTTTACCCCGTGAGGTAAATATGCTATGGAAACAATTTGATCAGATAAAGGTCCATGAACCCCACCCTATCCACCCATGTATACATGCTCAGCTTCATGTATTTTAAGCGAAAGTCTCTCTGGTACTGCTATGAGAAGACAGAGTCTTGGTTAGAATAACAATTGATATTCTAATCCCTAGGTAAAATTTTCATTGTTGAACTTCTTCTACTGATTACCCAAGTAATTTTATAGGATTGTGTAACACCTGCTCTGAAAGCATATTAATGAGTAGGGAAGCCTCTGATTTATATGTTGATTTCTGTCACTTGGATTGGAATTAAACTCCTTAATTCATTAGCACCTCTCAGAATATTGCCCCTTCCCCTGTTTACTCTGATATAACTGGGCATACAAGCAGCAAGGGAAGAGTTTTTAAGGGGATCTGAATCCCTCAGAAGATTTGTAGTTTCATGATTGAGCCTAACTATGATTGAAAAGTGTAATAATCCACCTTCACTCCAGGGTTTTGCAGCAGCAGCTGAGAGCAATCTCCAGGAGTCCTGTGTGTCTGGAGAGATCACCAGGGACAGATAGCAGATACAAATGGCTTTGGGCAGTATGGTTGAAATCTCTCCTTTGCAGGGATGATATTTGGCCCTGTCTTTGAGTTGAGAGCTAGAGAAGTCCTTGTGATTTCCATCAGTGTGCCTATCCATAGGATAGTAGCTTGCATGCAGGAGAGTCCCTATAACTGAAATAGGTTATCACAGTTTGTCTGAAAACTCAAGGGAAATTCCATTTTGATGGAACCCTCTTTGGACAGAAGTAAAATTTTCAAAACCCAAGGGTTGAAAACTTAAGCAATAATTTTGGATCTTTGTATTTTATCGTGCTTCAGTATACTGTGAAAAGTATAAGAAAGAAAGTTTTCTCTTCCATCATTATTTAAATAGATTAGAATTCTCAGAATGTTCAGAGGCAAATTACTAATTCCTGGAAAATCTATTTTTACAGAGTGCATTTTATGTCTGTCCATTTTGTAAAGATAGAATTTTGCTGAATGAAAGTATATATATTCAGAGCCAGTTTATGAACTTCGTAAGAAAATCAGTCTCATGATTTTGTAATCTCCTGACATCTACTCAGAGAATAACACAACACAATCCAGAAGCAGGCAGTAAGAAACTAAAAGGCCTCAATAATAAAAAAAATTTTTTCATTTATTCAAACTTTAACAAATATTTATTGAGCAATTATTAGATACTAAGAACTGTTGTAGGACATATAAATACAAATGTAAGCAAAAGAGATAAAATCCCTCCCCTCTAATGTTCTAGTATGTGTGTTGAGAGGGATGTGAAACAGACAATAAATAATAAATAAGGCAACATACAAGGTGATTTTCATAAAGAGACCAATGCTATAAAGAAAATGGAGTTCTCGGATAGAATAGAGTACCTTGTGGGCCTGTATGATGAGGCTAAGCCAGAATTGGCAAGTAATCAAGGAGGGCCTTTCTAAGAATGGAATGTTTGATAGTTGAGATCTATAAATAAAATCTCAAGGAGTGGACTATGTGTAGATCAGGGTAAAATAACTTCCAGAAGGATTAACAAGGGCAAAGGCCCTAAAATGGTTTCCACCTTGGCTTGTTTGGCAAGAATGGAGGTAGATAGGACAGTTAGGATGTTCTTACAGTGGTATAGGCCTGAGATGATAGTCTCCTTGAACTGACAAGAGAGCAATGGAAATGGAAAGAAGTGAATGGATTTAGGGTATATTTTAGTGGTGGAGTTGGTAAGACTTGCAGACATGTTACATATGGGAGGTAAGGTAAAGATAGCCTTAAAGAATAACTCCTAGGTTTTTGGATTAAGCAGTCGGGTGGGTGGTGGTATGCCATTAACTGGGATGGAAAAGACTAGAAGAGAAATATGTTGCAGTGTGAACAGAAATTAAGAGTCCTCTTTTGTACATGTTAAATTTGAGATGCTGCCAGTTAAACACACAAAAGCAGTTGTCAAAAAATCATCACTATAAAACTCATGTTCATGTAGAAGCTCCTTGGGTCCTCGGTCAGAGGTATTTTTCTTACTTTATGTATGGATTAAATGAATTTGGTTCTCCCATTTTTTTAAACACACAACAGAGTAAAAACTTGAGCTCTCTCTCTCTCTCTTTTACAACAGATTCTGCATGTCAAATTGTCTCCTAAAAATGTCCACCCAACCTAATATGTTCAAAGCTAACTCTATGATCTTCCTCTTCATACTTGTTCCTTCTGTATTTTTTATCCTTATCAATGATTCACTCCATGACCCAAGCTTATTCCTAGACTCTCCCCCTTCCTCACCCCAACATTCAGTAAATTACTAAGTTGTGCCTCAGGGTACCTCTGATGTCTCTCTTGCTCTCCATCTAAGCTGCTACTACTATTTGAGATCACATTACTTCTTGCCTGGGTTAGCATATAAGCACATACTGCTGTACCATCACATACTGCTGTACCATCTTCTTTTTTTTTTAATTTATTTTTTATTGGTGTTCAATTTACTAACGTACAGAATAACCCCCAGTGCCCGTCACCCATTCACTCCCACCCCCCGCCCTCCTCCCCTTCTACCACCCCTAGTTCGTTTCCCAGAGTTAGCAGTCTTTACGTTCTGTCTCCCTTTCTGATATTTTCCACACATTTCTTCTCCCTTCCCTTATATTCCCTTTCACTATTATTTATATTCCCCAAATGAATGAGAACATATAATGTTTGTCCTTCTCCGACTGACTTACTTCACTCAGCATAATACCCTCCAGTTCCATCCACGTTGAAGCAAATGGTGGGTATTTGTCATTTCTAATAGCTGAGTAATATTCCATTGTATACATAAACCACATCTTCTTTATCCATTCATCTTTCGTTGGACACCGAGGCTCCTTCCACAGTTTGGCTATTGTGGCCATTGCTGCTATAAACATCGGGGTGCAGGTGTCCCGGTGTTTCATTGCATTTGTATCTTTGGGGTAAATCCCCAACAGTGCAATTGCTGGGTCATAGGGCAGGTATATTTTTAACTGTTTGAGGAACCTCCACACAGTTTTCCAGAGTGGCTGCACCAGTTCACATTCCCACCAACAGTGTATGAGGGTTCCCTTTTCTCCGCATCCTCTCCAACATTTGTTGTTTCCTGCCTTGTTAATTTGCCCCCATTCTCACCGGTGTGAGGTGGTATCTCATTGTGGTTTTGATTTGTATTTCCCTGATGGCAAGTGATGCAGAGCATTTTCTCATATGCATGTTGGCCATGTCTATGTCTTCCTCCGTGCCATCTTCTTAAATCACCCTTTACCCTCTACATTTTGGGTAAATCCTGCTTATCCTTCAGAGCACAGCACAGAGATAGCTTTTTCCAGGAAGACTTCACAGACACCTCCAACTTGTCTCCCACCCCATTTAGATTAATTAACCCCTTTTATATGACCCTATAGTGCCACATAATTATTGTTATTATAGCATAATCACGTGGTGTTATAATTGCTTCTTTATCTCTTCAGTTGCACTGTGAGCTTTTAGATGTCAGGGACTGTATCTCTCATTGTCATATCTACATTGACCAACATGGTGTCTGACACGTGATTGGCATTCAATAGACATGTTTGAACAAATGAATGCTTGAGGCAAATTAGAAGGAAAACATGCTTAAAGGGAAACTGACAACAGTAAGTAATGATAGCTTATACTCGTGTAAGTGAGGAAAGAAACTATGAAATATGCCATAAAAATCACAAAAAGTACCACAGTCTGGGGTCATTTAGCATTAGGACATTTAGTATTACACTGCATTATGATTTTATATTATAGATTATATAGCATAATCATTTCCATTAGTTTTAGATGTTGAAGCATCTAGAAAAGACTATATTTAGTTGCCTCCATTTAAGAAAATGTGGGATTATGTACTACCTAATATGACTTATGACCGATCTGCATCAAACCAGGTTGGAGAAAGACGATTATAGATCAATAATTTTAACAGAAGATGTGGTTTATGTATACAATGGAATATTACTCCATTCCTATTAGAAATGACAAATACCCACCATTTGCTTCAACGTGGATGGAACTGGAGGGTATTATGCTGAGTGAAGTAAGTCAATCGGAGAAGGACAAACATTATATGTTCTCATTCATTTGGGGAATATAAATAATAGTGAAAGGGAACATAAGGGAAGGGAGAAAAAAATGTGTGGGAAATATCAGAAAGGGAGACAGAACGTAAAGACTGCTAACTCTGGGAAACGAACTAGGGGTGGTAGAAGTGGAGGAGGGCGGGGGGTGGGAGTGAATGGGTGACGGGCACTGGGGGTTATTCTGTATGTTAGTAAATTGAACACCAATAAAAAATAAATTAAAAAAATAATTTTAACAGAATCCGTTTTGGAATGTAGGTGTTTCCCTCTAAATTGATTTGCAGGTTTAGATATTGACAAAGAGGGATCCCTGGGTGGCGCAGTGGTTTAGCGCCTGCCTTTGGCCCAGGGCGCGATCCTGGAGACCCGGGATCGAATCCCACGTCAGGCTCCCGGTGCATGGAGCCTGCTTCTCCCTCTGCCTGTGTCTCTGCCTCTCTCTCTCTCTCTGTGACTATCATAAATAAATAAAAATTAAAAAAAAAGATATAGACAAAGAATATCAGAACTGAAGCTCAAACCATCCTTTTATTTTTACAGAAAGATGCTATTGAGTATCACTTTCTGAGAGCATCTTAAAAATCTCATATACTAGACAATTAAGGAAAACATTCCTCTAAATGCAGATTTCTTCAAATTGCTCGTGATCTGTGTAAATAAAGTTGTCAGAGCTTTGATGTAAAGTAAGATGGAATTGATGGCTTGTGTCTAGACCCTCTTATTAATTGTTTCATACCACTATCATACTATACTCTTTGGCCTCATTTTCCTGTCCCTGATGTTTTCCCTAAAACTCTTCTCTCCAAATCGCTAGCCCAATAAATTGGTAGAGTATACAGAATATAGGTAATAAAGATCTGAGCAACTATGAATCCATATTAAGTGGTTGGCAACCTTATAAGTATTTATTAAGGAGTGATTGATGCCCATTGCTTGAAGGCAGCCAAACCAGGATGAATTGGCTATAATCCACGCACTGCTTACATCTTCATAGGGTGATGTTTTGCAGGATTGGAGTTGGGGTAGGTAAACTGAGTAGATTGGAGGTAGAGGGGCTATCGTAAACCAATAAAAAAAGAAGGAGCAAAGTCCATTCAGAAGTCTTTTCTGTACATGCAATACTAATCAAATTCTTAAAAATATAGATTACTTTTTCTTGGAAGATAAAGCTCTCATAGGGTGAGAGAGAATTGTAAGATTTCAGGATGAGTAACTAATAGGAGATTTCTATTGTCCAGTTTCAAGTTGGCCTGGAAGAATGACATGTGTAGGTGTGGGAAGGGACTGAGAGAAAAAAACTCCTTCCAGGGGAAGACCAAGATTCATCCCTATCTTTTTAAGGTCAGGACTTTGTTACAAAACAAACATAAAAGCACAAAAATACTTCATACACAACAAAAAAATTATTCTACACTCTACAGTGCCTAGTACGAGAGGGGCTACACATAAGGAGTTGCCAGATAAGAGCTGTTGTTTGACATGGAATCTACAAGTCACGAAGAGAAACCAGTATTTATTTAGTGTCTACAATATGCTTTACAGTTTTCTTTTTCTTTTAATTTAATCCTCGCAATTATCCTATGAGGTAGGTACTATTATCCCATTTTCCAGCTAAGAAAATTAAGAGCTTCAGGAGGTGACATTGATTGTCCAAGGTAACATACATAGCAAATAAGTGATGGAATTATCATTCAAACATGTGTATCTATAAACTATACACTTTTCACTAAAATATGTTGTTCTGTTCACTGGCAAGCACCATATTCCTTTCCTCTCTCTACCTCTTCACCCCTGTTTCCTGGTACGGAAGTAAATGTGAAATCCAAAGTGTGAATGTGGAGGTATCTGATCACAATTCTGTAACCCCAGAAATGCCTGGAATGTTTGCATAAGTGATTTATAGCAGGACTGATTTTAATGTGACTGTATAACCTGAAGGGTTCAGAGAGCTCTTTCACTAGCATGATATGTAGGCCAAGGAAGGTCATATTAAAGGGTACCAGGTTGAGGGCACCTCAGTGGCTCAGTTTTTTACCTTTAACAAGAATTTTTTTTAATCCTTTATTTTTAAGAATTAAAAAAAATCTTTTGAGAAGGAGCACCTGGGTGGCCCAGTCAGTTAAGCATCCGCCTTTGTCTCAGGTCATGATCTCAGGGTCCTGGGTTGGAGGGCCACATTGGGCTCCCTGCTCAGTGGGGAATCTGCTTCTCCCTCTCCCTATGTACTCTCTCTCTCTTTCTCTTTAGCTCTCTTAAATAAATAAATAAATACATACATACATACATACATACATACATACAATCTTAAAAAAAATAAAGGATACTAGGTGGAAGTGAGGGAGTGAGAAATATGATCCTGCTGAGTACTCAGTAGTGCTGAAATACCTGTAAGATGTTCTCCTGGAATGGGCTTTGAGGATAGAGTCATATTAAGGCCACAGTATAGAATTATGTGGTTTATAAATACATTCATTTCAGTCACGTATGGCATCTCTGATGGGTACTCATGGACATGGTAATTATAATCAAATGGAATTTTGAAAAGAAGAGAAATATCAGGATTTATTTAATGTCTTGCACTGGAAAAATGACAATATTTCTTTCAACTGAGATAGAAACTAAAATATTTCAGTTGCTCCTGTGATACTAATGAATCACAGACATGGTGAGCTTGCCAAAGGCACAGAAACAAAATACATTCTTTGTTGTGCCTGAAGAATGTCAGGGTAGAAGTATATTTTTATTCAGGCTTCAACTTTGAATAAATGAATGAATGAATGAGAAGTTCTTTTGTATCCTCTGTTCCTCTCTGAATTCTGAGAACATTTTCTCAAGGACACAATGTTAGAAATGGTGTTATTTCTGACAATATGAAAAATCCACTAAGATCTATCTGTACAGCATGGTGTATCTATCCGTTATTACAAATTGTAATAATGACTGTTTACTGAGAACTTACTACATTCAAAGAGTTTTCTAATGTAATACCCACAAGAATCAGGTAATACTGGGTACTATTACTGATATTACTTTACAGATGAGGAAATAGGGTCAGAGAGCTTACATTTATTGATCTATGTCACACAGCTAGATCTTGGTTTTAAATGAGTCCACAAATCACTCCTTTAACTATGACGCTGTACTCTTCTTAAGGATTATGTGTACAGAGTAACTAGTCCAAGATAAAGAACACAGGTAGTAGTAGAGATAAATAATTAAACTCAATCTAACTTGGGGAACTAAACATTTAACCAGAACCTTAAAATGCCTCACAAGTACCTAACTAACAGTAGTTCGTAACTAGCCCAGTGTTTGTTTGTATAGATAGACGTAACTATGTAAAATAGCTACTATATTGATTGTTACAGGGTAGAGGTGAAAGGGCAAGGCAGTCATCCTTCTGTATTAAATATACACTAAAAGCACACCATTCTACTAAAAAACATTTAGTGCCTCCAAGTTCTGATTCCTTATCTTGATGTTTAGGATCTGCCACACAATGGCCACAACAGAACTTGGCAATTTGATCTTAGACTATTCACCTGTGCTCTAGGCTAACTGTATTACTTACCCTTTGAATATGCTGTTGACTTACTTGTAGTCTGTGCTTTTGCTTAAATTGTCTCCTTTCTCTGTTGACCATTGCAGATGATTTCCCTTCTGCTCCTTCTATGTCCTGCTCCCCCAACAATTAGTATTTTATTTTACTGACATACAACATTATTTTAGGTATTTTAGGCATATCAATGATTTGATATTTGTACATAGTGTGAAATGATCACAATAAGTCTGGTTAACATTCATCACCATACCTAGTTACAGAACTTATTTTTCTTGTGATAAGAAACTTTTAAGATTTATTCTCTTAGCAACTTTCAAATATGCAATACAGCATTATTAACTATAGCCACCATGCTGTACATGACATTCTCAAGGACTTTATTTTTTTAGAGAAGTTTTAGATTTATAACACAATTGAGAGGAAGGTACAGAGATTTCTCATATACCCCTGTTCCCCACACATGCATGCTTTCCCCATTATCAACATCACTCACAAAAATGGTACCTTAATTTTTACAAAGGATAAACCTACATTGACAAATCATAATCACCCAAAGTGGGTAGTTTACCTTAGAAGGGTTCACTTTTTGGATTATACACCCTGGGTTTGAAAAAAATGTATAATGGTATATCCATTATTATATCATAAAGAATGTTTTCACTGCCCTAAAATCCTCCCTGCCCCTGGCAACTACTGATCTTTTTTATTGCCTTTATAGTTTTACCTTTGCCAGCATGTAGTATAGTTGGAATCATATAGTATGTAGCCTTTTTAGATGGGTTTTTTGCACTTAGTAATATGTATTTAAGGTTTCCCCCATGTCTTTTCATGGGTTGATAGATCATCTGTGCTTAGTACTGAATAATATTCCATTATCTAGATATACCACATTTTATTTATCCATTCACCTACTGAAGGACATCTGGGTTGCTTTCAAGTTTTGCTAAGTATGAATAAAACTTCTGCAAACATCCATGTGCAGGTTTTTATGTAGATATTACATTTTCAGCTCCTTTGGGTAAATGCCAGGGAATGCTACCACTGGATCATATGAATATATTTAGTTTTTAAGAAACCACCCAACTCTTCCAAAGTAGCTATACCATTTTATTTTTCATCAACAATGAACTAGAGTTCCTATTGCTCCACATCCTTGTCAGCATTTTTATTGTCAGTGTTCCAGATTCTGGCCCTTTGATTGGTGTGTAGTAGTATCTCATTGTTGCTTTAATTTATATTTCCCTAATTGGAGTGATATTTTCATATGCGTATTTGCCATCTACATATCTTCTTTGATGAGATGACTGTTCATTTCTTTGGTTTATTTTAAAATAAAAATCTCTTATTTAAAGAAATTTTATTTCTTTTCTCTTCTTTAAAAGATTTATTTATTATTCGAGAGAGAGAGAGAGAGAGAGGCAGAGACATAGGCTGAAGGAGAAGCAGGCTCCTCACAGTAGCCTGATGTGGGACTCGATCCCGGATCTCGGAATCACGACCTCAGCTGAAGGCAGATGCCCAACCGCTGAGCCACCCAGTGTCCCAAGGGTTATTTCTTTTCTTATTGCTTTTTAAAATGTCATCACCATTCCCGAGGTCATCTATGTTTTCTTCTATATTATCTTCTATGAGTTTTGTAGTTCTGCATTTTACACTTAGGTCTATGGTTTATTTTGTTTTGTTTTCTCTTTTGGAATTTTATTTACTTGATTTTTTTTCTAGAATTACAGTGATGAAGGAGTTTTTACAAGTTATCCCGAGTCCAGAAGACATCCCTCTTTGATAGTTCACTGAAAACATGGATTGCATTTTGCCCTGTGACAAAGGCTGCCAG